>NW_017729025.1:127506606-127511967 GCF_001723915.1 Gavialis gangeticus
CCACTCCCTCCCTCACCACAGGGACCTCATTCTGCCCCCACCATGTCCCGTCCTCCCAACAGACTTACTGGCCAGATGTGGCTGCATTCCTGGCCATGTGCATGCTGCGACTGTGCCCATGCATGCAGCATTTATCAGCACCATAATTAGCCACATCAGCCAACAAAGTCAATGGCCAATAATGTCAATTTTCCTTTTATTGGTGCTTATGCAATATGGACCAACGTATCGGTGCACCTCTAGTTTTGACCTTTCTTGAGATGTAGCACAGGATCTCATCCTTAAAGCTCTACATAAATCTGTGGTATTATACAACTGACTATTATTATTAATGATAACATGTGCTTCTGCCAAGAATTGATGTTCTGCAAATCCTTCTTGATCTATTGCTTAGCACCCGGAATTTACCAAACCATTCTCCAGGTACTACCTATCTATAAACAATAGCCTTTCGTAACACTCAGGGATTATCCTTGATTTCTTTGCTTTGATAGATGGATGCTAGGCTTTTAACTTTGTATTTTTAAGACAAGTAACCAAATCCTGCACACATCTCTGAAAACAGAAAAATTAATTTCATCATTGTTTTGTGCTACTAGATTTCCTGTATCAGCTGCTCCAGAGTAAATTAAACTAGTTCTTTAAGGTTATTGTACATCGTAATGCCCTTATGCTTAATCTTATCATATACTTAGAGAATTTTTGTCACAGTGAGCTTAGAAAAGGAAACAATTTGTAAGTTGATTGACCTGATTGCTTGTGGCAAAGTACTTGAAAATGAAGCTCAAATGCTTTCTTGTCTTTAAAGGGCTTTGTATCTAACTATTCCCATCATAAAGCAGCTTCAAATTTCTGAAGTGAAAGAATTCACTGCATTTCAATGGGGGAACTCATAGGTATCACTATAGACACTCTGTGCTTTCAAACAGAATCGTATCATTTCTCATCCCTTTGTTAAGGATTTGAAAATGAAAGGGAACACTTTGTTGACATTTTGAAAACTCTGCCCTTGAATCAAAATCTTAGGCCAAATGTTATTTTCTTGAATGCAGTGCAGATGGATAGGTTGATTCACTTCTAAGTGTTTTGCAAAATAGGTCTGAGCTGCACCAGCATCTAAATATCTAGCTAAACTACTCTAGCTAGAATCCAAGGAGTGAAATGCATAAAAATGTGTAAGCAGTTGTCTTTTGAGCTCTAGTATTTTGTTGTTTTTTATAAAGGAAATGATAAGCATATAAAAATTTTTGGGATGTGATAACTAATCTGGAAAATATAGTCTATGCACATTCAGAAAAACATTTTGTGTGTAATAAGCATCAAGGCAAAAGAGGAGGTTAAATAAAGGCAAACAAGAACAAGACAAATGGTTTTCTGTTTATCTTTAAAGGAGATAAATGCAGGAAACAGCAGGTTAGGGGCTGCAAGAGGAAGGTGATCAAGTAGGAGGTACCATATGTATGCATGCACACATGCACATGCATGTGACAGCCAGACAACTCCCACAGCTCCCTTCAGTTAAGTCTATGGGGGTGGAAGGGAATGGACACAGGCGTGGGCTACTGGTGCCTCCTGAGCTGGTGGAGCAGGGGGGTGAGGGGCACTTGCACTCTCAGTGGCCAGTCAGGAACCAGGGGGAGTCCCCCTGCGGCCAATCACACTAACTAGGTGGGGAGGATTCCTCACCTCAGCTGGTCGTACGGGCTGACCCGGAAGCAGCATTCTCTCTAAGCTGGCTCAAAGAGGAACGCTGCCTGGATGTGCCAGTGGCACACCTGGAAGGGCCAGGAATGCATCTGGAAGTGCCAATGGAACTTCTCATGGCACCCCCACTCCCTGGCCAGTGCTGTCAGGGGGAGTACCAGTGCTCCTGCCTGCTCCCCGTGGCCGCTGCCTAAGTGGGGAATGCTGCTATGAGGGGGTGCACCAGTGCTCTCAGGGGCTGCACGTGCACCCCCGTGCACCCCCTACGTGTTGCCACTGGACACAGTGTGTACATTGGAAGGGTCGAGGGGATACAGGTGGGGGGGCACATGCCCCCTGAGATTTCTGCCCCCACAGCAAGTCATGGGGCTGCAGCAGGGCTGGACCAACTCCAGGCAGGAGCCACCTCCATGGCCCAGTGGGGGGAACTGGTGAGGGAGAAAGTGCTGCACTGCCATGGCAAGCCATCCTCTGCCCACCCTGCACAACTCTGTTCTGCTGATGCTTTCACTGCTGCACCTCACCATGGTGGCATGGTACTCTCTTCAGTGCCTGGTCTCCACACTGGGCCACAGAGGCTGTGGGTCTGGAGTGAGGGGCAATAGTATGGGCATGGGCATGGCACTGGCATATCAGGGCTACTCTGTACCACAAAGCGATGGGGAGGACAGCCACAGCTAGATCTGTGCCCTGGTGAGCAAAGGGGGCAGAGGGAGATCTGATTTTCCATGATAAAAAACCCAAAATCAAATGCCAAAATTTGTAGGTTTTTAGAATTTATTATAACAATTGAGACACTGGTAGGCTTTGAAATTGCTTTAAAATTGTAAATATACCAATAAAATATTGTGTTCAACTGATACCTATATATATAGTGGTGTTTTATCTTTTATGAGGGCCTGAGTCCCTCAAATTCAGTGCTAAGAGGTGTGACTGGAGGATAGACTATGTAAGGCATAAACACAAACTATGATGTTTTTTATCTCAAGTCCACTGGCTTCACCTGAAATCATTTCTTCACAGGTAACTATCTTAGATTCTGGTTTATGCTGAGTAACACAAGGCCATAGTTAATACAGTTTTAACTCATCCTGAATTAATAAAGGAACAGATCCCCTGACCTTGCATGTACCACTAAACCTTAGAAAAAATACTGAAGAATTTATTTTTGGTGAAACTGGTTTTGACAGGATAAATATTTGACAGGCTGGGTATGACTGTTGTGTGCCTAAAGGCCAGTCTCAACTTTGGTCTGCATTTCTGTCTAGGGCAGTCTGCTCAGCTAACTCTCCTACCACATCCTGATGTTATTAATAGATGGTTTTCTAGGTGAGAGGGTGTCCTCTCAACACCCTGTCTACTCAGGGCATATTACATGGCTCCAACTGTTCCCTACCATGTCCCATGCCTCACAGGAGTTACTTAGTTGTTCTCAACTCAGGGTTCCTCTCCTGGTACCAGACTGGTGTCTGTCCCTCTCTTCCCCCCTCTCTGATACTTGTCTCTCTGTGTCTCGTTCTCTCTAGCACCTGGTTCTCTGCACCTCTCTCTCTCTCCTTCACTCTGGACTTTTGGCGTCTTGTCACTCTGTTCCTCTGGTGTTAGGTCTGCTTGCCCTGTCACTATGCCCCTTTGGTGCTGGACTTCCTATGTCCCATAGCTATGCCTCTCTGGAGTTGGGCTTTCTGGCCCTGTCACCTTGGGCAACTGGTGCCTCCTGATTTTGGGGGGGCACCAGCAGCCGATTGCTGTCTGGGGGGGCCGTCCCCTAGTGGCTGATCGCTGACCCTGGAAGTGCTGGTGGCAAAATGGGAAGTGCCATCAGTGCTTCTCAGGGGGGCACCAGCTGGTGCTCTCCACACCCTGGCTGGCAAGGCCCAATCTTGGGGGATGAGGGCACGTAACCCCTCTATGCGTCGCCTATGCCTGTCACTGTGCTACTCTAGCTCTGGGCTTTCTGCAGGCTGTTGCTACGCCCCTCTGGCACTAGGCCGTCTGGCCCCATTGCTGTGCCGCCCTGGCTTGGGCTTTCTGGGTTGTCACTACGCCCCTCTGGCATTATGCCTAGGTCTCTCTGCGCCTCTCTCTGGCACCTGGCTCTTCACCTCTCTCGGGTGCTTGGCTCTGTGCCTCTATCTATGTTGCCTGGCTCTCCACATCCATTGCTGGACTTTGCCCAGATCATGTGCCCCTTTCTCTGAGCACTGATGAGGCCTCCAAACCTCCCCTTATAGCCTCATCCCGGTCCTCCAGTACAACAATAACACAAGTACAAGCCTGTAGGCTATAACATAAACTCTAATGATAAACATAACACTCTGTCCTTTTAAGAGTGCAAGCTTTCAACCTTCAGCTAGCATGCTCCCTTTCCGAGGGTACCTGAGAAGCTCTGGGTGTCTTACTGTCTTTAGGTAGTCAAACAGGCAGCGTCAGGTCTCAGGTAACTTCCCAAAGCAACAGCTCCTTCCCCTGGCAGTTGGCAAAGGGACCCTGCTCAGTTACCTCCAGCTCAGTAACCTACAGCTGTGGAGCTCTGCATAAAGCATCCAGGTCAGGCTGCTTCAGCCTTAAAGAAGAAGGCACACCTTAGGTCCCTGCTACAGTGGGAAAGGAACTATCAAGGAGTCATACTAATATGCTGTTTATTTATGACCAAAAGTGCAGTAGGTCTTGTATCCCTAAACTTGGTCAAATGCAGTATTAGTCCCAGAATAGAGTGAAACTAAGATTAGTTTTGATGTACTAATTGCTCTTTTTTCCATGTAAAGTCCTCCACTTGGTTCCAAAGTTCTTATCTACAGTGGTGGCAGAAGTACCAAGGCTGATAGAGCTTGATAACATCAGCAGATATTTGGCTGAGGAGTTCTCTGTTTCAGCTCAAGACATAGGTGCTGTGTGACAGCCCCCCCACCTGACTCAACTGCCCACAGCAGCACAGATGTCTGGAGCGCACATGAGCAAGCTGGCATTATGCTAGCCGAAAGTGCGCTCCTGATTGTGCAAAAGTGCACTGGAAGCAGAGGCAGAGGCGGGAGGAACAGCAGCCGGAGAACCAGAAATGGGTACGGCCATTCTCTTCCCCACCTGAGCACCCAGGGAGGAGTCAGATGATCTCTCCATTGTGGGAGAAACCAGTGAAGTGTGGGCTGTGATTCAGCATCTCTCCAGGTGGAGACTTGCAGGGCAGCTGGAGGTACAGTGCCCACTGACAGCATCTGAGATATGCTGCTGACAGGCTCCTCAGCAGGCGGCACTGAGTCAGGCCCTATCTGCGGTGCAGAGACCCCTGCCTGAGGTCCCTAGTTCAGCAGAGCTGGCAACGGTTAGCCAGGGGCTGCCCACAGGTGGTAACCAAGGAAGACCTCCCCAAAGAAAGTGGAAAGTAACCTGTTTAAATTCGCTGATGACACCAAAATCTGGGGGGAGGTGAGCACGCTAGCAGGGAGGGAGAGATTGCAGAGGGATCTGGATAGGTTACAGGGGTGGGCTAACAGGAACAGGATGCGTTTTAACACGGACAAGTGCAGGGTGCTGCATTTGGGCAGTAGGAACCAGCAGCACACTTACACAATGGGGAACTCCCTACTCGAGAGCACGGAGGCAGAAAGGGATCTTGGAGTCATTATTGACTCCAAGATGAACATGGGCCGACAATGC
>NW_017729025.1:127512280-127518161 GCF_001723915.1 Gavialis gangeticus
GATTGGACATCCGCAAAAACTACTTCACGGTTAGGGCGGCTAGGAGCTGGAACCAACTTCCAAGGGAAGTGGTGCTGGCCCCTACCCTGGGGGTCTTTAAGAAGAGGCTGGATGCCTACCTGGCTGGACTCGTTTGAGTCCTGTTTCTCTTTTTGGGGTTTTTTGTTGTTCTCCCGCCCTGGCGGGGGGTCGGGCTAGAAGATCTACTAGGTCCCTTCCGACCCTTAATCTATGAATCTATGAAAAGAGGTACATGAACTGCATAGGCCTCATGGGGGCATGAAAGTGGCCACTCCAAGGTAAAGCCAGACCTGGCCCAGTGCCAGTCTGGGAAGGGTTCTCCTGGAGAGGGTACCTTCCCCAGGGGCCAATAAGGAGAAGAGAAGGGGTGTAAGGCCCAAAGTAACTGGCACCCTGAGAAGGGGGAGAAGCTTGCAGCAGTGAGGCACCAGTGCCCTGTCTGGCCGCCAAGCCATTTTTGAGTTCACTTTGTTGGTTTAGTTTTCATTCTTTTATGTTCCTACATTGGTGTGAACAGGGGCTAAACCCCTAAGGATTCAAGTCCCAGTGTAACATTGTGGGATGCATGAACATTGTGTGCCTCCTGAGGCTGGGGAGACACAGTGACTGCTTGCAGGCAGCGGTGGTGTCAGCAGCGTGGCAGTGGTGAGCAGGGAGATCCTGCAGACAGCTGCAGCAGTGTTGGCAGTGGGGGGTGGGGATGGGAAGCACCCACCCGCCATCAGCAACCACCCACAGAAGATGCTGCCAATGGTGTCGGCAGTGGGGGGGGTGGGGGTGGCGAGTGGTGACCACCCGCAGGTGCTGCTGGCAGCGGCCAATCTCTTGGGGTGCACCGCAAATCTCCGGACGCATGTGCACCTGTGTGTACCCCCGACCCATTGCCAATGGTGGGATGGCCCATGTGGAAAACACCTATGACATCCCAATGAATGGCAATAACACCCAAGCAGAAAGGGGCAGGGCGTAGGAGAGGAGGAGCCCCACAGAAGACGCACTGCTATGGTTACACCCGGCCACAGAGAACCACTGGATCTCCTCCAGGCGAGTACAAGGTCATCTTTGGAACAGCAAGTCATGGCGGGCAAGAGGATCAGGTGTGACACGGCCCAGGAGTGCAAGGCACACCTGTGGCACTGGGCAAGAGGGCTGGGCATGAGCCTGTCACATGCTAACTTTTTTTTTGTCGGTGAGTGCTTACAGGCATAAAAAACAAACAACCCCCCCCAGCACTTTGCTTTTATCTTGGTGCATTCCCATGCCAAGCTCCATGCATACACGGAAGAGCCAGCACATTACTTCTACCCGGTTCTGCAGCATCTGTAAAGATTGGGTACTTTAATGGGGGTTTTTTGGCACTTTTATTTTATAGCAGATTGAATCATCTTAAGCTAAAAGTGCCAAAAAGCTCCGCTGAAGCACCTGATGTCTACAGACTCTACAGAGCCCAGTTGAAGTCAAGTGCAGCTTCTTCTGGTAAAGTGCTTTTAAAAAATATATATATCTGTAAGTGGCTCTGTGGGTGATGAACACACAATTATTTTTTTTTCCTGGGTGCTTGAGCCCTGGAGAACCCATGGAGTTGATACCCATGGCTCAAGATCCTATGTTCTCTCTACTCGCCCCAGGATTAGTCCAGAAAAGGAAGTCATCAGTGGAAGTGACAGTCTATGAAATAGTTTTGATTATAAGATATCTGAGGACTCAACAGAATCTTTCCTGAAAGGCTGGTAGGGAAAGAAGTAAGAGTAAACAAATGCCACTATAACAAGCAACGGTGTTTTAGATTCACATTGTACCACAATGTTTTGTAACCAGGCATTTGTTCAAGATTTAAATTTTGTTTAAATGTAGCCACTTACTATAAAATTTTGAGACTTGACAAAGTTACATTATTGTTTCATACTGCCATCTAGTGGACCTACATCACAGTAACAAAAAGCAATTTTTTTTCATACCAGAAATCATACACTGCCAGTTTCTAAATATGTCTAGATTGCCTGCTGTTTGTTCCTTATGGCAAGGAACAGTTCTTCTACAGAGCAGTTCTTCAAATATTTCAAAACTATCATCTCTCCCTTTAATTTCTTTTTTCCCCATACTAAACATACCTAATTCACTCAATCTTTTCCCATATGGTTGAATTAAAGCTGTCAGACCAGCAAACAAAGCAACAATTACAGATCCATTTTCTATCTATTTTCATCATGGATGGCTTTATTCTTACAGTAAAGGTACAGGCACACATTAAGTTTGCATCAGTGAGCGTGTCTACGCAAGACTTACTGCGGAGCTGACTAATTAGCTCTGCAGTAAATGTCTCAGCATCTACACATGCGCCCCTATTAGGGTACAGGAAACTAATAAGCTCTGCAGCAGGGTAGAACTTGCAAATGCAAGTACTAGTCTGCTGCGGAATTTTTGTGTGTGCAACAACGCACGTGTAGACACTCACCAGGCTGGCTGGGGCACACGGGTGCTGCAGTTCAGGGGCTAGCTTGCTGCTGGCTAGCCCTGCACTGAAGCACCCTTGGGCCCCAGCCAGCCCCTCTGCAGAACACTGAGCCCAGTTGGAGCAGCCCCACGCTGGCAGGCTGACCCCAGGAGGCCCCTGCCAGCCGGGGCTGCTCTGACTGGACTCCACACGTTGAGCATGAATGAACACCAGAGCTAATTGCTCTGGAGTTAAGTGTTCCCAGCTGCACATTCAAATGGCATGCCTGGGAGCAAAAACCTCTGGAGCAATAAGCTTTGGAATTTATTCATGTGCACTAATTGCATGTGTAAACGTGCCCAGTGTAATCATCTTTATACTGGTGTAAAAGTAGAGTGGACATGTAACATGCTTGTGTAAGTCACTCTATTCCCGTGTAAAGTTACAGCTTGAAAAAGCTTTAATACCTACATACTTATGGAAGTTACACCCTGGTACCCCTGTACCTGCAGCTATATTTCATTTAAACTGACTTTCCTACAGGGCAAACTATTACCTGCCTCCTCCCTCCAGTTGCCATCCCCACATCCCTCCCCAAGTATACAAGCAGTCTAAAAGCTTTGGCGTAAGATGGTCATCTGTCCATTCTAGATCTCAGCGTATTATACCTTGTTGTACACAATCAGAGTTTTTTGCCAAAGGTGTAAATGTGTGGTGGGTCTGCACCCTACAAAGAATGTATTCTGAGTATAGAACACTGCAATACAATACTTGAAGGTACTAACACAATCCAATCCTTCTATGAAAGAAATGGCACATATTCAGTACCATTTTATCCATATAGAAGTTACTGGGCTTTAGGGTGGTAACTATTGGCAAACTGGGTGCAGTTTTCCCTCAGTGGGTGCCTCCATCCATTTATAGCTTATATTCCTTATGGAATGTGGGAGTTGGAGAAGCTATGGGTTCATGGCAGTGATATTTTTAGGGAAAGAGTGCTTCATAATGCTGTACATTGGGAAGGGATATTCTTAACCTCAGTAGGCGCATCTATACATGCGCTTTACTGTGGAGTTGACTAATTAGCTATGCAGTCACTGTCACTGTCTATACATAACACTAGTATTAGGGTGCAATGAGTTAATTAACTCTGCTGCAAGATTCTACTGTTGGGGATAATACAATCTTATGGTGGAATCATTTACTGCACAGAAATGCATGTGTGGATGGTGGACTGCAGCAGTTTGATCCAGGGTGGAGCAGCTCTGGGCTGGCAACACGCTGGGGAGCGGGGGGAGGGATCCACAGTTTCGGAACTCTTGTGCCAGCCCCTCTGCTGCCTGACACTGCCACCCAGAGCCTGGGGCTGCCCCCTCCCAGGCCTGCTCTACTCTGGCTTAAACTACTGTGGTCCTGGGCACACGTGCAGATGCTGTGCCTGGGAGCAACTGAGTTCGTGCTGGAGTTTATCATGTCACTTTAACGGCACATGAAGTGCACCCAGTGTGTGTGTCATGCAACTACAGGGTGTTTTAGAAATAGGTGCTTTCTTAAACATAAGATCCTACCATTTACCCTGCTGAATCAGGCACTGGAGTTGTGTCCTGCTTCCAGTGGTACTAGAATTCTGATAACTTCCTGATTATATCCATGCCCCTTTTTCTTCAGTAATGCACCTTATCAACTGTGAAAACCTGTATGAATGTGATAAAAAAAAAAATCACACTCAACCTGAAGTCTTGGAAAGGCAGCATTTTGCTCTGCCCCTTTCCTGCTACTTGTATTAGCAATTAAATACAATTCATATGAATATATCTATTAATCTATTAATATTAATGCACCTGTCTAGTAGTATACACAATAGTTTAAAATACATGTATTTCAGATTGGTAGCATTGGTAGCAGATTGGTAGCATTATTAAATAAAATAATAAAAGCCAAGATACTATGCTATATATCTGACTTGGCACTATAATAAAACAGCAGATAGTCAATAAAATAAGATATAATGGGGGAGACTCCATTAATGCTGTGAAGTGACATAACGAAACATTGGTAATAATTCTCATGATGTAGATGTCTGTTTCTTCAGATTCTGCCTTGTCTTTATGCCTTGCATCTTTTCCTCCTTTATTGCTTTCAGAAGCATATCTAAAAAGAAATAAGACCTAACATTAATTTGCCATTCATATTGAAACATGTAAATGTGAAAGATTTTGGAAAAGAAGATCAAATTTTGTCTTAAACTTAACTAAACCATGACTATCTCAACAAATTTCTTGTTTCAGGATCATCCAGTTAACTAACATCTCTAAAGACCATTGAAAACAGGTGGGAAAAGGTGTTGGCAACCTTTTGGGAAAATTATAGCAACAAAAAATGCATCATTTTGAATTTAAAATAATTGTATTAAAGGTTAAGATTACTTTTAATGCTTAGAAGTCTCCTGCCACATTGATTTAAATTTTTAATTTTTTCCCCCTGCAACTCAAAGCTACACTGCTGCCAGTATGATTTGGCTTGGAGAAAAGGGATGGCTCTTCAAAGGTTCACTTTGCTTTTGAAGCTGCCCACATGGGTTACCAGTCAGATGACTTGCTTATTCCCGTCACCTGGCCACGGGTTCACCAGGCACTGAAATGAAAAAGCCAAACTCGTTTTGTGTATGTGGCCGGCCCCAAACAAGTCCAGGTTGCCACAGACCCGTGCTGGTTTCAACAGTGCCCTGCAGCGGATAAATTCTAGTACTGCAGTCCTCAGCCTTATCATAGGCGCTCCTGGTTGTTGAACCCAAGGCCCCCAAGGGTGCCTCGGCTCCTACAAGAAAAGGAAAGCTCTTGGCTTTCACTCCTTTTTTACACTATAGGGGGAGGGAAACTTCAGTTGGCAGGAGCTCGTAAAGACCCCAACGGGCAGAATGCTTTCCCCTGGGTGGATTGCTCTGTGAATCACGGGCGTTGCGGTGCCTCGGCTTGCCCCCCTCACACTGCCCCGGGGAGTTGCCATGACCCGTGGGCCGAGGTGGTGAGGGGGAATAAGTCAGTGTCGGAGTGGGGCGGGTGAAGGTCTTCCACCGTTGCCGTGGCAACGCGCGCACGGGCGGAAAACCCCACTGCGGCATTGCTCCCGCCTCAGCGGGCACCCAATGGGCGGGCAGTGTTGCTCGGGGCAGCCAATGAGCTGCGAGCCGGGGCGCGAGGAGGCTCAGCGGCTTCGCGCCAAGGGAGACCCGAAGCACCGGAGACTGGGGTGGGTGGGGGAAGGGAGACGGCGCACGCACACGGGGGCGAGGGCGGGGCGGTAGCATCGCCGGTGAGCGCCAGCAGCTCCAGCTCCTTGAGGTGGATGCCCAGCTCGCACGTGTCACCGTCGAGCTGCGGGCCCGGCCCACCCTCCCGCTCCCGGGCCGTGGGGCAGAAGAAGCGC
>NW_017729025.1:127518376-127531270 GCF_001723915.1 Gavialis gangeticus
GCAGCCCCGCGCAGGGGCACAAAGAGCTTCCGCCACAGGCCGCAGTCGGCCGCGGGGGCGCTGGGCGCGGCGCGGTCATACAGGGACGGGAAGTAGAGCGGCCGCGCCGGACGCTGCTGGCTCATGGCGGCCCGGCCGCCAACTGTCGCTACCATGGCGACCGCAGAACGCAGGGGGAGTTGGCCACGCCCTCCCTGGTGGCTGGGGCGTCTGCGCATGCGTGTGCGCGGACCGGGCGGGGGAGGCTGGCGCCATGTTGGCTGTCGAAGCGCAGTGACCCAGAGTGGGGGAGCAGCCCTGCGGCGGGCCTGGGCTTGGCTGGGGGCTGTTGGTAAGTGACCCCTTGTGTTGGCAAGAAACAGACCTGGGATTCCTTTGGGGGGCAGGGTCTTGCTGCCTCCCCTAAGGGCCCAAGCCTGGGGGTGGGGGAGCACTGAAGCCAAGATCATGAATGCTGCATGCCCCTGGAAGCTGGGAGGGTGCAGCAAGCTCCCTCAGGCAGCGGGTGCATGGCAGTGGTGAGCTCCCGCAGGCGGCCACAGCAGTGTTGGCAGGGGGTGGCGAGTTGCAGACACCCCAGCAGTGGTGGCCACTGGTGATTGGGGACCCCCCACAAATGGCGGCAAGGGGGAGGGGAGTGGCGACTACCTGCAGGCAGCATTGGCAGCACTCTGCAGATCGTGTACCTCCTACACATAGCCAGTGGCCAAGATAAACATTTTCATCAGCGACTTGGACGAGGGGGTAAAAGCACCCTGTTCAAATTTGCGAATGACACTAAGATGTGGGGGGAAGTGGGCATGCTGGAAGGGAGGAATAGGCTGCAATCGGACCTAGACGGGTTACAGGGATGTGTGGATGAGAACAGGATGGGTTTCAACACTGACAAGAGCAAGGCGATGCACCTGGGGAGGAAGAACCAGCACCATACCTGCAGGCTGGGGAACTCCCTTCTCATCAGTGCAGAGGCAGAAAAGGATCTTGGAATCATTATCGATGCCAAAATGAACATGGGCCGACAGCGTAGGGACATGGTCAGGAAGGCCAACCATACCTTGTCATGCATCCACAGATGCATCTCGAGCAGGTCCAAGGAGAAGATCTTCCCCCTCTGTGACACTGGTCAGGCCGCACTTGGAGTACTGCATCCAGTTCTGGGTACCACACTTCAGGAGGGATGTGGACAACATGGAGAGGGTCCAGAGGAGGGCCACTTGCATGATCAGGTGTCAGCAGGGCAGGCCCTATGAGGAGAGGCTAAGGGACCTGGACCTGTTCAGCCTCTACAAGAGAAGGCTGAGGGGGGAACTAGTGGCTGTTTACAGACTAGTCGGGGGGGACCAGCAGGCATTGGGGGAGTCCCTGTTCCCCCAAGCACTACCGGGATTGACTAGAAATAATGGTCACAAGCTGGCAGAGGGTAGATTCAGGCTAGATATCAGGAGGCACTACTTCACTGTCAGGGCGGCTAGGATGTGGAACCAACTTCCAAGCAAAGTGGTGCTATCTCCTACCCTGGGGGTCTTTAAGAGGAGGCTAGACAAACAGCTTGTTGGGGTCGTTTGACCCCAGTACTTTTTCCTGCCGTGGCAGGGGGTCAGACTTGATCTGCTCCCTTCCGACCCTACCAACTACGAAACTATAAGATACTCCCTTGGCCTTCCTGGGTGTGTTGGCAATGCCAGGCAAGCGCTTGTTGGAGAGGGGCTGATGGGCATGCTTTGGGGGCTTTAGAGCAGGAATTCTCAAGCAGGGTGTCACAGCACCCAGGTGTGCCTGGAGATCCTTTTATGGGTGCCACTGAATACCCAGCAAGGTTAGCCCTGTGAAGTGCACAAGACGCATGAGATAAACCCAGAGACCAACTAGGCATTGGCAGTGTTCAAGCCACTCTGCCCTGTTGTGGGTTTTTTTTAGTTTTTTGCTACAGAGGAGTTGCTCTGTTCATTTGGCTGTGGTGAAAACGCAAGTGAAAACTGCGCTTTCTAAGGGGGCCTTGAGTCTGAACAGATTGAGAATTGCTGAGTGAGATGGTTAGAAGGTATTTCTATGTTTTTTTTTAAGTAGTCGAGGAAACCCTAGGTACCAGGTGAAAGTGCCCTTTGAAGTCATCTTGATGGACTGAAAATTTTAATTAAGTCTCAGCCTCTTGCTCTTGCTAATTGTGCCTGTCTTTACTAGAAGTTGCTTAAAATAAAAAAATGAAATGACTGTTTTGTTGTTGTATTTGGCTAGGAACAAGATTTCTTATCTCATTATATTCATCCTTCAGGCCAATAATGCCATGCTATTTTTGTAATGTATTGGATTCATTCTCCTGAATATTAAGAATAAATAACAAGGCCTTTGACTGTGATAGGCATTGAATTCCATAGGTCCTTTTAAGGGATGATAACTCTTGATGGTGTCTTGATGGCATTGGCCTTGTATCAAACTTATATATTTAGATGTTAATAGTGGACAATCAGCACTCCTAATTATTAGTTAGCAGTCTTGCCCCCTCCCCCACAAACTGGAAGCTCAGTGGTTTCACACTGTTGGATTTCTGTCCTTTCCTTATTGCCATTTTTACCTTGCTTTTCCCTCCTAATTTATTTTCTCTCCAGCAGATTTTCGCAGTGGGGAACTTCTCTGCCCTTCCTGGGAAACTTATGTTCAAATTGCTTCACAAATAAAGTTATAACAGCTGCTTACAGTAATCAAAGATAAAACATCTTAGGACAAAAACTCCTGTTGTTGTTTACATTCTGCTAAAACTCATACATCAGGAATACTTTGTTGTTAACTTTAACTTCCTAAGCAAATCAGCAGTTTATTTGCCTGATGCTTATCGCATAGGCACTCAAAGGCCTGGTGGTTGATTTTTCTCCCCCACAGGAGAAACTGCAAGGTAAACGCTGGGGTCAAGCCATATTTTATTTTTAAGTGCATCATTTTTAGTAAGTCTGTTACTCAAACAGAAAATTCTTACCATATTTGGTGTGCTGTGTGCAAGGTGTCTACGTTAGTGAAATAATAATTACATACTGTGGTAGTTATAGTAATATATATGCATATTTTATATTTAGTGGGGAAGAATAAACACTAGTATTCTTTAGGAAGTGAGCACATACTAAAAATGTGATTTTAAGTGGTTACTGACTGGATCAGAAATTAGATAATAAGGTGCAACATCTTTTAAATCTCTATTTTCAATCCAGTACGTATTAGTCTTGACTAAAAGTCACTTCCATCCTGTGATTTGTCAGTGATTTACATAAAAAGAGTGTTCAATTTTAGCCTGTTCCCTATTTGGCAAGTACAAATAGCTCAGGAACTGCTATGGCAATTGGCATTGAATGGCAATATCGGTAGAAAGACCTGTTGGTGGTTGTGAATTGTTATCAGTGACAAAAGCCAACAATTTCTTCTCTACATTATGAATTCTAAGCCTTGTGGACTTAAGGTCCAATTCTCATGAATCATGTTTTCCAACACAACAATTTGATGTACAAGTTCATTCCTTAAATTTTTTTTGAGTTTTTTCTTCAGCAGAATTGCAGTGATGGCTTCAAGTGCAGCTTTTTTACTGCAGGGCTTTTATTCTGACATTTTAGTGATTTGGAAGTATAAAAATGGCACCTGTATGCCAATTGGCTTTTTAGGGAAGGAATTTTGCATACAATCCACATCATACTCTTGGCGTTTAAAATTTGAAAACTGGGTAGGCCAAACTAGGCTGAAGGTAGCTTAGCTTGGATAGTTTCTCTCTCCCGTTCTTGTGCATGAACTGTATTGTGCTAGAAAAGATGGATCCAGCACATATTCTAATTATTTTACATTTGGAAAGTCAGAGTAGACAATTACCCATAATAAATGACCTTTGATATCTATGTATGTTAAGTAGCACAGGCCATCCAATGCAGCTAACTTTGATAGAAGAGATAAACATTGAGTGGCCATAGAACCTTTACCACCTTTCTTCAAGAGGTTTGCCTTCCTAGCTAAATTGGGTGATTTTTGCCCGGACAGCATAGGGAACCTGACCCTGGTACTGTACCTGTTCTATAGATAAATAAAGGACTTAGCTGTCCAAGGTTGTTAATCTGGAAATTTTCACAAGCATGAAAAAAAATGTTAAAGCAGATTGTTTATTTTCCAGCCTTTTGCAGGAGAGGTAGCCACATTATTAGCCCTTCAGGTAGCTTCCCCCCAACACAAGTCTTAGTCTCCAGTGAAACAAATGAAACAAAAAAGAAAACGTCCTTTCTAGATGTTAGGAGGAGAGATCCTTTTTTTGCTTTGGTTTCTCTTCTGGAGCTTTTTAAAGGTCCCAGTGGGACACTCCCTGGTCAGCAGAATGCCCCAAAGCTGAATGTCCTTAACACGACCATCTGCTCCTTTTTAAAGGTACAGACCACCCTGTTATAGGGTGATACTTTGAAGACAAAGACATGCAAATCTAGAATTCAAAGTGATCCCTACTTGACCATGTTGCGGGGAGGGGGCAGTGCTTCTATTTTCTTTTACTGTGATAAGCTGGTCTTTCTCTAGTGGATATGCACAAAACAAAGCGGGTAGCAAGTTCATTTTAATTTTACTCCCATCTTCTTTTAATTTTTATTTGCATCCAAATCACTGGGGGTAAGAGATTGGGTGTAAATAACTTCTAAAAACCCCTCTTTACTAGAAGTGCACTGATACATCTGTCCGTATTGTAATGGCACTGATAAAAGGAAAATTAATGTTATTGGCTGTCTTTGGCTGATGTGGCTGATAATGTTGCTGATATATGCTGCGTGCAGCTGGGCTGGGGTGGGCAGGGCACGGGATGGAGCTGCGGCTTGCCCAGGGGGCATGGGGTGGGGAGTGGCTTCCACTGCTGCATGCATCCTGGGATGGTATGTGGGGACGTATGCCCTCTGGATCTGCATGCACTTTGAGCTGGAACTGGGTGTGGCTTTGGGCCCTTCCTGGTGTGGGGCTGGGCCAGGCTGTGCTCAGGGCAGGTGTTGGTGGTGCTGGAGGAGAGTTATGGGGGATGGGTCTACAGCCACCCCAAAATTTGCTGTAGCCTCCCTCCCAGCGCTGCTGCTGCCTTATGCACAAATTTGGGGGCACACACTCCCCGTGCCCTCCCAGAGTGCATGTAGGAATGGGGCCACCCCCAATTCCGTGCCCCCAGGATGAGCTGCAGCTCTGTTCCACACTTTGCCCCACCCTGGCTGGGCAGCACCCACCCCAGTGCCAGCCCCACTCCCTCTCTTACTGCGGGGGCTCAATCTACCCCCACTTGCCCCTATTCCCACAACAGACTTACCGGCTGGATGCCGCTTTTCAAGCTGCATATTGGCAATCTGATTGGTATTGGCCGATAGCTTGTTAAAAATTGGCCATCGGTATCTGCCAAAAAAATCTATCTGTGCACCCCTACTTTTTACACCCCTACTTTTACAAAACTCAGTGCTTTGCATCTTCAGATGATCAGTTGTAAACAAAGGTAGATGTTTTCTGAGGCGTTTATGACCAGGGAACCTGGGTTTCCCTGATTTAAAAAAAAAAAATTGCAAATTCTCTGATTAAACCCCCCAAATCCATTATTAAAATTAAAGGCTCCCCCCCACCAGCCCTACTCATGCCCTGCTCTCTCCACAACAGTCCTCCAGCCCTACTAGTGCCCCTCACTCCCCTCACAACAGCCCCCCAGCCCTGCTCATGACCCTCACCCTCCATCCCCAGCCCTGCTGGAGGGGGCCTTGCAGCTGTCAGAGCTATGGGGCCAGGGATCCAGGTCCACAGCTCTCTGTCCCCAACAGAAGGCAGTGGCTGCTGTAGCAGAAGGAGCATGGAGCTGACTCCCCCTCTGCTGCCTGCCTGGTGTGGGCTCGGCCAGGGGTGGGGCTGGCTCCTGGCTTCAGCATGCACTCCTAGGGGTCAGGAGAATCCGTGCCCCCCAGATCTGTGTGTGGGTTGAGAGCAGGCCGGATGCACACTGTGGGCTTGTGCTCCCTGTCTTGCTGCCCTCGCTCAGGGCCTCTGCAACACAGCATGTGTAACCCAGCCTGGCAGGGCAGAGTGGGTCTGCACGGGAAAGCTGCTTGCCTCTGCAAGCTGTGCACTGCCCTGGCCACACTTCCCCTGTGTGCATGGGGGCAGTGTGGGCAGCAGCACAGGGTTGTACCCCTTGCTGCCCCCCCTGCAGTGGAAGTGTGGCCAAGGCAGCATGCAGCTTGCAGAGGCAAGCAGCTTTCCTGGCCATGGTCTGCTCTGCTATGCTGGGTCACACACACTGTGCTGTGGAGGCCCCAGGGGAGGACAGCATGGTCGGGAGCATGAGTGTGCACCTGTTCTGCCCCTGCCTCGTGCACAGATCTCAGGGGTGTGGGTCCCTCCTGCCCACCCAAAGGAATGCATGCTGCGGCAGGGAGCCAGCCCCTCCTCCAAGCCCCAGACAAGCTGGCCTGTGGTGCGTGGACTGGGAGCTGCATGCTATTGGCCAAGCAGGCTCTGTGTCTCCTTGTGTGGCTTCCTGTACTCCCACAGGAAACCGCACATGGAGGCGTGAAGCCCGCCTGGCCTGCCCTGCAGCGCATGGACTGGGAGCTGTATGATATCGCCTCAAGTGGGCTCCATGCTTCTTTGTGTGGCTTCCGTGAAGGGCCAATAGCATGCCGATCTGGGTCCATGTGCCGCTCGCTGGGTAGTCTTGCGGGAAGCTGGCTTGGGGCTGAGGAGGTGGTGTTGGGGAAAGACACGGAGTGCCTGCCTGACTGGCGGTGCTTGGACGCAGAGAGGTGCACTATTGGCCCTTCAGGGAAGCTGTACAGGGAAGTGCAGAGGCTGCTCAGGCCGATAGCAAGCTACTCCTGGTCCACACACCACCAGCAGGCACTCCATGTGGGGCCTCCCCCAACACCTCCACTCTCACTCAGCCCCCAGCCACACACCTGTGCCTTGCCCCCCTGCCCTGGTAGCCCTTTCCCCAGCCTTGGCAGTCACCACCTGCCACCCAGGGCTCCCCCAACCCTGCCAGGGCTCGCCCAACCCTGCCAGTGCCCCCCGTGCAGTGATTTGCAAACCCCCTGCCAGCCCCACTTACCTTAGGCTTTAGGAGCCAACAGTGAGCCTGAGTTGAGCCTTGGGTGAGTGAGAGCTTCAGGCCCTGTGCTTTACCCCTCTCCCTCCCCCTCCAGACAGGGTTGGGTGTTTCCTGCCCTGTTTGCAAACAGCTTTTGCAGGCTGGAACTCTGCCCACCTGCAGAGCTCTTCGCAAGAATGGGAAATGCACAGGTATCTTTTCTAAAAGGGAAAATTCATTTTTTCTCTGATAAAGTCAGGAAATCCATGGTTTTCTCTTTTTTTTTTTCCGTGGGAAATGGAAAAGCCGGGATCCCTGTTAATGACTTACTGTAGTTTTTCAGCAAGCTGAATGTAGAAATTACCTGTGCTAGTACTGGTACTGGTTTAGTACTGGTTATAACAGTAAAAGGTCTGTTATCCAGCATCCCCCAGGAGCGGGGATGCCGGATAACAAAATATACCAGTTAATTGAGCGGCCCTGGCCACCACTTCTCTCGCTGCGTCTGGGGCGTTCCTCTGCCCCTCCCGCGGCATTGCTGTCCGTTCCGCCACATTGCTGCCCATTCTGCAGGCCCTGCAGGCCTAGTGGGACAGGGAGGTGGGCCCCACGCAGCCTGTAATGCCCCCGGGCTGTGGGGGCTTGGCAGCGCAGGCTATTTTGCCCCCGGCCGTGGGGGCTTGGAGAAACCAGAAGTTCCGGTTTCACTTTATCTTGCAAGCCGGCATGCTGGTTAGTAGAGTGTACTGGCTTGTAAGATGCCAGATAACACAGCTTTTACTATACTAATTTAGTAGAAAAAGTGAGCATTAAATAAATGTTGATAATTGAGTGACCTTTACATTTAAAAAGAAAACATCTTGTAAGGTTTATTGTAATAAATAGAACTTAAGTGGTAAACACTGATAAAATAACAAATAGAAAAAAATGAGCTAGTGTTCGTAAAATAAAGTTAAGATGAAACTTATAATTGATCCAGTGTGGCTGTGTGGGTCTTGAGTGTGGCAATTTTGATATTTCTAAGAGAGACCTGAGGGCTTTCTTTTGGAACATGAGGAAGTGGGATTTTCAGCTAAGGGAAAGGAGGAGGGGTCATGGGGGCGGGGTAAGAGGATGATATGAAGACAGTAGGAGAAAACCATGAGGAAACTTTTGGGATGATGATTTGAGAGAAGAGAACATAATATAGTTATTCTACTGGGCAGGGATAAATGAATTTTTTTCACTTGCTGGTCTTTATTTTCCATCAATAGATACAACAGGAATGCTTACTTTATAAGAGATTGCTTGCATTTTCCTAAATATGAGACTTAGAAAATTGTTCTTGTACTCAGTTCTGTATGCTGTGTGCTGGTGCCCTGGACCGGAAAAGCAATACTAAAATACTTTTTAATCCACACAACAAAATGTATGTGGTACTCATGCTAATACAATGGATCTTGTGGTTTTTAGTGCCATCTAGTGTGCTTTTTCCAGTGATAAGTTAAAGGTAGTTAATTTTTTTTGTTTGTCTTAGTCAATATGCAGATAAATATTTTGTGAACACATGAAAATGTAAACTTACAACAAGAAGTGTAGCTCAAATACGAAGCAGAATGAGACATTGTGCATAGGGTAACTGTTAGATATCTTGCGTAATTTAGCATACTGTGGATTTCAAAGCTTTCTGGGATCTTAGCATGCTTTCTCTATGATTCATGTGTAATTGTTGCCAACCAGTTTATCTGGGTGGGAAGTAAAACCATGATATTCTAAAAGGAGGATAACAGTTTTCAGATTGTTAGCCTTTTCTGGAGTTTCTGGATACTAATCACAGTTAATTAGTTACAGGTGTCCAAGATTAATATATGACTACTTAATTAGGCTAAAGTTATGCCTTGAGTTCAAATTAAATGGCTGAAAGTCTCAGATCATTTTGGCTGTGTTTAAGACATATTCTTATTTTGGTGTCTTCTGAAGCAGATAATCAAATAAAAAATACAGTGAATGTCATTGGCATCAAAAGGAAAATGCAAATATTTTGTATGACCAAAACAGGAACACAGGTAACATTTTAAGAAGTTTAAGGTCTTTATTGTCCTGTGTGATTACACAAGGAGTGATGTCTTATTTACATTAATAATTTTCAATTCAGTAAGTTGAAATTGCTGATCTGTACAGGCAGATACTATCACTATTGGAGTTCAGTGATTTTTAAAAAATTTGTCATGGGTTATATTTGGATTTTGCAATGAATTTGTGTGCAACACAAATACAGATGAGAAAGTTATGTAGCTAAGTTTGTCCATAATTGATTAGAATATTTCCTACAAAACCAAGTTTATGTAGGTTTTTAGTAAGCTAGCAGTTATAATAAGGAATAGTCACATGTATTACAGGTAGTCCTCGGACTTACGACACAATTGGTTTCTGAAAACCATGTCTTAAGTCGAAATGTCATAACTCGGAACCGATTTTTTCCCATAGGATCACTGTTATAAATGGCGGGGATTGGTTCCTGAACCATGGCCCAGTACCCTATTTTCACCCAAAATAATGCAGAATTTTGTATTCAATCAATTATAGAAGTCATATAGCTGTATTAATGTATTTATATTGTAAATAGCAATCATTGATTTGGAAGGACTTCTTTGAGGTGACTTTGCTGGACTTTCTGAAGGGTTCTTGGCTGGAGTCTTTTCAGGAGTTGCCTGCAGGTTTTTCTGGACTCTTGTTTGCTTTCTTAAATAAAGTGCCCAAGGAAGTTTGGACAGATGTTTCTAGGGAGGTGGGCGACATAGCGTCAGCTCAAGTGTTGTAAAGTCAAAATAGGGTGTCAGTATATAAATGTCCTAAGTACCATTTGTTGCAACTCAACGTCTTAAATTGAGCACTGCCTGTATAGGAAATGTGATTTCATCCAGTAGAGGGAGTAATGCACATATACTTGACTATATGTTACAGTTTGGTAAATTTATGATACGCCTGCCCGATACCCTATTTGCCTCTCTCTCATATCTTTCACTCTCCCTTTCTCTCTTTGTCTACCCACCCATTCATCCAATATAATGCTTAGTTTGGGAGTGAGAATTCTGTTTATCTACAAAAAATAAGTTGAGTCTGCTCTCTCTCATGCTTCAGTTCGGGTGTAGATAGAATGCTTCTGCAGACATGTCTACCTGGGGACCCAGGAAAGTTTAGGCAAATCAGTTAAAGGTGCTGAGTCTACATGCATACATTTAAGTTATGATAAATACTATTCTGGATGTTATGATTCCAGATAGAAGTGCCCTAGCTTCCTTTAGAGGAGGATTAAGATGCAGCTATCTAAAACCTCTTTATTCCTGAGTAATGAGAATCTAGACCTGGGGTGGGAGGAGGTTAATCTACTTTTAATTCATGTTATTTAACTCCATACCTATAGTTGGTTCAGCTTTCCTACACAGCGTCAAGTAGATGAGTCCTGGATTTGGGAAGGTGATTTCATCTGCACATACTCAGTCCTTGGCCTCTTGATTAACATTGACAAGATAGTGATGTTGTTATGATGACTTTCTGTGATGCAGACTAGATATTGTCCACTAGGCGTAGTAATGAAATCAAAGTATTCATTTCAAAGAGGAGATCAGAATACCTCACACTTTCAGTGTGGCAAGAGTGTTCACACAGGAGTAGTTAGTGTACTGTAAATGCATAGCCTAGCTTACTGCAAGGTCCCTTCCTGATGTAGATAAGCCTTTGTCTTTTCTAATCTCATATCATACTAAAACATAAATTAGATAGTCTTTTCTCTCAAAGCAACAGGACGCTTCCAATTTACATTCTCTTAGCCAAGCCCATGTTGTGTGAGTTAATCTGGTTCCCCCAAACTGACTTCATTAAAGGCTGCTTAGGCTACTTGCTTTAACATTGCCTGTTATTGACCCCTGGGAGCATCCAGATGAGTGTGGACATTTGTTTCCCCGAGGACACGTAGCAATGGCACACCTTGTGCTGCTGCAGTTTGTCCCTGGGGAATGCTTGTGCCACATGTGCTCAGGTGAGTGGCAGGTTACATCAGATAGGGTAGGGGAGACTGGGGCCAGCAACTCTGCTGGCCCTAACAGCCTTATGTGGTGGCCTTGGGGAGCTGAGCCATGGCAGGAAACCTGGCTGGCAGCTGCAGTGTGGCTTTGGCCGGCCAGGCTCCAGTTTTGGCCGGCACACACTGCTGCCATGTGTGCCATCCCACTTTTTTGCTGTGGAGACCCCAGGGTCAAAACCTCTACCAATTGCTCTATTTTTCCATAGTCAGAAAACAAGTGAAAGCTAAGAGCTGGCATGTTCCAAAGGGTGCCTGGGGTCTAAAGTGGTTAATCATCAGTGGTGTGAAGGGAGAGAACTCACTTAGACAAGCAAGGATAAGCACTACAGATACAGTAGTAAAGAAAGCTGCAGCACAGCCAACCAGACATGTCCCATTCCCTGATGTCCTATTTGTGCTGCCATGAAAATTTTTATGATGGGACAAATGGTGACTAAACAGATGTCTCTACCCTTTGTTGTGCTGCATCAATGGCTGCAATAAAAGCTTCGTAAAATTGTTCCTCTTTGCTGCAGCGGAGTTCTGTTTGTTCTGTGGCACAAGAGTGGGCAGCCTGGAGCTGCCTGTACTTTAGCCTCCCTGGATAGGTGCTGTTGGGCTTGAGTGGCCTGATACTCAAGCATTGGGAGCACCAGCCTCCATGCCCTGGGGAATTTTGGGGTGCCTCTCTGTAACCAGGGAAAATTGGGGTTTCCTACTTCGAGACCCACCTTGGGATCTCCAGGGGCATGACTGTAAGCAGGGAAAATTTGCACGAGTCCTGGTATGAAGGCATGGGACTCAGAGAATCCCTGGTGCCCCATGTCTCCTTGCTGAGACCCACACCAACCAATGCTTCCAGTGGAGGGATTAGTTGGTTTAGGTCCCAGTGTGGAGGCATGGGGCACTGGGGATTCCCTGGGTCCTACACTGTCCTGTTTTGGGACTTTTGTGCCTCTGTGTGAAGCATGGGTTAGCGTGGAACTTGACAATGAGCCACGAAGCAGTGAGGGACAAAGGGAATTCCCAGACAAGGGGAACACATTGCTCATTGTTCTGCATTGGGCAATGTGTGTTTTGTCCAATAAAGCGGATTAGCTGTGGCAGGATGTCTCTCACCACAGCTGATCTGCTTCATTTAATGACATCTTTTTTTTACCCCGAGAAAAGCTGAGAGAAACCATTTGATCCAGGTTCATTACTTACAGCTTGGGTGCTGCGAGGAATAAGCCTGTCTCATTTATTTGTTTCCTTCTGTGCTCAGAAAAACAAAACTATATTATTTGTACATAAACACTGTTATATCTAAGAAATGTCTGAGTCCATCTACAATTTATATTCCTTTGGGGAGTAATCTACACTACCCCAAATGCTAGCTAGCTGATCAGGTCAAAAATGGTGGCCATATTTTTCTTGCAGCCTGGATAAAATATAGTTTGTTTTTGTGGGAACTTGTATATTTATTTGCTCATCTGGTTAACCTTTTAATCCTGCTTTGTTTGTGGGCTTCCCTATGAACTCTTCTACTTCTTAAAAATGATACTTATCAATGTTCTGGGAACCTCTTCCTGGAAATCATTTATAGCTGTTTATATTATTCTAGGATTGTATCCAATATCAATGTCTATAAAATATCTTATGCTTTTTAGTGAGTTTTTTTGAGTGAATTAGAAATTAATGCGTAAAGATCTTCATTAAATGAACTTTATTTAGGAACACAAATTTTATTTGGAATAAAGCAGAGTGTCTTGGCATTTTTTTCTAACTGGTATCAAAATGTAGTGATTATGTATCA
>NW_017729025.1:127536270-127565176 GCF_001723915.1 Gavialis gangeticus
TCTTCATTAAATGAACTTTATTTAGGAACACAAATTTTATTTGGAATAAAGCAGAGTGTCTTGGCATTTTTTTCTAACTGGTATCAAAATGTAGTGATTATATATCAAGACCTGTTGAAACCTTTTCTGGTCATCTACTTTTGTTTTTAACAGGCAGCTCACGGAAAGCAGGTTCCTTTAATCACACTCTGTGAAGTGGCAATTTCTGAAAACCTGAAATGGAAAAGACAAATCAATGAAGCTGCAAAGATGGTTGTTAGATATATTGTGATTATGAAACAAATTGCTGCCTGCTTATACCATCTGCCTGTTGAATGATCCTTTATAAGGCGTCACATGGAGTATGCTTTCTCTATTTGCTTTGTGGTTGCCATGATTGTCCTAATAAATTGCAATGCAGGTTGTTTGTTTGTTCAATATTACTGTGGATGACTGAGAAATCCAGCTATTGTCAGACAATTTCCTCATTAAACTAGGTTTACTACCACGGGAGGTTAGCATAGTTGCTTCACTTTGGAGTTTGGGATTTATGCATTCAAGATATTGGAAATTAACAGCAGTTTACATTCAGCTTATTTAAAACGATTGTGACTTTCAATATTATATAGAAAAATTATGTAGCTAAACAAGTCATATTATGAATAGCAGACATCTAGGAAAAGAGGTTGGCTAGATTTATTACCAGTAAATCGTTTGTCAGTCCAGGCCCTGGATTCTTGGCAAATAAAAACTGTGTAGGAGAAGTCATGTGAAAAGATACCACTAAGGATAATATTCTGGGCTAGGGACAGACATTACACATAAACCGGTTTAAGTGATCAGAAACTGGTTTAAACCTATAACAGAGCAGTCAGTGAATATAAACCAGTTTGAAAATGGCTGAAACTGCCTTGAGATAAACATGATTGAATGTAGTATCAGATTTAACTGATTTGGGTTAAACCAGTTTATGCAATGTCTGTCCCAGACCCCTTCCTGGTTTAAGTTAAACCAGAGTCCCACAGAATCCCAGATGCTTTGCAGCCCTGGGCAGGGCTCTGCTTTCTGCTCCAGACCACCATGGCTGGCCCCTCCCCTCTGCTCCCTGGTTGCAGCTCTGGCAGAGACTGCAGGTACAGCAGAGCCTGCCTGGCTTCCTTCTGCTTCCCATCCCCCTCACCACTCCCTTGTGCCTTACACAGACACCACTCGGGATTAGCTAGCATACTACATGCTGGCCTGTGCTGTGGGAGACAGGACAAAGGGTTTTTTAGAGCTAATGAACATGTAGCTGGTAATGTCCCTCCATTCCTTCCTTGGAAAAAAGTTGTTTAAGAAATTGAACTAATGAGAGACGCTATTTTGTTTTGTTTGATGGGCTTATAAATGCTAACAACTCCCTGTGTAACTCCCTGCTGTGTAGCTCAGTGCTCTGTTATCAACTGCCTGCTCCCTCCTGGTGGTGGCCAGGGGGCGGGGGGGACCCCTCCCTAATCAGAGCATCCTGGCAGGGCCTGGCCATGCCCCCCCTCAGCTCAGTATTGTAGAAGGGAAGGGAGGGCTGCTCTAGTGCCCCCTGGCTTCTAGCCTGAGGCACTGCAGGCATTTGCCTGCATATCTGGAATGAAAAGGGAACATCTATCCACCTCCAAACCAGTTCAGGCTTTCCTGCAAAGATTGATTCGGTTCAGGTTCAGGTTTTTTGAATGTATGTCCCTAGCCCTGCAGGCAGTGAAATGCAAGGGGGACCTATTAGATCTTCCTCCTTTCTTTTTATTTTATAATTCTATTATTCTGTATTTATTCCAGTACTTACATCATTTTTAGGACAGAGATGTGCCATTTTACATTGATAAGGAGCTCTGCTCTGTACACTTTAGCATCCAAGTGTTTTTCAGGGGGTTTTTTTGGTTTTGTTTTTTGTGGCTTGCCTCCTTTAATTGGAACTTATTACATGCAGTTAGGCTAACAGGATTGTGTCCAGTTCAGCTCCATGGCAAAACTGTCAACTTCAGGAGAATAGGAATGGGTTCATTACTGGCAGGTTGTGGGGCTTATTTTGTGCTTTCACAACAGCTTCACTTTGAGCCCATATAAAAGTTCATTGTCTTAGTATGCACACCAGGAGTTGTTATATCTGAACCATTTATAAAAGCATGTTTGATTATCACAAAGTTTCCTATTCTGAAGCTCTAAGAAATCATCATTATACAGCAGTTCTGTTAATACAAATATTTATACACTGAACTTGTACTTGGCATATTAAATGCATAAAAAAACAAGCAAAAAAAAAAACCCCCCAAACCAACAAATGTTTGATTTGGCAAGGTCTACAAAACCACCAGATCCTTTTCTCTAATATGGTCATTCTTGTAACTCCCATCCTCGTAACCATGCATACTTTTGTGGAAAACTAACTCTAGCAAGGTCTGTACCTTATTAGTGTTGATGGGTGTGATACTAGAAACCAGTGTTATTGCTAGTTGTAGAGATTCCAGTTAATAGAATGCACAGGCAGTTGAATTTTTGGAGACATTCTGTGTTGTAAGTTATGTTGCATTTTTAGAAGCTGCTTAATCTCACCAGTAACATTCACATCCTGAGCTTCTCAGATGGGAATACTTCCATAGATAAAGAACTACTGTCTACAAGGAAATACCCACACAGAACAGAGACCATTACCTATTTTTCAAAATATTTCAATCACAGGCAGGAAAAAGTGTTTTAAAACTGTGTGAGTGAGAGCAATTTTCAGGCTGCCTTAGCACTGTGTAAAAGGACAACTATCCCAAACCAGCCGTACTATCGAAAAAAGGCAGAGATGCGCTTTGTCACCTTTGTGCATAAGTAGACTCGCATACATCCTTACCTACCTCTAGTGGTCTATGTGCATATTAGCTGTAGCAGAAGGTGTGGCTCACAATGTCAGTAGAGCTGCAGACATTTCAAATAAATGATTCTTGTGGAAATGATAAATATGGTTCTGCTATGGCTACCTGACTGACTTCTTAGGTTTTTTTCCTGTAAAGTTTCATTGTAATGTTAGTTACAGACTTTAAAGAAAGCATCTCCCATGGAGTAGTTCTAGCTCCAAATTTTAACTCATACATGGCGAAAGAATCTTCCCTGCACTCAATGTCATAGTTTGAATGTTACAGCCACTCAAAAGGGCAGCATGGATGCATGCATGTGTATGGATGTGTGTGCATGCATGCTTGTAAATGCACACACAGAGGTTAGTATATGCTGGGCAGAAGCTTTTAGACCCCCACAATAGATTTTTATGTTGTGGCAGGAATCCCACAATTGTTAGAATTAATATTATCTGACAGAATATGTTTATCAGATATCATGAAAACTCTCATGGTGGTAACATTCTGATTTAATAACTTTATGTAGCACAATATATAAAAGCTTTATACTTACGGCTCTCAAATAGCTTTGCTGAAGACTTGACTCTCTCATTTCCCACTCTCAGTTTTTACTCCTTTCAGTAGCCTCCTAATACACATTCTGCCATCTCTTCCAGTTTTCCCTTTATTTATCATGGCCAGAACTGAACTTTTTGATCTTTCTTTTCCAGGCTTTGCCTTTATTTCTTCATCTCCACATTTTGCCCTTACTTGGCTATGACTCTTTTCTGTATGCAGGTATACAACCATTGTCTACATGTTGCATCTTCTGCCTACCTAGCATTTCTAATGATGAGCCTTCCTCTGTTCAGACTACCAAATTTTGTTTTTCATCTAGACCCCTATCATATACTACACTGTTACCAGATTTGCCTATCACTTTGGGGTGTGCACGTCTATTAGGGATATGTTTCTAGGGCCTTTGTAATTCTGTCACTGTGCTCCTTGTATTACTTGTGTTTCTATATGGAGCTGTACCTCTCCCTTCTGTAACTCCTCACCCCCGGTGGAGCTATCTTGCAGGACTCAGTTTCACTGGGTCTGGGTTCAGACAGACAGACGACATGCCTGACCAGGCTGGTTGATCAGCATGTACAAGCTGACACCCTCATATGCACAAGCACACAGGTGAACAGAACAGAGCTGGGTGTCCAGCTGACACCCTCATGGTCCAGCATTCAGTTCATTAGGCATGTCGCAGCCAAACTGGGTCAATCAGCCTATACAAGCTGATCCCCTTATGTATCTCAAACTCAGCACGTCCTAATCTTTTGCCCTAACTGTCCTAGTAGTGGTAGCCTCTTGATGAGCAGACCCCACACTATTTCTGGGCTTCACAGGGATCTTTGGGTTAGATAAAAAGAAGTGTTGCTGCAGAGCAAGTGGGGAAGGGGAAGTAGAGAAGGAAAAATATACCTGGTTACCACCAGTTTGACTATAGAAGTTATTTATTGCTAAGTATATGAAATTTATAATGGTACTAGTAGTAATAGACATGAAAGGAAAAACAAAACAACTACAATATTAGCCTGGTTTACTTGAGTATTTGGGGAAACCTAGTTCAAGCTTAAGTAATACTAATAATTTAGGTTCTGAAAGCTATGCCTACAGAGGAAAAGAGAGAGAGAGAAAGGGAGAAAAACAGAGAGAGAGCGAGAGCTGGGGTTGCACCGTTCCACAGCACTCGGGTGATTTGTTGAGTAGCAAAGTTCCCAGGAAAATTGTTGAAGGGAGATGATTAGTTTCTCCCAGCTTCTTGAGAACAGCAGTGGATGGTGTCAGAGATTGCTCTCTCTTGAAGTGCACTGCTGCTTTATAGCATTCTTATACCCTTATTCCAGCTTCTTCAAAGCATTCTTTTAATTGTGTAAATCAAGAAGGTCCCAAGCCATAATTGACAGGGAAAATCTTGTTATATAAACAGGTTCAATTTAAATGAATTACCTTTCTCAGTGACAAGGGGTTATCTGGTTTGGAACATCTCAAGAAACTTATAACAGCCAGGAAAAACATCGTTTTAATGAGTAACCAGGCACCTAGGAGCCAGCTTGAAATTATTATTAACATAGAAGATATACTGGAAGGGATACCACATTGTTTCTTCTCAGATGGCCTAACTATGCTTGCATTATGAAGTCAGCATCAGCGTTTTGTATTTTACCTGTTGTGAATAAGCCTCAGCTTAGCATGACTTTCAGATTTTACTGTAGTCTTTTAACAGATTGTGGGGAGGACTTCCGCCGGTCATCCCGGGAAAAGTATGACAGCATTTGTGGCCAGGGCTCCAACAAGCTGGATGTTGTGATGAACCCTTAGCCATTGTTCAAATGTCGCCCATACCCCCTCTGTCTCAGTCTCTTGCCTCAGCATTCCCTAACCCGGCAACCGAGTTTTAGTCAATCAAGTTTAAATAGGCCTCCCATACGGGAACCAGGGAATGTACAGCCCGAGATGCCTATTAAACTTTTCTTCTGCTTAGTTCTGGGTAGATGAGGTGTGTGTGGGGTAGGGGTGGGGGAACAGAAAAAGTCCTTTGTAAGTCCAGCAAGCTGGGTGCCAGGGCTCCCTCAGAAACACAGAGTTGACATAACAACACCAATTTGTTTTCCCTGAATCAGTGCTACAGTTGACTTTATCTTCCTGGCTTATTGCTCTGATCACATCAACTCCATACTAATTCTCCCTAACTTTCACATCAAACGCAACCTTCTTGACTTTTGTTTTAGTGCACTTCAGTATTTAGCTGTGACTTGTCCAGCTGTTCTGGTACTATATCATTATGTCAGCTCTCCTAACAGTTCTGCTAATGTGTTGCTATGTTAGCCTCCTTCAGATTCCACCATCAGAATTGTCCCTTCTCTTGTATCTACAAAATCCTTGATGATGGGTTTACAGAAAAGAATCTGTGGCTCTTCCTTTCCCTTTCCTTTCCTTTCACTCAGCACTGTAGGAATTCACTAGGGGCAAAGCAGAAACAGTGCCTTCTAGTTCGTGGTTGTGAACACGCATCTGCTAGTAGCAGTGACTTTTCTTCACTCCCCACCAAGTCAGCACCCAGAGAAGTTTCCCTTATCACCTCCACCTAGTTGCACCACTATTACTTCTTCTTTAATCTTACTAGATACTACATGTATGCCTTTTTTATCTTATTTCTTCCTCCTATTAAAAACAAAACCTAAGAACACAGCATGTAACTAAATAAATTACACCACTTCTTGCCATGTTCATCTGTCTTTCCTCATCTAACCATCCATCTGCTTAACTTTCTTGATGTTTGAAATTTGCTGCAGATAGGGACCCTGCTCCTCATATTTGTATAGTACTGAGCACAATTTAAACTCAGCCTTGGCTGGGGCAATACTCTAATATACTTAATAAGAATGATAATAACATACTATTTCTATATCCTATGCTCTTAGACATATACCTGGCTATGCTGTCAAGCATTCCATATGTATCTTTTCTGAGTAAATAATAATTTCAATTTATGGTCACAGGGATTTGTAAGTGAAACTGATTTCAGAAATAGACCTTACTCTTCCCTACAGAGTGTCCATCTGCTATATTAGATTTCTATTACAGCAAAGCAAACCAGCATACATAGAGGGCTGTTTACAGAGTTCTTGCACTATGCCAGTGAACTAAAAATCAGTAGGGAGGAACTAATTAACTTTTCTTTTAACCAGTATAATTTTAATTAAAAGCAGTTTAAGAACGAACAGTTTTCAATTGAAATGTAGAAGCACTTAAAGACTGAACGCACACATGGAAGTTGGAACAGCATACTAGAAACAGAAAAGCTCTAAGCCCTAAAAGATACAAGGTTTTGTTTTTTATTTCAGGTAAATTTTACACAGGATCATGAATAGATGTACAGGGTTAGGTTATTGTGTACAATTCCGTGGGCTTTATAATTATAAGCCCTACTGTACGTTTCCATATCACTGGTGAATCCCCATGATAAGTAGAGCAGCTGATTATATATAAAGTAGTAGATCAGAGGAAGCTGCTAGACAGCTTTCTCCATCTTTTAGAAGCAGCAGGAATCCTGCTGGTACGCTGCTTTTGGGCTGTTTGCCCTAAGAGGACACTGGTAATAGCTTGTGCACTTATGGGAATGTAGGCATTTGGGGGAAGTACCAATGGTGCACCTGGATTCAGAGAGTTAATGTTTTTCAGTATCTATGATCTTTATGATTCCATGCCCTTTACTTTCTGCTGTTCGTACTGCAAAGCAAAAATGAAGGTGTGATTGTAGCCCAGGTAGCTTCATCCTATGTCTGGCTGCCATGTAAAACAAACTAACAGCACAACATGTAGCTAACTAAATTTCATTTAGCTATGTCAGGTAATAATGGCATTGGAGATGTGATGGCATGGGCTTCACTATAGGCTAGCAACCAGAGTACATGATAGATGTGTACGGTGATAACTCACCCACTGCTGGAGCCTATGGTTCTGGATTTTTCTTGCTAGATAGATAGCTGAATTAATGCTAGCACACCTACACCTTCCCATGCTACAACTGTTTATTTTTAGATTTACATCCCATCTTATCTAAAAAGTGTAGAGTGATTTACAATAAACAAACAACCCACAGGCAGGTTGCCCTAAATAATACCCTGAGATCCAAGATGGTCCTGCCTCACTCCCAGGGAAGATCCCTCCCTCCCACAGTGTCCCCTCCAAGTCTGTATATCCTCTCCCAAGTCTGGGTTTGGACTTCCTTGATTTCCACCTCCCACCCCTCCCCCAGTGTTTCCTGTCAGGGTAGGAATTAACACAGGGAGGAGAAACCTACCTTCCATGGCCACTACTATCCCTTACTGAACCTAGCTCTCTGTTCAGTGTAGCTGAAGTGGGTCAGGAGCAGCTCTGTAATTCTCCCACCCCCAGGAAAGCTGGGGACAGTGACACCAGCAAGCAGGGGAGGAGGTGAATGGGAAGGGAGAGGACATGCTGCTGAGCATGAACAGTAAAGGAGGGGATGCTAAGAGTGGGGAGATTCTTGCATGGTTTGAAAAAGGTCCCTAGCTGCTTCTGCACTGCAGTCTGCCCATGTAGGTTGAGGGTAGAGGGCTGGGAGTGGCAGTACCGCCACCTCTGCGGTGTCAGTTGCCTGCTCCCTTCCCCCTCTCCTTTGTAAAATCCTGGATCTGTCCATGCCCTCTCCTATGGCACCCACATCACATAGAACTCCTCCGGATTCGTATTACAATTTGTAGTTGAATGATGCTTCCACTGCTTCCTTGTTTTGCTTCCACTGACACCCACTTAAGATCCTCACTCCTTTCAGACCAAGCTAGATCAATTTGTCTTTCTGAAACCACTTGTGAAGAGATGCAGCTGAATTTCATTATACCTTCATTTTCTTGTATAGACATGCTGAGATGCAGAAATGAAATAATCTAGTTACTGAATTAGATGACACACAATGTAATTTTTAAATACGATTGCTTTTAGCAATCTGATTCTGAGGCCCCTTTTACACGCTACAGGTATTGCCAATTACCTGGTTAATTATACGGTTACCTTCAGACCAGCTACGCATGCAAAGCTATAACAAGCTCCAACCAGCTATAAAGTTAGACTTTAAAAATACGTATTAACTTTATAGCTGGTTGCTATCTAGCTTTAATCTGCATATGTAGCACGGTTGCTGCCTGTGGCTGGGAACCCTGTCAGCTGATGGAGCTCCCAGCTGCAGGGTTGCGCCACGCCTAATGTGAAACCCTGGGTTTTCCATGGTCCCTCAGGCTCGGGGGCACAGCTGCTACAATCCTCCCAGGCTCTGGGGTGTGTGGGGTGCCTCTGCAGCTGGGAGCCCTTCAACTGAGGGGATTCTAAGATGTGGGAACTTGCTTCTTTCTGGTGTAGACAGAGCCTGTGGTCACCTGCACCTGCAATAAAGCATGATGAGATCTAGTGCATGATCCATGCAATTGTGCCACCTACTGTGCACATGTGGCATGGAAGGAGGTGCGATTGTGTGGATTGTGCATTAGATCTTATCGTATCTTTACCTGCATGTATAGAGGGGGGTTGTAAGGAAGGGACCTCCATTGGCACTGAGGTGTATACATGCTCATTTTATGTGGCTCAGTGCAGCTTGCTATGTTTATATATAGGATTTAGAGATCTTACCAAAAAATTCATTTTTGACACTGTAGCCTCTGTGTGTGTCTTATAACTCTTATAGTACAGAGTTGCCATAGCAGTGATCCTCCAATGGTCTTGGAAATCCAGAAGTGTGTAGGAATGAACAGACAGAATGAGTGGGCAAAATATAGCCTGCGAGCTGAATCCAGCCTGCCAACTGATTGGATCTGGCTTGTGGGGAGGGGTGCCCTCCAGGTGATTAAATATGGCCTGCGGCTGCACCTGCAATGCTCTACCTGGGGATGAGACCTGTTTGCTCCCACTGGGGCAATCCATGCCATGCTTCTGCCTGTGCCACCGATGGACCCAGCCAGCATGCACAGCTTCCCAGTGGGGATGCTTCTTGTGGAGCTACAGTTGTCCAGGTACTGCTCAGCTCCCCCTGCTTCCAACAGCTCCTCCTCCTCCTGCCCCTGGTGTGCTGCTCCCACTGCCTTCCACCCACTTGGCTGCCTGCAGGTGGATGCTTGTTGCACCCGGCAGGTGGTATGGGTAGAAGGCAGCTAGGAGTTGGAGCCCTGAACTCTGAGGCAGGAGGCACCTAGCTGCAGCTTCCCTCTAGCCCGGAGTGGTACAGCAGTGGTAGGAGGAAGGTGATTAGGAGGAGCTGCTGGAGGCAGGGGGAGCCAAGCAGAACCTGGGTGGATGCACCTGCACTGAGAGCCCTGCCAGGCAGCTATGCAGCCTGGCTGGGGCCAGGTCTGGGACCATCAGGTGGGCATAGGCACAGGTGGGAGCCCAGAACGGGCTGCCTTGGGCAGGAGCTCAGCCCCATGTGGAGTGTACAGCAGCTGCTGCAGGCCATTTGAGGGAAGAAATGGAACAGAACTCACCTGTACCACACTGCCCTGGTGAGCTTTGCTGCATGTGCCCTTTGATGCCTCCTTCCTGCCCCCCACCTCCAGTGGGCTCTTGAGACCTAATGCATGGACAGCCCCGTCCCCCCCACTACAGTACACAAGAGTTCAACTTTATTTTGAGCTATTATACATTTGCCTCTATATATGGTACTTGATAATACATAAATCAGGACAAAAATATTTTTTGAAATAAAAGTATGTTACAGTAGATGTTTCATTTTTAGTATATGATTTGTTTTTTTTTTATCAATAATTTGTTAAAATTATATCTTCTAAAAGATTTTGCATCTGTGATCCTGGACAGATCATCAAAACTCATTAAGTAGCCCTCCAGCTGAAATAATTGCCCACCCCTGGCCTAGGAGTTCTCTTATTTAAAGACAGAGAAACCTGAAAGTTGAGTCCAATTTTCAGATATCCAGATCTGAAGTTGTTTAAAACAGGGGTTTGGGTCCCAGCAAGTTTAAAATGTTGGTTTCTTGTGCTATGTTGTGCATTGTTGCTGTGTAAAATATTTAGAATGCGGATCTGATGTCTTCAATATCATTTAAGAGTTAATATTGGAAGATATCAGAAATAGTGAAAAGTGCCTAAATAAAGATAAGAACAACATACAAGATGAGTCATTTTTGTGCTTCCTGTAAAGCTCTTTTGAAATTGCCTGGTTATGTATCATAGACTATGTATGAGTTATGTCTAGGGTGGAAGAAGATTATTATGATACAGAAAAGTAGTATCCACACTATAGTTCAGCATTTAAGTATATTACTTTCCTTGGTTTGCCTTCAAATCACAGATTTCCTGTTTGTATTTTAAGCAGGAACCTTTGCAAACACTATTTTCTAGTACCAAGTGCACCTTTTGAATACTGTTCTGATCTTTAAGTTTTAGGAATTGATGGCCTTTCTGGAAATTGCATGGATTTAGTTATTTTCCCATTAACATAAATATGCATGTATTCTTATGCAGTGGAGCAACTGCCGTTTCATTGTGTAGGGAGATGGAGATCTGAGTTCTGTAATAGTTCTGTATAGGTATGAAAGGAAGACCATGGTAAGGGTTGAAATGCCCTCAAGAGATTATGATTCCATGCAACTAGTAGCCACAGTTCCCCACTGTGTTGTCCTACCCTGACTAGAAAGGTGCAGGGTACCTCCCTCAACCACACCTTGGTGCAGGGTACCTCCCTCCCTTCTTCCACACCCTGATTTTAAATAGAAAGGAGGGTCCTATGATGTTATGGGTACCTTCATGTGCGCACATGTATTGCAGAGACTCCTGGGGCTCCTCCCCTACACCCTGTCCACACATAGACAAGATCTTGATGGTGACCATAGCTCTGCTTTCGGGCTATCAAGACCTAATTCCAAGGATTCATAGGTTGCAAAGCTGGAAGGGACTTTTGGGGGATCATCAGGCCCAGCCTCCCCACACCAGGCAAGAAAGGCAACTGGGAGTCGGGTGACCCCAGAAAAGTGACCATCCAGTCTCCTCCTGAAGACCTCCAGGGTAGGTGATTTCACCACCTCTGGAGGAAGCTTATTCCACAATAGACACCCTTGCTGTGAAGAAGCTTTTCCTAATATTGAGCCTGAAATGGTTTTCCAGGAGTTTGTGGCCATTCTGGTATTCCCCAATGGTGCCTTGGTGAACAGTTGTTCACCAAGCCCTTGATGTATGTCCCTGATGTAGTGGTAAGCCACTTTCAAGTTCTCTCTCAGCCTTCCCTTTTTCAGGCTGAAGAGTCCCAGGTCCCTCAGCCTTTTCTCATATGCCTTGCCATGCAAGTCTCTGATCATATGGGTGACCCTTCTCTGGACTGTCTCGAGCTCTATCATATCATTGTTGAAGTGCGGTGCCTACAACTGGATGCAGTACTCCAGCTGCAGTCTGACCAATGCTGAGTAGAGTAGAAGAATCACTTCCCTAGTTTTGCTGGAGATGAATTGATTGATGCATGCCAGGGTATTATTTGCCCTGTTGGCTACAGTGTTGCACTTCTGGCTCATATTCATACCATGGTCTATTATTACCCCCAGGCTTCTTTCATTCGTGATGCTGGTCAGTTTGGTGTTGCCAAGCCTGTAGGTGTTCTGGTCTGACCAACTGTCCAGCCTGTCCAGGTCCACCTGTATTTGCAACCTATCTTCTGGCATGATCATGCTCCCCCATAACTTGGTGTTGTCTGCAAACTTGGCCAGCAAGCTTTTAACCCTCCGAATCATTGATAAAGATGTTGAATAGAACTGGACCAAGCACTGACCCCTGATGAACACCACTGGCCACTTCTTGCCAAGACGACACACATCTGTTCATTAGAACTCTCTGGGTCCAACCCCGTGACCATCTCCCTACCCATCTAACTGCCTCATAGTTAAACCCACAGTCTTCCAATTTTCGCACAGGAACATCATGGGATACTAGATCAAAGGCCTTTTGGAAGTCAAGTTATACAATATCAACCTCCTCTCCCTTATCCAGGTGGTGAGTTACCTGATTGTAAAAGGAGATGAGGTTGGTAAGACAAGACCTACCTGCGACAAAGCCATGCTGCCTGTTATTCAGAATCATATCTTCTGAAAGCCTATTGCATATAGACTCCTTGATTAATTTTTCTAGGATCTTCCCCGGGATAGAAGTTAGGCTGACTGGCATATAGTTACCTGGGTCCTCCCTCCTCCCTTTTCTTGAAGATGGGCACAACATTGGCCCTCTTCCAGTCCTCAGGGACCTCTCCTGGGTTATGACAATGCCCATTCTTTGAGTGGACTTAAGCGATAAGTCCTCAGGGCTATGCTTACATATGTGGTGGGGCTTTAATTCATCTTTTGGAAAAACTAATCAATTCATACATTTATCCACATGAATAAGCTCATGTATCATCTGAATCACAGTGCCAATTAATTACCTCCAGTGTCTCCCAAGCTAACAGGCCGTGATCAAGTCATGAAGGTCTTCCGTTCTCACAATAATCAGTTAATGGAAGGAAAAAAAGCAAACATCTATCAATGCCCCTCATTCAAACAATTATTGAGTGTTTTCTCAGTATAGGGACTTTAAGTCCATGCCCCTTTATGAGTCACAGACTCTTAGCAAAAGACAATTAACTCTTAAAGAAAACAAAACAGCTTGGTCTTCACCTCACCCAGGGTCTCCGGGCTCCTGCAGCTGCCTGATTCACATGCTTCATGCTCGAAGTCCTGGTGCCTCAGTCCATGGGGCATCTCCCCCTGCGTAACTTGGTGTCAGAGTATGGCTGGAGACCCCTCTGGGTCTCCAAGCTGTGGAGAGATCTCTGCTCCACTCTGGGAGCCTCCAGGGGTTTTTCCTCACTGGTGCTCTGCTCTTCTCTTCCGGTCAGCTCTGCTTCTCCTTTTCTGCTTGTGCCAGGTTGCGAGGGCGTGATGTCAATCCCAGTGTGCTGACCAACCCACACAGAGCAGGTGCTTATAAACTGCTGTGGCAGTTTTACTTACCACTCTGTCACCATCTGCTCTGTACCTGGAGGTAAGTGTTGTCTGTCTCCTGCCTTTCCTGGGCCTCAGGTGGCTCTTCACTGGTGACTTGTGCTTCTGAGGTCCCTCCCTTGCTGGAACTGGCAAACCTGGTTCGGCCCACTGTTACACCCACATTGGAATTGTCCAAGGTTCCCTGTCCCCACTCCAGAGATAGGCCTGGCTGTGGACACTCACTGTATTTGTAGTTTTATACATGCCATTGTAGAGCTACAAATATAAGCATGCATACATTTACACCATTTGTGGCACCGCAAAAATGGTGGCTCCACCAGAAAAATGTTCCTCTTTCAAAGAATAATATCTCTGTAGCCTTGAGTTTTCTAGTGCCACATGTAATGTCTGTGTCAAAGGGGAAGGGAGGGAGAGTGGCTGCTTCCCTGACAGCCCAGCCAGTCACAGCAAACTATCACAGAGCCCTGCTGGAACCTTGTTGCTACTACCGTGGCAATGGGAACCAGTGCTGTTGCCCTGTGGTGGCAGTAGTAGCAGTTGGTGTCTTCATGGCTCTGGCAGTAGCAGTGATGGCAATAGCTGGTAGATTCCCTGCAAAAGCAACTCTAGCAAATGAGGGTCCCTGCCACGTGTAGGTAGCTCAAGCAGCTGAAGGCTGCCTCCATGCAGAAGGACAACCTGAACAACTGATGGTGGCTTCTTTCCTGCCGGGAGCAGCCCTACTTTCCGCTCCTCTTCTGGAAGCAGCCCTCTCCCCTACCAGGAAAAGAGGAGGGAGGGAAATCTATCTTTGATAGCTGCTGCTCCTGATGTGGGAGCATTACACCAAAGCATTACAGTGATTAGGCTCACTGATAGACTTCCCTTGGGGGCAAAGGGAGCAAAGGAGCAGCTCCCCAATTGCCCCCTGGCTGTGGAAGTTCAGGGCAGGGTCTGTGCAGACATGCATTCCCCAGAGCACTTTATTTTTGTAGTGCTAAAAATGATGGTCCATCCATAGCCAAGGAGGAACTTCTGTGTGTCTATACCTCAAATTCCTCAAAGTCCCCTGTACAAACCCATAATATTCTGGGTTTGTGTGGCTGGGCTGGATGAAATGGATTTGAAAACAATGAATATTATTTGATAGCAAATATCAGTACAGAAAAATACATTCGTTCAGGTGTCTCCAACCTTTTTATTGAGAAGATCACTTTTTGTACGTAAAGGGCAGCCCAGGATCTACCGCCCCCCACCTTCTGGACAAGCCGCCCAGCCTGGCCCAGGGGGGAGGGAGTGTGCATTTATTGTCATGTATTTATATTTGTATCGTAAATAGCAGTCATATTGATTTAGAAGGAGTTATTTGAGGTGTCTTTTCTGGACTTTTTGAAGGGCCCTTGGTTAGACTTTTTGAAGGGCTCTTGGCTGGAGTCTTCTCAGGAGTCTTGGCTGCAGGTTTCTTCTGGCGTCTTGTCTGCTTTCTTAAAGGAAGTGTCCAAGGAAGTTTGGACAGATGTTCTCCAGGGAGATGGGTGATGCAGCAAACTGTTTTGCTGGTGTGGCATGGGATCAAGCGTTGTAAAGTCAAAACTGACATCAGAAAGTTGAAACGGCGTCAATGTATAAACGTAAGTGAGAAATGTTGTAAGTCGAGGATTGTCTGTATTCACATATACCTGACTTATAGCACACTCGTAGTCCCAGGTTCAACATTTTCTATGAATAAACTAGTAATACAAATATAGAATATGGTATTTTATCAGTTTAAGATTGTTCCTTAAGTTTTTGATACTGATTTATCCTGTTAAATTAAAAAACATTTCTAGGGATTCTTTTTCTTATGAGAGAGAGTTTCAGAATTTAAGAATTCTTACTGTTGGCCTTATATTTCTATTATCTTAACTTTTCTTCTGTTTTTATATTACATCTTATTTTAACTCCAAGTGCCTTTCAAAAATCTTTTCTTGTTCTTGTTTATGCCCTTTAAATCCTTGTGTATATTCTTCTGTGCCTTCTTAGTAATAATTTGGATAAACTATACATGCTGAATTCTTCTAATTTTTCCTTTATACATTGACCTCTCAACCCCTCTAGTAAACTTTGTAGCTCTTCTAAGTCTCGATTTTTCAGGTAAGAAGATAGCAAAGTCAGCATTAAAAAGGAAAAGAACAAAATTGATTTTAAGATGCAAAAACTCAAGGCTACTTTCTTGATTTCTCATGTTTACAGAAAATAATCATATTAAAACAGCTTCAACCATTGTAAAAATCCTCTAAGGATTCCCATATGTTTTAATAGTACAGCAAGATAAAGTATCTGTTGCATAGGTTCTGCTGTTATGATGTTCCCTTCACATCCATCACAGATGAGGTTGAGAGAGTGCCTGTGTGTCATGGCAAACCCACACATTCTTATCTTAATGCGCTGGGAGTTTCCATTGTAAATCCTGATGCGTCAAGATGATTTGGTCTGAAGGCCTCAAAATTAATTAAAATGGGTTTAGGTAGAGCCTCTAAGATTCAGGTGGATTTTATTGCCAATATGTGCACTGTCATGTCAAATAGGCATTAACTAGAAAAGTACTGCATATGCTTCTGTAATATGGCCATAAAACTAGTTTTTATCAGTGTATAGGGAACCTGGTCATGAGGGTAATGCACATTACCAAAAATCTGTTACATCTTTTAGGTGTTGCCTGCAGTGAGAGGTGTAACTTTAAATTTTGGTGTCTGGAGGAAAGGAAGGGAGGAGGTGGTGGCATAAGCTACTTCTGTCTCAGTACAAGCTCACTCAACATGGGCTGTGGCAGTGGTAGAGGCACCCTGGGTGCTCCCATTCCAGTGCCCCCTCTGAATTGGTGCCTCAGTTACTCCCCATAAGTTATGCTACTGCCTGCAGTACTGTTTCGGTAGCTCAGGAATGTTATTACTACATAAAATGAATTTTCATTCATACTTGCCTATAGATATGGATAAAGCAAAAGGCAGCCTTTCATTATACTATGTTGGGGATTAGAATTGTAGCATCATGGGGATATGGATTAATTCTGATTATAGCAGCCTGAGACTGAAACTGGTAGTTTGGAAATGTGAATGGGCTCTGATTCACTAGCTTTCTTTAGAGCACCAGCCCATCCTATCAAGAAATGCAAAGTCATAGAGAGTACAATTGCTCTATGTGCATTAAACCACCTATAATAACAGAAACTGACTCATACCACACATAAAAATACAATAATTTCTGTGAAGCTATATTATATTAGTGCACTGGGTTTTGTTAAGAGGCGTTTTCATCATATGGCTTGGTTGATTCAAAGCAAAGATGTCATTCAACCACTGCATGCCAGTTTGCCCCCTTACCCTCTACCCAATCATGATTAAAAATTACGGTCAAGCCAATGTTTTCTTTCAAGCTATTTTGGGGTTGATTTTCTAAGTGCATTAATAAAACACTTGTTTCATAAATATGTATAGCACCCAATCTACATTGACTGATTGTTCAGCCCTGCACTCTTACTTTGAACAGCTTAAATTTGATGAATTATAAATAGATTTATGGTTAGGGAGTTATTGGCCTTGACAAAAATCACAGCCTTATGTTTTAGCTATGTCTTGTGCTGCTGGGAGCACTATAGTCTGTCTTTTGAATTTTAATTTTTTTTCTTTGTGAGATGCATCAATTTAAGTGTTTGAAAGACTTTTAGATTATATTGATAGTATATCATGCTTTTAAATGGATTCAGTGCAGTTCCATCTTCAGCTGCCATGACCTCATTACCTCTACTGGAAGATAACTTTACTGCCTAGCCAGTTGCAGCAGTGTAGTAGCAGCTCTCTGTGTATTTCTAGCAGTAGTTTATCATGGAAAAAAGAAAAAGATCCATCAGGATTGCTAACTCTATGTGTGAGGAACCTGAAAGAGATGGGAGGGCCCTGTCATCTCACTAAAAATATCAAATTATTTACAAATTTAAAAAGTGTATACCATATTTACCCAAAATCCAAGATGACCCTGAATTTAAGATAACCCTCCCAGTAATTAGATTCTGTATATGGAAAATGTATAACTGTGCTATAATTTTTCATATATAGAATCTAATTATCAAAGGATCATCTTAAATTCATCCCCTCCCTACTTCTGGGCAGTGGGGGAACAGGTGATGAGGGGGGCAGTAATGGGACAGGTGGTTGAGGGACAGCAGGCAGTGGGGAGCACCTGGTAGGGCAGGCAGTTGGGCAGCAGGGGTGGGGAAGGTAATAAGGGGAGGTGGTAGAAGGAGTAGCGGGGAACAGTCAATAGAGGGGCAGGTGGTGAGGGGGATCAGGCAGCTTGCCTCCCCCTCAGCCTCAGGTCCCCACCTACCCTTCCCCACCACTACTTCTGTCCCCCTGTAGCTTCAGGTCCTTGCTCCCTCCCCCACAAAAGCCTCTACCACTGCCTCCCTCCTCCTCCCCCCCCCACCCCCACTTACCTTTGTTTCAGTGTCAGCAGGTTCTGTCCCTACTGCAGTCTGGAGGATGGAGTGAGGTCCCAACTTTGCTCCATAGAAATGGCATGGAGCTAGCACTGGTGCTACAGAGCCAGGCTGGGGCTGTGCTCCATGCTGCAACAGTGATGGAGCCTGCTGATGCCAGAGCAAAGGTAAATGGGGGTGGGATAGGGCAAGGGTAGGGGCAGAAGCAGTGCTGGGAGAGATGTGGGAAGTGTGGAGAGACAGGGAAGGACAGAGGTCCCAGACTGTGGGGGAGGAGCAGCACAGGGGCAGGCAGTAGCTGCAGCTCTGGGGCTGGGGCTGGGGCTGGAGCTGGCACTTCAGCAGATGACTGCCCATCCCCTCCCCCCTGCCACTGCATCATAGTTGATTCCAAGATGAGGGACTTTTTCCCTCATGTTAAATGGGGAGAAAAACCTCATCTTGGAGTTAAGTAAATATGGTAAGTGACCTTTAAATTTAGTTGGGACCATTTATTATTATGTCAGGTCAATTAGGATAATAGAAATTAAATATGGGGAAAGGATGATGAGACTTCTGGCATCATCTGTCTGTAGAAGTAGGCACAGGTCTCAGTGAGATGGCTCGCATTCTGATCACCCCAAAGTTGGGCTTTCTTTCTGGGATTTTAGTTTCTTGATAATGGATGGATAAAAACACCTACATTTTGGCATTTCTTGATTCTTTTTACTGGCCTTGAAATCTGTATATTGTGAAGAATCATCATCATGCTGGATAACACAGCTAAGCAAATACGAGGAATATTTGCTCGCTCAGAATTAGTGCTACCGGAGAAAGTATTACCTGTTATAATGTGAAATAGGGACCTCTGACGTCTGACTTTCATAAATGACTGGCATTTGTAATAAAGTGCTTGTGATAGATGGGAAGAATTGGCTGTAGGGATGGGTTGGAATGTTGTAACCATGATGATTCAGGAAACGTATGTCAAGGGCTTTGTAATATCTTTTATTGGACCAACTGAGTAGTTGAGAGAAATATTTGACAAGCTTTCAGGCACAAAGCACCCTTGTTTACATCTGGGAAAGAAGCAGATATAGGCTAAGCTAAATAACAGACATCCTCCACAGAAAAGCACAAAAAACAAATCAAATCCATGCTGGTTTGTGTTTAACTCCATGTAAATGAAAGCAGTTATTTAGGGAATGGCAGATAGGTGTCGAGTAAAGAGAGGTGATTAGAAATAGTTTCAAAACAAGGGTAATTCAGTTGAATGGATAACCTAATTATATAGGAAAACTAGACCATTCAAAAGAGAAAAGGGTCTTTATTACCTGTGGAATGCAGAGAGGTTAGTAGAGAATCTCTACTAACAGGTAGCAGGTAGCTTGCAATGGATAATAAAGTCACTGCCAGTGTTCAGTCCATTTTTGTGGGTCCAGTAAGGTTATGAATTTTTATTCACCTCTTCAGAAGGTGTTCGTAGATTGCCATTGAGTATAAGAATTTTGAGGGAAAAAAGGGAGCGGTTCTGTGAAAAGTGTTCTACTTGTGATTGTGGGTCTCTGTCCTTTATCTTTGTAACCCGGGTATACCCAAGGGTGTGCCCTATTCTCAATAACATGGGATGGGTAGGCAGGAGGGGGTGCTGTGAGAGGGATGCTGGAATTTTGTGTGGATCCCTCTTTTCTCTATAGAGTTAGCAGGCCCAAAGTTCTTAACTATATACAATGTATTGAGTTACAAACATTTATATATAAAACTCTTTAAGATAGATACAATTACAGGTATAGGTACAAATATTCATATAAAGGTCTATTAGCAAGAGAAAGTCTGCCCCAGGGAGGGCATTCGTGTAAGTACCTGTGCCCCAGTCCCAGAAGAAGGGTGGATCCTGGGACAGTCAATCCAGCAAATTTATACCACAAGTGGATTAGCTAATAAAGACATCCTTACAGAACCCATTATACAGAATTAATGCGCCCAACTATTTATAACAGCAACAATAACAATAGATACCAAATAAAACCAGATGTTAGATGCACCCTATCTGGGTTCCAACCTCTTGGTCCCTCAAATAGGATAGGGTCTTCTCCCCCTAGGCCCCATGGGTGTTCCACAGAACCCTCCCCAGTGTATATTTTGGGTCTTCTCCCCTCCAACCCTGGAGAGCAGAGGGTGTGTGGGGCCTTCCCCCCTGTTCACTTCTCCCAGGGTCCCTTGCCCAGAGGCACCTCTCCTGCAGTTCCCGGCTTCCCGGTAACTCACGGTCTGGCTTCTGGGTCCCCACACTATCTCAGGCCTCCTGGAATCATTGACCTCAAGTTGACGGTCCATCCCTCTGGGCCTTTTGCCGGCGTTGGGCATCCAGGGAGCTCCTATGGGAGCTGAACCCTCACTGGCTCTAGTTCCCCAGCCTCATGCTGGGGGTCTTTCCCCTTCCTGGGCTCTGCTCTGGGCACTGGGGCTCTTTTAGTTTAATGCTGAGCCACACTGCAGGGCTCTGGTTACCCAGCCTATAGCTGGGGCTAACTTGAGCAGCCTTGAGCTGCTCCCAGGGCCAGTTCTCCATGTGCCAGTTTGCACACCATGTGGGGGCCGAACAGCCTCAAGCCCAGGGTCAGCTCTCCAGGCTCTGATCCATGCACTGTCGAGGCTCAGGCAGAGTCATAATGATGGTCTTCTCCAGAGCTCCTTCATGCCGTCCCTCGCTGTGTATGCTCAGTGTGCTGAGCACACTGGGATTTTATTTACATTGGAGACCCTGCCCTGAAGTCTGCTGGACCTGCAAAGCACAGTCTTCAGTCAGGTCCAGGGGCTTCTCGCACCCCACTCAGAGCAGGGACGGGGCAAGCTCCTCCCAGCTGTTATCTGATTGGTGGTAATTGTCCACAAATCCAAAGTGTCCTTCTCCAAGCCAGGCTTGCCAGGCAAAAGTAGTGAGCCTGCCTCATCCTTTTCTTGTGCTTGTTCATTCTTGAGCATAGTTCTTTGCCGAGTTTCACCTATGTAGTATCCACAAGGTGTTTGGTGTATTCAGTTAGATATATCATATTCTGTGGTAGAGATGTGAAGGATCAATGGATTCTGATGGTTTCATTGTGAGGAATGTTGATTGTCATTGAAGTGGAGGTGTGTTGACACGCTTTACATCTATTGTTGAGGCACAGTTGTGACCCAGTTGGTGTCTGTTGATCAGTGGGGAATTTACTTCTGATGATGAGTTGGTCTACGTTTGGACGCTGTTTGAAGGTGGTATGGGTTGGGGGAGGTTGGGAATCTCTCTGTCAAGGTCTGAGCATTTTTCAGTTTGATGTTCCTTATTGGGTTTCAGAGGTGCATGGTTAGTGGGTGTTTTCTTTTTGTATTATAGTAGCTCCTTGCTTCTTGTAAAAATGGGCAAGTCTAGAGGACTCACTGTTGGATGTAGTGCAGCTTCCTGTAAGAGGAATGAAGTCAGAGATTAAGTTTTTGAAGCATCATGAGGGAAGGAAAGCAAAGAGGATTATTGCTGTCTCTTTGCTCCTAGGGTCTTATTCTGGAGTTTTCTATTCAAATTTAGCTGAGGTAAGGCACCTTTATGTTTACTGCATCTGGCTTAAGAAAATCTGAGGAAAAAGTATTTTGTCGTCTTTTCCTTGTCTTTAACCTCCTTGACAATATACTTTCAATAAAGCATTTGGAGTCTTTCCAGTGTTTTCAGCCCCATTCAGAAAGGCCTGTTGCAGTGATCTGTCTGCTGCCAGCTGGGAAAAAGATTGTGCTAATATCTTGATATGCCCTGCTAGAGTTGTCCTTGGAAATTTTGACCTGAGGAGCTTCCAATTTGAAATGGCAAAGCTTTGGATTAATTCAGGAAGATCTTTTAGAAATCTGTTATTTAAAGATTGGCCCTGTACCCCATCTAAAAGACTGAGGAGTGGGAAAGGCCTTCTAAGGCTAACTCTGTGTGTAGGTAAAGGTGCAATTGGATCCAATGTGTGATCCACATAGTTGTGCCTGCTACCATGCTACACATGCATAGTAGGAACTGTGATTGTGAGATTATGCAACAAGAGGTAAAGCACTGCTCGACCTGGTACTGGCAACTGGGGACAACCTAATCAGCGACCTAATGATCAATGGGAAGCTGGGTGACAGCGATCATGAGCTGTTCACCTTTACCATCTGCTGTAAAGCTGGCAAGTCAGTCAGTCCTTGACTTCAGGAAAGCTGACTTTGACAAGCTCAGGAGGCTTGTCGGTGAGGCCCTAAGAGACCACAACCTCAAGGGTAGGGGAGTTCAGGAAGAGTGGTTGCTCCTCAAGGGAGTGATCCTTGATGCACAAGCTCAGGCTATTCTGTCTTGGAGGAAAGGCAGCAAAAGGGCACAGCAGCCCCCTTGGCTCTCCAGGGAACTAGCGGACCTCCTGCGGCTAAAAAAAAAAAAAAGGCCTACAAAGGATGGAGGATGGGATCTACCTCCAAGGAGGAATATTCTGCACTGGTCTGGTCCTGCAGGGAGTGAACCAGGAAAGCCAAGGCTGTGATGGAACTCCAACAAGCTACAAATATCAAGGACAATAAAAAGCCCTTTTTTAGATATGTGGGGAGCTGGAGGAAAAGCAAGGGCAACGTTGGACACCTGCTAAACCAGATGGGACAACTGACAACCAACACCTGGGAAAAAGCCAACCTATTAAATGGGTACTTTGCTTCGGTCTTTCATCAGTCCCATGGGACGCCCCTGCCCATTACGGGACAGGGAGTCCTGGGTGAGGGAGATTCCCTGCCCTCCATTAATGCTGACCTCATCAAGGAACACCTTGAGAGGCTGGACACCTTCAAGTCAGCTGGCCCTGACAATCTACACCCGAGGGTACTCGAGGAGCTGGCTAGAATCATAGCCCAGTCCCTGGCACGGATCTTTGAGAACTCCCGGTGCTCTGGTGAAGTGCCTGAAGATTGGAAGGCCAATGTGGTGCCTATCTTCAAGAAAGGGAGAAAAGTGGATCCAGCTAACTACAGGCCCATCAGCCTGACCTCGGTCCTGGGCAAGGTCTTAGAAAAGATCATTTAAAGAAGCCATTCTTAACAGACTGGCTGACGCCAGCATCCTAATGGATAGCCAGCACAGGTTTGTTGCATGTAGGTCTTGCTTGACCAATCTTATTTCTTTTTATGACCAGGTGACCTATCACCTGGACAAGGGAGAGGAGATTGACATCATATATCTTGTCTTCAAAAAAGCCTTCTATTTGGTATCCCATGATCACCTCTTGGCGAAACTGGCCAACTGTGGCCTTGGGTCCACCGTAATCTGCTGGCTGGGGAATTGTGGTCAGACCCAGAGGGTAGTGGTTGATGGAAGTCAATCATCATGGTGCCCTGTGACCAGTGGGATCCCCCAAGGCTCTGTCCTTGGACCTATATTGTTCAACATCTTCATTAATGATGTGGACATTGGAGTCAGAAGCGGACTGACCAAGTTCGCTGATGATACCAAACTCTGGGGTAAAGCATCCACACGTGAGGACAGGAGGGCAATCCAGGCTGACCTTGACAGGTTCAGGAAATGAGTGGATGAGAACCTGATGGTGTTTAACACTGAAAAATGCAAGGTTCTCCACCTTGGGAGGAAAAATCTGCAGCATGCTTATAGGCTTGGCAGTGTTATGCTGGCTATCACTACGGATGAAAGAGACTTGGGGGTCACGACTGACCACAAGATGAACATGAGCCTTCAATGTGATGCTGTGGCTAGTAAAGCAAGCAAAATGCTGGCTTGCATCTATAGATGCTTCTCAAGCAAATCCCAGGACGTCCTTCTCCCATTGTACTTGGCGTTGGTGAGGTCAGAGCTGGAGTAGCCTGCCATCGGAGGTGGTTCAGGCACCTACGTTGAATGCCTTCAAGAGAAATTTGGGTGCTTATCTTGCTGGGATCCTGTGACCCCAGCTGACTTCCTGCCACTCAGGCAGGGGGCTGGGCTCGATGATGTTCCGAGGTCCCTTCCAGCCCTAATGTCTATGAAATCTATGAAATTAGGTCTAATTGGATGTTATTGCCAGTATAAGTTTTCGTGTACCCCCAGGCCTTGCTGGTTCCAGCTGCTTCAGTCCACTGAGGTTTCATGCTGGGCATGGTGCACCAATGTGGCTTGGCGCCCTGTTAGCTGACACAATTCCCAGCCACAGGGGAGACTGTGTTACATGTGCAAGTTAAAGCTCAATAGCAACCAGCTATAAGTTGGTACGTATTTTTGAGGTCTAACTCTATAGCTGATTGGATCTTTTTACCATGTGATAAAGTACTTTGCATCTTAGCTGGTCTCAAGGTACCTACACAATTAACCAGTTAATTGTATGATACCTGTAACATGTAGAGGGGCCTAAGAGTCCAGTAAGTGGCATCCCATATTTTCCTAAACACTCCCTCAAATGCATTGCCTTAGCCAGTGATACAGTTGTAAAACACATTCAGATGTTTAGGCATGTGCAGTTTGTGGCACCGCAAACCTCTTTGCATCACCACAGACTGCATGTCTGGAATATTAAAGCATGCCCTGCATGCAAATTTGCAGCAACTGCCCCCCTTCCCCAAGCAAAAAAAACAACAACCCCACTATGAAAAAAAGTGGCGCAGTGCATGTGTCTATAGTATGTAGTGGAACACATGGAGGGCTGGCCAGCCAGAGCAATGCTCTGGCTGCTAGCCAGGCTCTGTGCTCCTTGATCTAAACCCTGCTGCACCAGGACACCAGGTAATACTGCTGGGGCCAGCATAGGTGCTGGTCCTAACCTCCCCTACCTGTACCCAGGACAATTTGCTGCACACCAAGTCGCACATACAGGGGCATATGATGGGGCACAAAGCAGGGGCACAAATTTGTGCCACTGCGAGCACATACCCTTGCATGTGGGGATGTGCTGTAGAGGGGAGAAGAAAAAGTATTTAGTTTCAAATAGATGCATTCTCATAATTATTAGCAGGCAAGGAGACTATATCAAGGCTACCGGTGTGTAATGAGTTATTTTCACAGTGAGTATACACAGCGGATAGCATGGTTGTGTGTATTGTGGTGGGGGGTGGAGAAGTGAAGGGTGACAGAGGTGGGACTGTGAATGAAGTCACTTTACCCAATAAAGTACCCTCTTTCAGGGAATAGTTTTAAAAATTATTTAGTACAATCTGGACTATTTCAAAATAGAATGTTTGCTAATAAGTGGTTTTCTGACCCTTAATTACATGGAAAAGGACGATTCAGCAATAGCTGAAGAGGGGGTTTATCTGTAAAATGCAGAAAACCCCTCTAGTCTTTCAGCTGGGTAAAAGAATATGTCTTCAACACATTACTGACTGGGACTGAAGCAGAAAGGGGAATGTTAGTAAGTATAAAAAACCTAAATTCACAGATAGACCTTTATATGGTTATTTATAGATAAATGAGGCGTCCAGATTTGGTAGTAACCCAGCTGGTTCTACTGCTTCTCTCTTGCCTTAGCTTCTTTATCTTCCACAGAATGCTGGGGAAGCATAAATTCTATGTAAAATCTATTGTATTTCTGCCTGCCTTGTCCCTTGACATAGTTCAGAACAAAGATGCTTTAAAGCCAGCTAAGTTTTATTGCATTGGTTTGTAGTATTTTTGCATCCTCTTTCTTGCATCTTTTTTCGAGCCCTTTAATACCCAGAATATGAAAAAAAAAAAGAAAAAAAAAAGAAAAAAAAGAAAAAGATTGGATTTGCTTATTCGACTTACATATCGTCTAAACATGGTACTTCCAAAAATAGATCAAGAGTACGTTGCTGTGTGAATATAGTAATGATAGAACTATATACCTTTAAATGACTGAGAAATTAACTATCTTCTAATAATACATCCTGTTTATCTGAAACAGGAAAATGACTTGTGAAGAATATTATTTGGAAAAAAGTCCTCTAAATATTCAATGTTTTCATATACTTATAAAGAGTTTTTCTTTACATGAAAAATATTTTTAAACTCTTTGTTAAAGGAAAAACAGTCTCAACCTTAAAGTATGTGTCAATAGCAAAATGAAAAAAAATGATTGTAACACATGCCAGCATACCTATGATAGTTTAGCAGGGGTAACAATATTGATAAAATTGTATCGCTGGCATTAACATGCCCTAGCAATCAGATAAAAAACTCTTGAGGAGCCTGGTTTGATATGTTGCTAGCTTAATTTAAAAACTAAGATACTGTATTCTCAGTGCTATTGTTAATGGTACTGGCTAGATTTAGTTAGCACATATACACTATCATGAAGTACCTCACATCTTAATTTTGTTGGGAAGGCAAATATGTAAGAGCTAAGAAATTTGTAAAAGTGGATTTTAAGCTATTTTGCTTCTAGGTATCTTGTTAGATGTTTCTGTTGAAATGAATATGTTGGGTCAAATTCTGGTCTCACTTTCAGAGATGCAAATATGAGTAACTCCACTGACTTCAGTGAGCCAGCGTTGTCTAATATCAGTTAAGGTCAGATAAAAATCTTTTTATTGTTACTTGACATAATCACATGCAGGTATGTAAGTTGTTAACCAGAATTATCTCAATATGAAATTATAGGATTTACAGTTATAAAAGCTAAGCAGCATGAATTCAGATTGTATATTCAAAATTTAAAATTAACAAATGATCCTTATGGTACATAACTGCTTGTTGTATTAAGATGCATCCCATGGTGAAAACATTTGTGAAGCAACATAACGTAACAAATCATAAGCAACATAAACAGATGCTACACGTCATAAAGAAAACAGGATGCATCTGGAAAATGGAGCAACAAAAATAAATACATGATTTTAGCAGATTGGGTATTTCTAATTAGCCCTGGATACTTCATTTTCATGGATAAGTAGCTATCTGCATAATTAAATATGAATTGCTTTCAGGGTATCTAAATATGGGTGTTCTTTCCCTTTTCTGCCAGCAGATGTCTCTGTTGAATATTGCATGGCATCATAACTGATTTAGGGTCCATCTGCAAATGTTACTGCTGTGAATGCCTCATTCTAGCTGGTTTCCAATTAGCTAAAATTCTTTTCTGTACTGTGGAGTATGTGGCCCAACATACAAAAACCTGGGAAGAAACTGATATAATAGTAATCAAGAATAAATATATAAGGCTATGATCAAAATGTTTTTCAGTTTTAGCTTAAACCAAACTGAAATAATAAGATGGAGCACCACCAGATGAGCAATTTGAACAAAATCTCATTTGATATTATTATTGAGGAAAAAACTTTATTACATATTTTGAGAGCTCCAACAACACTTACATAATCCTTTGGGAAAAAAAGTTCTCATTAGCCAAAGCTTATGGGGTCTATTGCTTAATTGGTATGTTTACAATATTACAAATTATTCAAGCACCACTTTGGGTCCTATGCTGTTACTTATACTCAGAACTCTAATGACAGTTGCTTAAGTAAAAACTGGGAGCCAGATCCTATTGCATCTGTTGGGTGTCTAAATTAAGTGCCTAAGTACAGTTCTATTTAATCCTGTTCAAGTTCCTGAAAATCAATTGGTGCATCTGCTTTTGTAACCAGAGCTCTTTTAAACCATGTTCAGACTGAACTTCATTGGCTTCAAAAATAGTTATGCCTGAATAAGGAGGGTAGAGCTTTAAGAGCAGTTTCCAGCATTTAAAATAATAAAAAAGCTGATAGTATTACTGAGAGAGTACTACTGATAATTTCTGTAACTGTGAACAGCAATATTTTTTAAATAATAAAAAATTGGGGCAGTTTGATAACTTCGGGATTTTCCAATATAAGGTCAACTCCTGGCTGGAATAGATCTACTATACTGTCCCTAAGATGCATGTGTACTGCACAAAAAGGGTGTTCTCTCAGTTCTGGTGGGCTGATGCATCTAGCCAACTTGGATTAAAACAATACTAAAGACAAAGTTGTGGAAGTTTTAGCTTGATTACCTAGTCTTTAAGTCTATCAGGGAGCTGGGGGCTGAACTCAAGATGCTAACCTTAGTTAATACCAGATTTGCATTGTCCAGAAACAGGTCCAGAGGGGATAGGAGGGTGTGGCCACACCCCAGTTTCAGGTCATGCTGTAGGAGCAGCAGCCAGGGATATTTTTAAATCTTTGAAGCAAATTATGAATTCCCTCCTCCTCTTCCCCTCTGTGCTTAGTGGCACTTCCTCTCCCTCCCCAGCAGCAGCTGCTGTGCCCACTGTCTCCAGTGACCCAACCTGAGGATGGAGGGAACTCCAGAACTACTCCTGCCTTGTTCCAGCAGCCAAGCTTCATGGGGAGTTGGGCTTTGCTGGGGACAATAGCTGCAGTGGCAGGAGCAGACAGGTTCCCCTCCCTGCCAAAATGCAAGCATTCTCAGGGAGGGAGAACATGTCTGCCACCACTATTGTTCCTGGCTGAGCCCAGCTAAAGCAGAGCAGGAGCAACTCTGGAGGTCTTCCCATCCCCAGGTCAGCTGGGGACAGTGGCAGTGGTGGCTGGGAGACATGGGGAAGAAGAGGGGAGGGGACATGCACCTGGGCACAGAAGGGAAGTGAGGGAGTGCGAAGAACAGCTAGGGGGCAGGTGAGAGGATTCTTTTGATCAGGGAACTTCCCTGATTAGGGACATTAGTTCTCTGCTGCTGCTTTCAATGGGTGGTCTGCTCCTTCTGGTCGGGGTGGGGAGAGAGGAGTTGGGATCAGGGGTGGAGGCACCTTTGCAGCACTGGTAGCTTCTCCCTCAACTGCCTTTACAAAATTCTGGATGTGACCAAGATGTTATTCTCATTGTTATTTTAATAGATAATTATGTTATCCAGTTCTTATTTAGACACACATATCCTGTGCCAGTATTTCTTCACCTGTGGGTTGCAACCTAAAAATGGGTCACGAGAATATATGAAAAGGTCACAAACAAACTTAAAAAATGGATCAACTAACTTTAAAAATGGATTCTCTTTTAAAGGAGAAAAATGTGGGAAACTGTGGGTTTTCCCTTGCAGGCTGGCAGAGTTCCCACCCTTTATATTTCCCCCTCCCATCATAGTGGGCTGGCTGGGGCTTGGCCATACCCCATCTCTCCACTTGAGCGGGGGGGGGGGGA
>NW_017729025.1:127565274-127573015 GCF_001723915.1 Gavialis gangeticus
CCCTCCCTTCCCTTTGGCAGTGGCTGGCAGGCTCAGAAGCATGGTCTAGCGTCGCCCAGCTTCTGGCATGAGCCACTGCAGGCATGTGGCTGCATTTCCAGAATCAAAAGTGAATGTCTGTTCACTTGCTTCTCAGTTCAATCTACATGGTTTAGACTAAACTGCAAAAATTGATTTGATTCAGCCTCCGGCTTTTTCACTTTCTGTACTTAACCTTACTGCCAGACAGTCAATTGAGGCTGTTCCTAGTTACACTGGAGGCAGATGTGGCTCAGGGGGTAGTTTCTCATGAAGATTGTGGAAAGTCATCTTTTTCCCTAAATCCTTCTCAGATAATCTGAACACATCTCAGCTGGAACTGAGCATACAGTCTACTGTCAGACATTAATGTTTAGCTTGAGCTGCTAAGTAGTGTATTCTTTTAAATGATTCTCCAGAAGTACATAGTTTTAGGAAGGAGGTCTCCTAGAATCCCTAAAGAATCACACTATGTGCTTTTTTTCAAAGGCTTTTCTACACAGATCCTTTAGGAAACAGTGACACATCTCCAAAATTATACTTTGAAGTGTGCTCCTAGAAATAAAACCTTTCATTGCCTTTTGTATTACTTTTTAAGTTGTGTTTGCTTTGTCTATGTTGGAAGGTGGTTCTCTTCTGTTCAGAGAATGTCTCTTTAGGAAATCTATACCTGGCATCAACAGTTTGTTTCATCCTATGCTTGTTACTCAGGGACACATACTGTACATTTTATGGGAATATAAATTCCATTTTGAAGAGATTTTTTTCCCTCTTCTTTCCTTGCACAAAAGAAAAGAAAAGAGTCACACTTCCTCCCACGCTTCCAGATTTGGAGTCAGCACTGAGCCTAGTTGTCCTAGTAAACTTTGAAAAAAGTCTGACGTAAATTACGTCTATACTGTATTAGCCTCTGAGAAGGAAGTAATATCATATGGCTTTGGAGATGACATTCCTATTGTCTATCCCCAATCAACTCCATTTTTGCTTCACCATCACCTTGTTCCATGGATGGAAAAAATACAGATTGAAATACATAGGCAGTGTGTGATATTTGCTGCTGTAGGAAATTACAGTGTCAAGTAATATGACTGGGTTTGCTTTAAAAATTGGGATGATAATATTACAATTATTAACAACATTAGTATTTATAAAAACAGAACATGCAAAACAAATTTCATTCTTCAGATTTGCTGGTTGTCTGCAATTGTTAGGAATGAATTATTTGCTGTGTAGTACCATTGCATAATAGGTAGATGCTCATGGATCTTTTTCACTTTTCTCTGATGCATTGGGTGCCTACATTTGGGGAGGTTAGGGGGATGTTAGATTGAGTTAAAAATGGCTGCAGCTCATGGGGCGGGGGCAGCTCCCACTGCTGCTTGCGCTGCGGGAGAGCAGAAGTGCGGGGGGCGTGTGCCCCCAGATTGGCATGATGTGGTGTGGGTTGCAGCTGCAGAGTGGAGCCAGAGCTGACACTGTGTGGGGCTTTTCTTGCCAGGGGCTGGGCTTGGAGCAGGCTCCAGTAGCACTGGGAGGAGCCTCCAGCCACCCCAGATTTCACTGCAGCTCTGCTGCCAACCTGGCACGGCCTTGGACTACCTCCATCCAAGCTCAGGGACAGGCCCCGCAGCTGCAGCCCATGTGGCACAGATCCAGGGGAACACTCCCCCCTGCCCTCCCAGTGTACAAGCACCATGGGGAGCATTGATCTGCCCCCCCATGCCCCTTTCCTTCTTCCTCCCCTTCCAACTTACTAGCTGGAGGCAACTCTCTACGCTGCTGGCTGCGCTCCATGCTGTGCTGCGGCTGCATGCAGCATGGGCATTTATTGGCCAAATTATCAGCCCCATCGGGCCGATACCTGATATAGACAATTTTCTTTATATCAGTACCGATGGCCTAAGAAGTGGGGATCTGGGGGCTAGAAGAAGACATCCCTATTGATTTCACCCTGTCCAGGTGTCTGCTCCCTTGGTTTATTCCTCTCCGGCTCTACCAGCTAGTCTGACAACATGACTCTCAATATTGTTGGCTGTTTACCTAACTTGGCACATACAAATACACCATCTGTGGTACTGAAAACCATGGAAACAGGTTTATTAATGCTAAGAGCGATAGTAATTTATAGTGTTGCTAGGGCATCATGAAAGCATCACCATAGCATTACTGTTCCTCAACTCCCTCTCTATTGGCTAGTGTCCTACTGAGCTTGTGATTGTAGAGGTGCTGGAGGCAACCGGATGTGTTGATGATTGGAGGTGGATAGATATGTAGTATGTGCATGACCTTTATAGCCATCTGGCGCCACTTTTCTCTTTGGCAAGCTTTCTTCAGTGTTTTTCTTTTTTCCCCCACACAGTGGAAGGAGCATATGTCTTTAGAGCCTCATATGAGCCCTAATTCTATATAATATTTTGGTTATTCAGTATTTACAGGGGTAGACAAGATAGAAGGCAAAATTTCAAATATTTGTATATGATATATCAGGGGCAGGCAATTATTTTGGGCGGAGGGCCGCTTACCCAGTTTTGGCAAGCTGTCGAGGGCTTTATGGGTAGCCCCACCCCTTGACAGGTGCCCTGTCCCGTGGTCACCGTCTTGGGACCAATGTCTCAGGGCCAGAGCCAGTGGGGCCCAGAGTGGGGCGCAGGCTGGCAGGGGTCTGTGGAGCTGGGTTGAGCTGCACCAGCAGGGAGAGGGGGGAGCTGGCCCAGTTGCATAGAGCCCCTGCCACCCGGGATCCTGCACTCCTGCTGCCCTGTTATGGACCTTGCCGGGACTGGCCCCGGGACACTGGTGTGGGCCCTGTGCACCTGCTCACTCCCAGTGCCCCCCCAGCCCCACGGTACAGGTGGGGGGCAGCACACAGCCCTGAACCCCTGCTCTGCATCAGGAAATGAGCTGGTGCTGAGTGCAGGAAAAAGCGGCCCCTCCTCTGCCCTGTGGCTGGAGCACCCTGCTGCAGCTGCTTGCAGCTTTTCCCGAGCAGGCACAGGCAGGGGCTGGGGTGGAGAGGAAGCTGCTGACAGCTACAGAGCCTGGGCTGGGGAGCAGGGGCAGCAGGGGCATGGGGCAGCAGGGCTGGGGGGCAAGGGGCACAAGCAGGGCATCCTGCCATGTACCCCCTGCCCTCATTGTTTTGAGCAGGCACAGGCAGCCCCATGTGGGCTGCAAGTGGCTGCAGCACGAGGCGCTAGCCACAGGGTGAGCAAGGGGCTGCTTTTTCCCCCCACGCTCGGCACCAGCTTGTAACCTGCTCCCGCTGTGAGTCTGAGCCCTGCGCCGGCTCTAAGCTTGCCCATTGGGACTGTGCACAGCTGCAGCAGCTGCGGTCCCCCCGCTTGCTGCACTGGGCAGTGTTTGCCGCTGCCCCTGGGCACGAGCTCCAGGCAGGCAACAGCATCAAGTGGTGGGGGCCTCAGCTGCTGCCACTGTGCACAGCCCCACAGGCAAGCCTGGAGCCCAGTCTGGCACCGGGGCCGGGTTACAAGCTGGTGCGGAGTATGGGGGGTGGGGAAAGCAGCCCCTTGACAGCACCCTGTGCTGCAGCTGCTTGCAGCCCGCCTGGGGCTGCCTGTGCCTGCTCAGGACAGCCCTGCGCAGGCTGCGAGCAGCTGCAGCAGGGAGTGCAGGTCACGGGGTGGGGCAGGGCCCTTCTCCCCATGCTCTGCACCAGCTTCTTCCCTGCCCTCACCCCACCCCCTTACCTGAGTTTCTGGCTGGGACAGCCACATGGTCCCAGGTCAGAAGCCCCTGCTGGGGCTCCCAGTGGGACTGGGTGGGCCCTGCTATTGCAGGAGCCTGCTGGGCTTCCCCTGGGTCCTATTGCCTCTGGCTCCTGGACAGGAACCAAAGACAGAGAAATATTAATTTTCAAAATTTTTTAAGGGCCCCCTGAGCTGGATAGAATGGCCTGTGGGCTGTATCTGGCCCATGGGCCGTATTTTGCCCACCCCTGTGATGTATCAACAATGAAAGAATTATTGAGATTATTTTTTACTATTTAATCTACTCGTTTCACTTATTTGGAAATCAATTAATTGGATTAATTTTCCATTTATAGTCACTTTCACTTTCTGATTCATGTTCACTGATGCTGTATTTGGTTTACAACAACAAAAAGGAGTTTTAAATTAAAATAAAAACCGAACATGATTGCACTGACCTTTTTGACAGAAAATTAGTGCATTAAAACCCCATAGAAAGCGTTTCTAGTCCATTATCTCTGGCAAAATATAGTATATATATATATATATATATATATATATATATGACACCTAAAATCTGCCTTTTCGCTGTTTGATAGTACCATTTTATTAAATAATCTGAAGATCATGATGGAACTGAGTAGAAGCCAGAAAATGCCAAATTAACATTGTCAGCAGCTCAACTAATGTAAAGGTCAGCTTTAATTCTGAAAGCCGCCCTCAAACTGAACTTGAACTCTTTATTTTTTTCATAGATTTTTAGGGTTGGAAGGGATCTTAGTAGATTGAGTCCAGCCACCTTCCTTAGGCAGGAAAAAAGCGCTGGGGTCAGATGACCTCAGCTCGGTGCTTGCCTAGTTTCCTCTTAAAAACCTCCAGGGTAGGGGATAGCACCATCTCCCTTGGAAGTCCATTCCAGATTTTGGCAAGCCTCACTTTAAATAATTTTTCCTAATGTCTAATCTAAGTGCATGGGTGGCTGGTGCCTCTTGATTCGGGGGGGCACATGCCCCCCGACACCAGTCAGTGACTGGGGGGGGGTCCCTCGGTAGCCAATCTCACTAACTGGGGGAGGGGTCCCTTGGCAGCTGATCTCACTGGCTGACCGGGGGGGGTCCCCGGTGGCCAATATCATTGACCGGGGGTCTTTGGCTGCCAATCTCACTGACGAGGGGATACCCCCCCGCAGCCGATCTCACTGACCAAAGAGCGGTTGCGCTGCTCCTGGAAGTCCTGTGGCTACTTCTGGAAGCAGTGCAGTCACTTTTGCTGGCGGCCCTGCTCCCCAGCCAAACATCACGGGGGGGTCACTGGTGCTCCTGCTTGCCCCCTGCTCATCGCCAGAACAGGGAGCATGGCCTGATGGGGGGTGCACCAGCACTCTCAGGGGGTGTACATGCACTCCCTACATGTTGCCACTGTCTAAATCTGCTTTCCGTCAATTTATGTCTGTTGTTCCTAGTAACCCCAAGAGGTGCCCTGGTAAACAGAGTGTTCTCTATTTCTTGCTGCCCCCCCCCCCCAGTGAATTCGTAGACTGCCACAAGATCCATTCTCAGCTTCCTTTTGTGGAGGCTGAAGAGATTCAGGTCCCTCTCTCCTTGTAGGATCTTACCTGTAGGCCCTTAACCATGTGGATGCAGTATTCCAGCTGCGGTCTTACCAATGCTGCATAGAGGGGAAGTATCACTTCCTTAGACCTGTTTGTGATGTACCTTCTGATGCATGAAACTGCTGTTGTGGGCTGTCATGCTGCTAATGTTATTTAAATGTAGTTGTTGCCTGTGATGATTAACTTAATATGTTACTGTGTATTGCATCGATACTTCTGTCAACCAATAAACTAATAATGTAGCATACAGTCACATTCTGCCTCAAATGCTTTCTTTTTACAATGGTGGTAAAAATGAATTGATAATTGAAAAATCGCAAGTAAATAAAAAGCTGTGGATGCTTCAACGTGCAGTTAACATGTTTGAAATTACAATTACTACTCCAATTTACTTTTAAGATCGTAATATAACTATTACCTGTATTACAAGTTGTATTTGATAAAAAATTACACAGGAAAACTTTTTTCCTTCCTTTTTACTGTCTAGCATGAATGGTAGTGTGAATTTTGCTGCTAAACAACTATTCAAGACAAAAAACAAGTTTGGTTAATCCTGTTAATCTTGAAATATTCTTTACTTCATCAAATATATTTCACATGTGTGAGAGGCTTCTGGGAAAGACAGTGAAGCAATATGGGCTGCAGGGTAAAGACACTGCCTGTTTCATTGGACCAACTGATAAGCTTTGCCAGTGTTTAGCCAAGGGTGGGGCTTGGCTGAGACTAATTATGGCTAAGGAACGGGTAGCATTGTTTGGCTGGAAACAACAGGAAAATATAATAAAGGGTAACCTCTTATTCCTCAAATGAGAGTGTTTGTTATATATTGTTCGGGGGTTTGGTTGCATCTTAAGACTAGGAACAGAAGTTACACATAAACTGGTTTAAGTGATCAGGAACTGGCTTAAACCTGTAACAGAACACAAGTTCAGTGCACTTAAACCACTTTCAAAATGGCTGAAACTGATTTAAAATAAACCTGCATGGATATAGTATCAGACTTAACTGATTTATGTCAAACTGGTTTATGGAACTTCTGTCCCAGATCCCCTTCCAATTCAACTTAACTCACAGTCCTCCAGCATGCCAGGATGCTGTGCATCTCTGGGTTGTGGTCTCTGCTCCAACAGAGCAGGGCAGTTCTGCCTCCCACAGTAAAGGTGGGGGGTGCTTTTTCATCCCTGGCAGCCAGGAGCTGGGCAGATTCCCTAGCCCTGGTGCCTCCTTGGCTGGGGGAACTGGCCTGGCTCACAGCTGGGGTGGGGAGAGTAAAGCTCCCATTGTGGGCTTGCTGCCGTGCTGGGCACAGCTTAGCTGAGGATCCAGAGCTAGGGAGAAGCATTTTTCCTTCCCACACCCTTCTCAGCTGGCCTACTGTCACGGGAGGGGGTGTGGCCAGGTTATTGCCCTGTTTCCCCACTCGGGAGGGGGAGTAAGGAGCCCACTGTGGGCTCCCTGCACCAGGCACAGCTCAGCTGGAGTTTCAGAGCCAGGCAGAGGGGGGGCTGTTTTTAACCTCCACTTCCTCCTCAGCTGGCCCGCCAGCTGGGGAGGGGGCATGGTTGGGTGATCACTTTGGCTCTCAGCTTGGGCAGGGGGAATAAAGCCCCCGCTGTGGGCTTCCCTGCGGCCAGGAGCTGAGGCGATCACCTGGCTATGCCCCCTCCCAGGCTAGCAGGCCAGCTGAGGAGGGAGTGAGGGGGGGAAAAGGACCCCCCCAACTGGCTCTGGACCCCCAGCCAGGCTGTGCCTGGCATGGTCGGGGGGTAGCCCACAATGGGACCATTTTAATTCCCACTCCCTTTTCAGCTAGCCTGCTGGGTGAGGAAGGGACATGGCCAGTTTATCACTCCAGCTCCCAGATATGGGGAAGCTTGCAATGGGGGATTTACTCCCCTTGCCTAACCCAGAAGCCGAGGTAATCACTTAACCATGCCCCTTCCTTGACTGGTAAGCTGGCTGAAAGGGGAATGGCGGGGGGGAATGGCCCCCACTGTGAGCTTCCCTCAACCTGCACTGGGCACAGCCCAACTTGGGGTCCAGAGCTGGGCAGGAGGGTGAGTGTTTCTCCTTTGCCTCCCTCTTTTTAGCCAGTTGGCTGAGGAGGGAGCATGGCCAGGCGATTACCTTGGCTCCCAACTGCAGGAAGCCCACAGTGGGGACTACTCATCCCACCCAAGCTGGAAGCTGGGGCCATCACCCAGCCATGCTCCCCCCTTGGCCACCAGGCTCACTTGTTGCCCTTAGGGGTCAGGCCAATGCTCAGGATCTCAATATTGCCCTGTTAGACAGGAAGGTGTGGTGTACACATACACACATAAAAAAATCAGTTAAGCACACATACACTCATTAGATGCATACACCCCCACTAGACATACACACTCACACTAGAGTTGAAACCACA
>NW_017729025.1:127573651-127574471 GCF_001723915.1 Gavialis gangeticus
TGATCAGTCCCCTCCAAATGTATGTCAATCCTGCTGACTATACCAAGATGTTAGACCATGACTCCATGCAATGCCTAATGACTAGGGAGACAATGAGTCAATGCCATCACACATCACCTGCACACATTGCTTGTCGGCAGCTTTATTCAAAATGTAGACAGCTTTGGTTGAGCTCCAGGAGGGGAGAGAGAGAGTTCCAAATTGTAGGAAGAGTTGTGCAGGTAATATCTACCTATCCCAGGCTGGAAGTTGATCCTCGATGGCCAGTCAGGGTCTCCTTCAGCTTGGTGTTGTCCAGAGGCGGGTCGCCAGCAGGGCCTCTGGGGTGGATAGGCAACGTGAAACTGGTCTGGTCCGGATTGAAATGGCGTTCCCACTGGGTCTGTTTTCACTGCCTCTTTTTATACGGGCAGACATTGTGTGACCCTAGTGACAGGAGGCATGCCCAAGCAAGGGTCAGCCCCTGGTGTACTGAACATGTGTGCTCCATGCAGGTATGTGCAGTTTCAGGTGTCTGTATGGTAGGGTACAATGATAGAGTTGCTGGTCCTGCAGGGTCTTTTGTCTTTCAAATGCTGGGTTCTTGTCTCTGTTCCTGGGTGAGGTCCATGGTTCCTGGATGAATCAATGTGAGGTGATGGCCCAGTCATTACAGGCCATTCAGTAGAGGCCTGCTACCATCGTATTTCAGTCATTCCCAATGACTCTCATTCGGGAACCAATTTACATGGGAGGGGCACAATGAATCATACAGTTGCAACATGGGATGCCCAGGCAGAGGACACAAGATGGAGGCTTGACATATAAAATGGAAACTTGA
>NW_017729025.1:127579471-127579833 GCF_001723915.1 Gavialis gangeticus
AGAGTTGCTGGTTCTGCAGGGTCTTTTGTCTTTCAAATGCTGGGTTCTTGTCTCTGTTCCTGGGTGAGGTCCATGGTTCCTGGATGAATCAATGTGAGGTGATGGCCCAGTCATTACAGGCCATTCAGTAGAGGCCTGCTACCATCGTATTTCAGTCATTCCCAATGACTCTCATTCGGGAACCAATTTACATGGGAGGGGCACAATGAATCATACAGTTGCAACATGGGATGCCCAGGCAGAGGACACAAGATGGAGGCTTGACATATAAAATGGAAACTTGACATGACTTCAGTTCACTTACAAACACAGGTCTAAACCATACAATATCCATATTAAACAAAAATCAATACAAAAATGAT
>NW_017729025.1:127584833-127585279 GCF_001723915.1 Gavialis gangeticus
AAAATGGAAACTTGACATGCCTTTGGTTCACTTACAAACACAGGCCTAAACCATACAATATCCATATGAAACAATAAAATCAATACAAAAATGATGATAATACAATATACAACAGTAAAAATCAATACAAACCTAATAATTATACAATGTAAAACAGTGGATATCCAAAACCAAAAACTTGCTACCAAAATAAAACTGTTAAAGCTTATCCTAAGTCTGAGCTTGCTTATGCTTTTCTATAGGGAATAGAGAGGGAGAGAAAGAAAAGTCAGAGTTGGGGAAGGGAAGGGAATACATATAAGCGCGTGCGCACATACGTATATGTATGTATGTGTATATATATGTATCTGTATATATTAAAAAAGAAAAACGGGGGGTTTTGCTACACACTGAAGAGGGAGTGCAGGAGAAAAAAAGGTCTCCATTGTGGGCTTCTCCCCCCCCCC
>NW_017729025.1:127590279-127596696 GCF_001723915.1 Gavialis gangeticus
GGGGAGAGGGCCCTCTGGGGGCAGTGGGGAGCTGCATGGCTGGGCCGGTAGCACTGGGGCTGGTGCCTTTGCTCCCAGGGATGAGGTGGCCGGGAGACAGTGCAGGGCTGGGGAGAGCAGGAGGCTGCAGGTCTGGAGTGAGGGACCCAGCAGGGCCGTGGGGGCTGTGGTTTGGGAAAGAAGAGAGGGAGAAATGCCCTGCTGGGGGCTTTCCCCCTCCCCTCTTTATGCTCCTGCCAGAGAGACCCCAGCTGGGGGTCCAGTGAAGTGTTGGGAGAAGGGAACACCTCTTCCTCAACCAGCCGGGACTGAGGAGGGAGGTATGGCTAGGCAGACCAGATCCAGGCATGGGGTGGGGAGGAAGAAACACCATGCTGGGGGCTTTCCCCCATCCCTTCACTGGTACCATGGAGACCCTGGTTGGGGGGTGAAGATGGGGCATGGCTGGGAGAATCACTCATTTCCCAGCTCTCTGCTATGCTTGGCAGGCTGGGAGGTGTCCTCTAGTGCCTGCCGGCTCCTGATATGGACCTCTGCAGGGGTCTGGCTGCCTTTGAAAAGTGAATGTCAGTTCACTTTCTTATAGGTTCAATCTAGGCATTTTACAGAAATCTACAAAGATTGAAACAATGCAGCCTCAGGCTTTCTGACTGTCCGTATAGCCTTAGAGTCTTACGGATGTTTAGTTAGGAATAGTTGTCCTGAGTATTTTTTTTCTCCTCTGTACTTTCTGTACTGTCATTTCAGATCTCTCAAATCTGGTTTTGTTATAATTATTGCTGCTTTTGTTACAGTGAGATGATTTCTGTAGTGCTTGGGGATGTGACTTCTGAAGACTAGTTAAGAACTGGGACAAGGCTGTAAAATCTTTGTCAATGGAGGAGTTTAAGTACAGTTTAGACTTGTGTTTGTCTGGGAAAGTTTAGACAAGGATGATCCTGCCTTGACCAGGGTGTTATTTTTCTGATTCCAAGAAGATCACTTGAAATAATTTCAGACATCATTGACTCTGCCTACCTATTTTTTAAATGTTGCTTCTGGTATGGATTACTACTGATCTTCAGAGACTGTATTGGTTTCCAGTTTATTTTCAGGTGCAACTCAAGATAACAGCCTTAATTAAATATAGTATTGTTGGCTTTGGTTCTGCATATCTGAAGGTAAGGTCTCTTGTGTTTTGCCCCTTGTAACTAATTAGTCTGTTTACAGTTAAGTTCAGGAGAACTCAAGATATGTATATTTTCTTAGTTTTGGCTCTGGAATAAAGGGAAACTTAAGGGTGTGTCTCTGTGAGTGCGCATATACAGTTTGTGGCACTGCAACCACACACAGTTCACATGCATGTGTTTGCCACACTTATTTGTAGCAAAGCGGGGAGGGGGTGGTGTTTGATATTGGGAGATCCCAGTGTCAAAAAAAACCGGCTGCTAAAAATGTGGTGTGTTGCATGCAGCAGCAGTGTGCCCAGAAATGGAACCTGCATGCTCCTGCGCCAGGAGGCCCCCAGGGCCTCAGTAAGACTGCTGGGGCCAGACCAGCTGCTGGCTCCAGCCTCCCCTATCCCTACACCTACCCCTACCTCACCCAGGGCAATTTGCCCAGTGCCAAAATGTGCATGCAGGGGTGTGCCCAGGGACAAATAGCAATGGCACAAATATGTGCCACTATTATTTGTCCCACAGGGAGTGCAGTTGTGCACTCATGGGGATGTGCTCTAAGAGAGTTCTCAGTGTAGACTCTGGAGTAAATGCCCTTGTTCTGCAGTTTGACTTTGTTAGAATTGGTTGATCTTCAAGATCTGGTCCATTTCTTATATTTCTTAGTAGATAATAATAGAATAAAGGTAACCTGATTTATTGCCTATCCCAGGCCTCAATCTATGAACTGTTTCAGAATATACTGATTTGCATGTCATATATTACTAATGATAACAGAAAAAGTTGGAGCCACTTCCATCATCACTTCATGTTTGAAAACACTGAACATAAATCTCTTACAAATCAAAACTGAATCTTGAAAAATTGAGTCTGAGATGTAGTTGATAAATATTCCAGCTTCTCTAGTGCTAATTCCTGTGCAATGTGATTGAAGTCAGAGGGAAATGTGTCTGTGAAACATACAGAATGCATTATTTGTTCATTTTCTTAAGGTTTGTTCTGCTTTACAACACTTGCTACCCAGTACTGTGGAAAAGGGCGGGTGGGATAAAGAATGATATTAAGATGTCTGACCCATTATTTTGATCCAATAACTACTGTAGAATGGGAATAGATAGTAGCGTTGTCAGAAAAGGGGGTTAGAACTGACGTAAGTACATTAGCAAGACATGCCCCCTTGTTTGAGTGACAGAGTAGTCTTAAGGTTAATTTGATCCAGGTTTCATTTAGCCTTTAATCCTCACTGAACTGAATTTGGCTATTATTAAAGTGGGGGAGGAAGGGCCGCAACATCCATACCAGTCCAACCCCAACATTACAGACCAGTAGCCTCACCTCCGTCCCTGGAAAAAACATGGAGCAGCTCCTCAAGGAATCCATTTCTAAGTACTTGGAGGAGAAGAAGGTGATTAGGAACAGTAAGCATGGATTCACCAGGGTCAAGTCATGCAAAACCAACCTGATTGCCTTCTATGATGAGGTGACTGGCTTTGTGAATGTGGGGACAGTGGTGGGTATGGTGTACCTTGATTTTAACAAGGCTTTTGATATGGTCTCCAACAGCTTTCTCGCAGGTAAGCTAAGGGAATATGGGCTGAATGAATGGACTGTAAAGTGAATAGAAAACTGGCTAGAGAGGGATCAGAAAGTAGTAATCAATGGCTTGATGTGCAGTGGGCAGTGGAGTTCCCCAGGTGCCAGTCCTGGGGCTGGTTTATTTAATGTCTTCATCAACGATTTGGAAGATGGCAAGTTTCCAGATGACACCAAGCTGTGGGGAGTAATAGATATGCTGGAGGGTAGGGCTAGGATTCAGAGTGACCTAGACAAATTAGAGGATTGGGCTGAACGAAATCATGAGGTTCAACAAAGTCAAGTGCAAAATCCTGCACTGAGGACAGACCAATCCCATGCACAAGTACAGGCTGGGGGTGACTGACTGGGCAGCAGTGCTGCAGAAAAGGACAGTGGACAGTAATCTGAATATAAGCCAGCAGTGTGTCATCCTATCCAATGAAGTTTTACAAATAATATAATGAAATCATGCCCACTTCCTTACAGCAAGGTGTTTTGCTTCCTGTTTCAGTGAAATGTTTGCAAACCAAGCCAGGCTACTTTTGCATCTGTTTGAACCTGAATCCATAGTTTTGCACATTTTCTAGTTTCTTAACCAACAATTTGCTTTGTTCTGCTGTCTTATTCTAAAGTTTGAGAACTTTGTGGGGCTTCTCTGTGCTTCCTTGTCTCCAGTCTAAGATTTCATAAATTATTTATAGATTACCATTTTTTACCATAAGAGGTGTCCCCTATTTCATATATTCATTTATAAAATGTTTCCCAGTGAGGGCATTTCGTAATGAATTATAACTCTTTTTAATACAGGAAAAACAAAAAACTTCAAATATAAACTTTGATGAAAGGAAAACGATAAAGTATGTTAAAAAAGATGAATTCTCTTCCATGGCTTTTGCTATCGGAAAGCTCAATGCTTGACTTCCATAGCACAGAGAATTTGCAAACTCTACTACTTTGTAACAGCTGCAGGTCCCAAATGATCAATAATAAACAAACATTTATAGTCAATGCTGACAGTTTCATTTTTAGAAGAAACTCTTTTGAGTGTGGAGAATGATCCTCAGCTGTTTTGATTTAATATTTATTGCCTGACTCCCCGTCTCCCTTTCTTTTTGATGATATTAAGAACAATGAAGTTTTACTGATGTTCCTATCTTTCCCAGTATGCCTCTTGATGCTTTTAAAGTAGCAAAATGTGGAATGTGGTTATCATACTGTGAGGCACATTGATGGTTACAACCAGGTTTATTTTTTCAAGACTGAAGATCAAGTAGGGGATATGACCAAAAGATTGTTTTGTTCTAATAATTTTTTTTAATGCCTTGCTAAATGATACAGGTGAGGATCTCTTTCTGGAAGTATGCCAAACAACTTAATTTCCAGCCTGCAGTATTACACAGAAAATGCCATTGTACAGATGTTTACTGCACTGCAGGATCTACCCTTTCAGAAACTTGTGGCGTTTCTTATATTTGCACTGAGAAATACTGAAATGACTGCAGTCAATTTAACTACCCAAGGGTTGTAGATGTCTATTTTTAGTGATGTCCATTCTATTTTGACAGGCAGTTTGTGTAGTGGATACAGCTCTGGCCTCTGATTTAGGAGAGACAGCTTGTACCTTCGCCACTGATTTCCTGGACAAATCATTTAAATCTGTACACCCTTTGTCTATTTATTCTTTTTGTAGTACAAGATCTTTGAAGGGATAACTCTGTCTTTGTACAGTGCTTAGCATACTCTAATGCTGATCTCGTGGTAAGGCCTCTCTATGTTAATGATGGTGGTGGTAGTAGTAATACTTTTCACTCATTCTTTGAAATTGTGTGAGTAAACTGTAGTTTTCAGGAAATGCTATCTTCTAGGTAAAGAAAAATATTCCCTCCCACTTTTCCCCTCTCCCTACCCATAAAAAAAAGTATCTCTGGAAAACATAGTATTTGCTATTCTAAACTAAATATGTGTTAGTGTATTTGAGTAACAGTGCCATGCAAATTTCCAAAGAACAGCATGAATGTTGATAATAGATAACAAAACTTGCAGTGTTTTGGGGGCCAATTTATTTAGCATGTGCAAGGGATTAGAAACTGAAGAGAGTTGCCCTAGCATGGTTGGATTCCTGCAGTGTAGGGCACTCCCCAGCAGTCGTTGAGCTCTTATTGCTAATTCCCATGACACCCTTCCAACAATTATCAATACATTAGTTGATCCAGGACCAGAGACACCTGAGCCCACTCTGTTTTAGTGGTTCCCATTTGACAGATACCCTTATGGCAGGGGTGGGCAAAATGTGGCCTATGGGCTGAATGTGGCCCGCCAGGCCATTCTATCCAGCCCGCAGGGCCCCTAAAAAATTTAGAAAGTATTTATCTGCCCTTGGCTGCCTGTCATGCGGCCCTCGATGGCTTGCCAAAATTCAGTAAGCGGCCCTCAGCCCCAAATAATTGTTCGCCCGTGCCTTATGGCATTGGGCTGGGGCTGGGGGTTGGTAGTTCCATTCAGTTATTTGTCAGCTCAACTCTTTGGATTCTGCCTGGCTTAAATACCTACCCAGATTCTTTGAAACAAAGGTTAGAGCATTTGTTCTAAGACAACTTACATGAAGAGATTCTAAATTTGGGGTAAGAGGTTGTCTGTTGTTTATTTACTGTGAAATTTGAACAAACAGCTATACCTTTTAATATCACATGCCATTAAAGATTCCAGCTCCCAAATTTCCACTATTCCTTAGACAAAACTAATCCTTGGACTCACTGAAGAGAAAAATGGAGAAGTGGTTTCTTGGATATTTTTTTTAAATGTGGAAGGGATGCTTATAAAATGGAAAAGTGAATAAATAATGGAGTACTCAAAGGATGACAATGCAGATTTGGATTTATGATTAACAATGCTTCATTAAAATTACACTAGTAATAAGTACTGGTTTTCTGTAATGTAGACATTTGATATTAGTTTTGAAACCAGACTTTATTGAATTAAAAGCTGCTGCAAAAATTTTATTGTGTGCCAAAATTAGGTTTTTGGTTGTTTTTTTTTTACAAGGACACAAGGTATCTTTTCCATGTCTTTGATAATGCCAAACCATTTTTACAGTAATGTTTCCCATTCTGAAAAATTATGAGATTAATATTCTTTCCAGCCATGCATGTAAATCCCACTTAATGGCTCAAGGGATTGGTGATAGCCTATGAAGCCTTTTTCTTTTAAGCTGCTGGTTTGTATCTGACTTGCACACAGACATTCAAAAACTTAAGAAATTGAAAAGTTTTTCAGATTCTTCTGTTGAGTGGTTTACATGAAATGAGTCGAGTCACAACCTTTGTGATTTGAAAATAGTGGATCGTCATGGCACTGAAAACCTTGTTAGCCACAGTTGGAATGGACATTGAACCACCCTATCATCTTTCTAGTTTACTTTTGAGAAACACTAGGTGCATCTACACAAGACTTTTACTGCAGAGCTCCCTAAAACTCTGCAATAAACATCTTGGCGTCTGCACATGGGGCCCTGTTAGATTTAGAGATTCATAGATGCTAGGGTCGGAAGGGACCTCAACAGATCATTGAGTCTGACCCCCTGCCTAGGCAGGAAAGAGTGCTGGGGTCAAATGACCCCAGCCAGATGCCTATCCAGCCTTCTCTTAAAGACCCCCAAGGTAGGGGAGAGCACTACCTTTCTTGGGAG
>NW_017729025.1:127601696-127602657 GCF_001723915.1 Gavialis gangeticus
TTTTTCCTGATATCTAGCCTAAATCTGCTCTCTGTCAGTTTGTGACCATTGTTCCTTGTTTACCCCAAGAGGCACGCTGGTGAACAGAGCATCTCCGATCCCTTGCTGCGTCAGCCTAATGAATTTGTAGGCGGGCACTCCTTCTGTTGTGGAGACTGAAGAGGTCCAGGTCCCTCAGTCTCTTCTCATAGGGCTTGTCCTGTAAGCCTCTAACCGTATGAGTGGCTGTCCTGTGGACCCTCTCGAGTGTATCAACATCCTTTTTGTAGTACGGCTCTCAGAACTGGATGCAGTACTCCAACTGTGGTCTGACCAATGTCGCATAGAGGGGAAGTATCACCTCCTTGGATCTATTTGTCGTGAATCTGCTGATGAATGATAAAGTGTGGTTAGCTTTGCTGATGATTTCATCATGCTGAAGACTGGTGTTCATCTTGGAGTCCACTATGACTCTGAGATCCCTTTCTCATTTCCCAGACAGTGAGTGTGCTGGACATTTTTGCACCGTAGGTGCAGCACTTGTCACTTGTCCTTGTTATACTGCATCCTGTTGTGCTGTAGTAAACTAAAACTCCACCCCAAGTTAGTGCCCAGCAATGCATGTGTAGACGCTGATGGGGCTGGCTGGGACATGAAGGTGCTTCAGTGCAGGTGCCTGCTGGCTAGCCCCACATCGTAGCACCCTTGTGCCCCAGGCAGAACCTCTGCAGCATGTTGAGTTGGGTTGGAAAAGCCCCAGGCTGGCCCCCTGGGCCCCCTGCCAGCCAGAGCTGCTTCCACCTGGCTCTGTGTGCTGCCGTCTTGGGCACTTGTTCAAACATGGTGCCAGGGAACAATAAATTCCGGTGCGATATGCGCTAGAGTGTACTGGTACCCCAGCCTAGACCAATGAGTGAAACATATACACAGGTAAGTGACAGGGGTCAGAGTAATGCTGAAAGTAGGGGGCCAGTACACACAT
>NW_017729025.1:127602668-127610919 GCF_001723915.1 Gavialis gangeticus
ATCTACTTAGGTCCCTTCTGACCCTAGAAACTATGAAACTGTGCTGCGGATTAATTGCATGTGCAGATGTGTCCACTGACTGGGACAACATGGAAAAGTCTGCACTGTTATTTCCCACACTATGACTGTTCTGTGGAGAACTTCAGTTTCCTGCTTTAGTTGAACATTAAAATGATTAGAAAAATATGTGGCATGGAATACTATCTTTGGTGAAATCCAATGAGTTTTGCCATTTAGTTCAGTGGATCCAGTTCTACTATTTAAAATGTAGTCAGAAGGTGGAGCAGGGCAGCACCTTACACTAACCGGTTTATAGAGACTATTATAGACAATTAAACTAGAACATATAAAAATCAAAAGGGACCTGGATAGATTCTTGGAGGAAAGATGCATCAGAGATACTGACCTTGGGAGTTACAGGTAAAGCCTCTGAATGGGAACTTCCTAGACTTTTAAATACTGGAGGCTGCAATGGGAGATGAATAGGGGAAAAACACTGGTTATGCCCTGTTCACTCTCCCTTTCAGCATCCACTCTCTGCCACTGTGTGACAGAAGAGACTGGGCAAGATGGACCTATGGTCTGACCCAGTAAACGGCAGTTCTGTTCTTAAAATAGCCAGGAGTAGATGACCCATTATACAAAAAATAAAAATAAATAAAAATGGAGATACTAGTTAGTGTCTAAGGAGCCAACTCAGGCTACTTTCTACCTTACTTCAGATTAACACGTCTCTATTTAAAGTGTAGATTTTGCAGAGGGGACTAAGTACTGTATTTACTTGAATCCAAGATGAGGTTTTATTTCCCAGTCAAACTGCGGAGTGAGGGGAGGGGGAAAGCCTCATTTTAGATTTGAGTACTGGCCCAGGGCAGGCACCAGATTAATTCTGGTTTTAGCTTGGGGTTGAAGCCAGACCTGAGCCATCACCTGCCCTGGGATGGGGTGGCTTGTGCAGCAGGGGAGAGGGCTTGTGGCAAGGTGAAAGCAGAGGAGACCACACAGTAGAGGATGCTCAGGGGAGACTGTGGTGGGAGTCAGGTGTGCATGGGGGAGACTGTGCAGTGAGAGGGCTGAGGGGGTGGGGGGAGGAGACCCATGGTGTGTGTCTTGGGAGTGTGGGGAATATCACACAGCGTGCCCTGTACCTGCTACCTGCCTCCTGTCAGCCACTTGCCTCTTCCCACTTCTTATCTTCAGCTCCAGCTCCTCCAGCCCTAACCCAGCTGGACCCAGAGCTGCTGCTGCTGCTGCTGCTGCTGCTGCTGCTGCTGCTACTACTACTACTGCTGCTGCTGCTGCTGCTGCTGCTGCCGCCTGGTGGGCTGGAGCTGTGATCACTACAACTGACTGTCTTGGAGCTGCAGCCACCATAATGTAAGCAGCAGAGGGTACAGTTGGAGGAGGAGACAAGTATTGGTGGGGACAGGCACTGGGGACAGGCAGCAGGAGGGCAAGGGGACAAAGGGTGGTAGTCTGGCCCCACCCCCTGCTGCTGCGTTCCCCACCACAGCAGTTGGGGGAATGAATTTAGGATGATCCTGTAATAATTAGACTCTATGCATGGAAATTATAACAAATTTATGTAGTATCTCAATAATATTTTTGTTTCCCCCTTGTGTGTGTGAAGGTAATCAGAGTAATCTACTCATTTCCCCTATTGGTTATTTTGTAGTTCAGTTTTGTGTATTAAATACTCAGTAACAAAAGACCTTTTAAAAATATCATAATATAAAATACCTAAATAAAATTTGGTGGTGATGGAGACAAGATGTGGGGGAAAAATCCTCTCTACTATCTTGAAAATAATCAGGAAAGTCCCTCCTCCTTTTATGGTGATATTTATAGACTGGACTATGTCTCTGACATATGGCTCATGGTATTATTTCTTTCATACATTTTGCAGTTCACCTGAAACCTATTTTCCTTGAGGGAACAAACTGCAAGTAGAACATGACTTTGTACTTGACCCTTTTTACTAGAGAGGATTAACAGGTTTGGTGGATTTCTAATACTCTCCCTGGGAAATGAGCCCAGGTCACATAAATCTGCTTTTCAAGTGAACTTTTGAATCCTCTGGACAAGAATGAGTATGAAATTTTAAAATGACAGACTGATTGAGGCTTGAACAATCCACTTAAAATCTTTATTGTCCCAATAGGATAGGCAAGGATATTTTAGGGTGATTTTATTGGATCAACTTCATGGTTGGGATAAAGTTAGACAGGGTTTTAAAAGCAAGACATCCTTCATCAGATCTGAAAAGGGAAGCAAGCACCATGATTATTAAGAAAAGTGGGAAGAGCTTTGAAATTTAGTGGTGAGGGGAGAGAATTCCCAGGGATAGGAGATAAGTAATTAGTAGACGAAAAGCTTGAGGGTCTTTTATCGTCTATATTGTGTTAGAAGAATTTCAGGAATCAGGTGGATTATAGTATCATAAAATCAATATCAGCATTCAGTCCATGGTTTCTAGTGTCCAGGCAGTTTATGAATTTTTGTTTCTAAACTTGCCTTTTAAAGGTGTTTGCTAGATTTCCTTTGAACATGATCAATTGCTGGGAATTTCTTCCCACTCCAATTTCACAAATCATTCAAAATTTTGTCTAACTTTATCCCAACCATGCAGTTGGTCCAATAAAAGACACCACTAAAAAAAATCCCTGCTTCTTGCATGATTCCTGGACCATCACATCTATAACCTCACTCATTGTCCCAGCCGCAACATTACTCTTATCAAATTTATACTTATAATTACTTTACTCTTACAGTTAGCTTGAGAAAGAGGGAGTTATAAAAATGGCGTGGGCAGAGTGTGGCAAACCCCCAAATGCTTTCAGTTTTAATGCTGGTTTTCTTGGCTGGTTCTGGTTTGTCTGTCTGCATTCTGACCCTCGAGTTAAGGCACTGAATATTGGCATTGTGAAAATCAGAGCCATGGCAAATATACTCCGCATTCTACTGATGCCTCATAAGTTGAGATGGGCTATATATCCATTTCTAAAAATTGTGATGATATTAGTGATAAGAAGTAGCTGTAATAGTAATAGTGGAATTTAAAGAACTCCAGTTCCAGATTGGGGCCCCACATACTAAGTCCTAAACTGACATTTATGAAAAGAAGAGTTCCTGTCTCAAAGATCTTTCACACTTAGCACACCTTACCAATATATATTAATCAACCTCAAATGCTTGTCTATATACATACAGAAGTTTATCATAAATTGATATTTAAATATTTTGCTATGAAGTTCCAAATAAACATGTAAGAACAAGCTCTTTGTCAGCTGTATTGTGATAAGGTATGTATTTCTTTACACTGAATAAAAAACTTATATGTATACATAGTAAACAAAAACATTCCTGATATTCCTATGAATGTTCTTGTTTCTTGTCTAGCTCTTGGGTTTTTGTAAACAGTAAGTATCTACGTTGCCGCCACAACAATAACTAGTTCCTGCAAAGGAGTATTTTACATTTGGAATCTGATCTAACAGTAAATCTTGTAATGAATCCATCAACTTGGTATAAGGTCAGAAGTAGTCTTGTACTTAGTATCAGATCAGAATCAGAAAACTTCTGCTACTCAGACTTTATGCAGTCTGCTCCCCAATCAGAAGAATTTCAGAGTCCTCGTTTATGATGATTCTATTAAAAAGCAAAATAATTTACAAGCTACATTAGGCATATCAAAAACATAATTTGCTCTTTATATTGTGTCTTTCAGCTCAAATTCTCACAGCTGTTGACAAACATTGCTTGAGTCCCAGTATAATTATGTGGATTGTTTGATATTACACCTGTTCCATAGGTAGGTAAAATGAAGTTCAGGAAGCTTATAGACCAAACTGTGATCACAAATGTAGATCTGTCTATGGGTTGACATCTAGCTGCATCAGACCAAGAGAAATCGCAGGAGGAATTGTAAATCTAAAGGAATGTCTGTATTGCAGCTTGTGTACACAAACTGGAGCTAGTTTTATATTAGCAGCATAGCTGTGGCAGTGGAGAGCTCAGAGAAAGCTACCCACCCACGTGTTAACCTAGCTTCTTGGCAGGCTTTGCAGTATGGGTAACACAACAACCCCAAGGCCCCAGAAAACCAGTGTATCATATCCATAGCTTGGCTATAACACAAGATTCAGTCACTGTAATGTGGCCATAGCCAAAGAACCACCAATCTTCTATTTTCCTATAATTGGGAAGAAATGAGTCACTGCAGCCTTTGAAAGGAAGTAACTTACTCTGCTATGTTGTCAAACTCCACTAGGGATTGCACAAAAGAAGAGAAGGAGGTAGCACGAACATGACTCTGACTCTGTCTAGTTTCCTACGTGGAGCCAAGATCTGGATAGGCTAAGATTAGATTAACACATAGACACTGCCGGCTCATGTCAAGGCCTAGCCCCCTATGTCACACAGTAAGAAGATAATCTCTACTTTCTTTTAAAACGTTTATTGTTCCAGCTTTCGTGGTCAATAGAAGAGCTTGAAAATTGAACAAAGTATAACTGATACAGCAGAATCTGTCAGAGTCTGCATTATCCCTGAAAGGTATGAACAGAATCAGTGATCTAAGCTGTCAAGCCTGCTCCCACACTAAGGACCATGGAAATCCCATGTGAATTGTGCCTAAGGCACAAGATTCCCATGATTTGGCCCTAATGTAGCTTTACTTTGGTCACATAGGGGAGTAGGAATAATTTACTTCACCAAACTGTGGTTGTCAAAATCTTATCTTATTTACCTTTGGCTACACAATTCAGGACGTAGGAGTTCTGAGTCCCCTTGTCCATCTTTAATTACTAGCCATAGTAGTGGTTCTTTTTAGGTGTAACAGCTTCATTTAAAGTAGCAAAAGCAAGGAAAATGTACAATTACTTCTGATATGGCATTTCTATCCTCCCCCTGTTGTGCACAAGTATTTCAGGAGTCAAGAAAGAAAGACATTGCGAGAGTTTCCCGGTTTGAAAATAATGAAGAGAATTAGAAATAGTTTCAGCTTAATTCTGCTACTTTAAGTCAAACCATAGGGGCATTGTTTTCAGCACTGTGCACATAAGCAACTTCAGTTCCCATTACCAAAAACAGGAGTCCTGCTTGCAACCTGCCACTGCTACAGAAATAAAACTCTGCCCATTAATGTTATGCTACTATTGTAGCTTTTTGTGTTTAATTCTGTAGTAACTAGTTTTAGCATGTGCATAATTCTTTTTGGGTGTGTTTGAGATGTTTCTGAATTTGTACAAACCCAAGCTGTGGATTACTTGCAGTCTATTACTAAGTGTCTTCTTTGTAAGCTGTTACGTTGTGCTCTCTCATTTTCATTATCATGAAGTAAGTCTCATTTTTCTCTTGCTTTGTGTAAAGCTTTTGTTGAAATCAAATGTAAAAACCCTGTGGGCTTCAGTGGGCTCAAGATTTGACCCTGATTGTTAGATGTATCATTATCATTTACATAAGGCCACTGATATGTGGAGCTGGATGAGTACAGCATATGTCCTCTTCACCCCTCCAGGAATATATATTCAGGCTGTTACATGAATTGACTTTGCTCTGTTTGCTTCCTTTTGAAGAGTGATTACTTCAGTGATCTGTGAACCAGTAAGGAGGTGAAATTCATCTAACAATTATTGGTATTGAATTATTCACCCAGGTCTGCTGCCCTGCACCCCTTCCTCAGCTCTGAAGTTCTCCCTCTGTTTTCTCTGGGAGGGAAAGCATGAATACAATTGTAGCAGTCCTGTTTTGCTGCTGTCACTTTAATGTTTTAGCTACACATTTTTTTGCTTGTTTGCTTGGAAATGGAGGGAAGTAGAAGAACAAGACTCATTGTATTTGTTTTAATTAGTTTTGGAGGCCTTACTGACCGTTGAAACACCCTATACAAATCAGAATGCACTAATTTGGAATCAATAAGCAAAACACACGCGCTCTCTCTCGCTCTCGCTCTCCTGCCTGCCAGCCAGCTGAATAACTGCATCTTGTCAGAGGCAGGGAAAACATTCTGATCTTGTTGCCAGAAGGCAGGCCAGGGTGACACCTTAGAGACTAACTTGTTTAGAGGCATAAGATTTTAAGTGACAGCTTACTTTGTCAGATTCACAGCTTGACCACAAATTAAAAGAACAGCTCATTTAAACCCATTATTTTGCTCCAGGAAGAGGGTGGTGGGAAATTTTCCTCCAAAGATGCATCCTACTAGATGTGCCCACTAGGGCCCTTGCCTGTCTGGGAGCTTATGTTGGCTGTTGTGTGCAAGGATGACTGTATTGGACTAATCTGGATGCAAGGTAAGGGGTGTTGGGATGTCTAGATAATTAAACCTTGAAAAGTTACAATTGTTTGTTTAAACCATACTTTTATGTGAGTTTTTCACTTTATGCTTCTTACCAACTTTTGATGAGTCTGAATGAATTTAAGTCAGCAAGGGCTGGTAAGTTTCATCCCAGGGTAATGAAGGAGGTGGCAGAGCAGATCTTGGAATGCCTGCCAATGAGATTCATGAAGTCATGCAAGGTACCAGAGGACGGGAAAAAGGCCAACATAGTGCCCCTCTTTAAAAAAAGGCAAAAAGGAGGATCCAGAGAACTACAGACAAGTTAGCCTCACATCGGTACCTTGGAAGTTACTGGAGCATATCCTAAGGAAGGCCATTTGCAAGCATCTGAAGGAGTAAAGGTTGATCACAAGCAGCAGCATGGCTTTACTAAGAACAAATTGTGCTAAACAAACATTATCTCCTTCAACAAACTGCTTGGGTGGGTGAAGGGAATGCAGTGGATATAGTGGATATCAGCAAGGCTTTTGACAAAGTCCCACATGACCTTCATATAAAGAAATTGAAAAAATGTGGCCTAGAAAAAACTACAGTAAGGTGAATATACAGCTGGCTCAACGGCTGCAAGCAAAGTGTAATTATTTCATAGCTTTCATAGACATTAGGACTGGAAGGGACCTCAGAAAATCATTGAGTCCAGCCCCCTGCCCAAAGGGCAGAAAGTCAGCTATCCCAGCAAGATAAGCATCCAAATTTTCTTGAAGGCATTCAGTGTAGGTGCTTGAACCACCTCTGGTGGCAGGCTATTCCAGACCTTAGGGGGCTTGGACAATGAAGAAATTTTTCCTTATGTCCAGCCTGAAATGGTCTTGCAGGAGTTTATAACCATTTGACCTTGTCATGCCGTGGGGCACTCTGGTGAACAATTGTTCCCCCAGAACCAGGTGAACACCCATGATTAACTTATAGATGGCTGTCAGATCGCCCCTGAGCCTGTGCTTTTCCAGGCTAAAGAGCCTCATAGCTCTCAGCCTGTTGTCATAAGGTCTGTTTTCCTGACGTCTGATCATGCATGTGGCTCTTCTCTGGACTCTCTTAAGCTTCTCCACATCCTTTTTGAATTGAGGACCCCAAAACTGGATGCAGTACTCCAGCTGTGGCCTCACCAAGGCTGAGTACAACAGGAGAATGACATCCTGGGATTTGCTTGAGAAGCATCTATGGATGCAAGCCAGCGTTTTGGTCACTTTACTAGCTGCAGCATCACATTGAAGGCTCATATTCATCTTGTGGAAAATCATGATCCCCAAGTCCCTTTCATCTGTAGTGCTAAGCAGCGTAGCACTGCTGAGCCTCTAAGGATGCTGCAGGTTTTTCCTCCCAAGGTGGAGAACCTTGCATTTTTTGGTTTTAAACACCATCAGGTTCTTGTCCGCCCATTCCTGAGCCTGTCAAGGTCAGCCTGGATCGCCCTCCTGTCCTCAGGTGTGGATGTTTTACCCCAGAGTTTGATATCATCGGCAAACTTGGTCAGTCCACTTCTGACTCCAATGTCCACATAACTAATGAAGATGTTGAATACAGGCCCAAAGACAGAGCCTTGGGGGACCATGATGATTGACTTCCGTTGACCTCCACACTCTGGGTCCAACCACAGAACCAATTCCCCAGCCAGTGGATTGTGGTGAACCCAAGGCCACAGTTGGCCAGTTTTGCCAAAAGGTGATCATGGGATACCAGATCGAAGGCTTTTTTGAAGTCAAGATATATGATGTCAATCTCCTCTCCCTTGTCCAAGTGATATGTCACCTGGTCGTAAAAGGAAATAAGATTGGTCAAGCAAGACCTACACGCAACAAACCCGTGCTGGCTATCCCTCAGGATGTTGTCATCAGCCAGTCTATTAAGAATGGCCTCTTTAATGATCTTTTCTAAGACCTTGCCCAGGATAGAGGTCAGGCTGATGGGCCT
>NW_017729025.1:127615919-127623125 GCF_001723915.1 Gavialis gangeticus
CATAGTGGACGTTATAAATGTATTCATGTCAGAATGGCAGGAGGTTTCACCTGGAGTCCCGCAGGAATCTGCCCTGGGCCCAGTGCTGTTTTAACATATGTATTAATGATATTGGATGCTGGAATAGCTTCTTCAGCAAATTTTCAGATGGCATGGAACTGGAAAGGATCACAAACACATTGGAGAATAAGAATGCAGTTCAAAAGGATTTGACAGAGAGGAAAACTGGGCTGGAGCTAGTACGATGAAGTTGAATGCTGACAAATACCTGGTGCTACACTTTGGGAAGTATAATAAAAAAACACAAATACTAAGTAGATGACACTTGGCTGGATGGCAGTACTACAGAGAAAGATCTAGGAGTCATAGATCACAGACTCAGTATGAGCCTGCAGTGTAGTGTGGCTTCACAAAAAGCAAATGTAATTTTGGGATGTATCACTAGTAGCGTTAAGTGCAATATATGGGAGATGATAATGCCTCTACTCGGCACTGGTTAGGCCTTGTTTAGAATATTGTGTGCAGTTTGAGGCTTCATATTTTAAAGAGGTCATGAGATGTTAAAGAGGATCCAGAGGTGGGCGACAACAATGATAAAGGGCTTGGAAGACAAATCAGACAAGGAGAGGTTGAAGGAAATAGGCGTGTTCAGCTTGCAGAATAGGTGTTTAGGAGAGACACGATAGCTGCCTTTAAATATCTGAAGTACTGCCATAAACACCTTTCCTCTCTTCCTGCAGAGACCAGGATGTGGACTAATGACTTGACGTTGCAATGAAGGAGGTTTAGATTGGATACCAGGAAAACATCTTCACTGTTAGAGTAGTGAGGCAGTGGCATAGATTGCTCAGGAAAACTATGGACTCTTCATCACTGGAGCTATTCATGAAGCATTCGTCAGGCATGATCAGGGAATAGCTGTGACTACGCTTGACTGTGTGTATTCTCAATGCTTCTCAGATTGACTGGTTGTCCCATGGGGATAGGAAGGATATTTTTTCTCCTCCTGCTTTCTCCTTTCAGTATTGGGTGTTGGCTGCAGCCAAAGCTGGGGAATTTGACTGGGGTGTGTCAGTGTTCCTGCTGGGATTTAAACCCGGAGGTTGCTGGCTCGAGGGCCTTGCCCCTCTGCTCAGGGTTAGACCAATGACCATATTTGGGATCAGGAGGGGGTTTTACCTCATGATCAGACTGCTATACACTGTGGGGGGTTGTTATCTTACACTGTAGTGCAGGGCATGGCCCTCTTCCTTGGATCTCTGGAGCATATCTTAACAACCATCACAGCAGCAGGACCTTGGCTGCCACTGACTGCCTCCTTTACCTGTGGCAGGTTAGAGTGTAGTTGTGGCATGACTGACTGTGTAGTTTTGCTACTAGCTTAGACATTGGATTTATATAGGTTAGTTTAGATAGGGATGTTTCTGCCCCAGACAGGTAGTTGGACTAGAGGACCTCTGAAGGTGCCTTCCAAACTTACTTTTCTATAATTGTATGATTCAGTGCATCTATAATCTAGTCCTGAGTTTATTACATTTCATATGGAATTTTCCCATGCTTAGTAGTTAAATATAATGGGAAAACTAAAATAAAGCTACAGTAAGATTTGCACATAATTTGATGGCAAATCGTTGGGAAAGATATCCAAAGGCCTGAGTCCTTTCCTCTGCTCTAATCACTCTACATCGTGCTTCATGAGATCACCAGAGGGGGGGAAAAAATCATTTACTGTGATTTATTTTCTATAGTTATGCTATCACCAAAATACTCTTAAACATCCAGGGAAAGAAAAGTCAGTGAAATATTGTGCTAAGTGTGTAGTGGTGTTTGATTTGGATCTCATGAAAAATGTTCCTCTAAAATGCTAATAAATAGAAAGTCATTTACATAGCTTCACTATATTATTTAAAGGTAATCCACTATCAGTGCATAGGCAGCTGTGTGCAAAGCTACACAGCTACACTTACTTATCTCTGCTTCACATTGAGGGTTATTTTTCATGCTTTTTTTGTTTTGTTCAGAACCTACATTTCTGCGTATGTATTAGAAATCCAGGTTTAAAGATGTATTTTTAAACAGTTATAGATGACATAAATGAATCTCTGTCTTGGGGAGCTATTCCTTTTTCAGTGTCACCTCTTTTTTAACATTCTCTTTTCTTTGTATGTTAGCTTTGGATTGCTGATTAAAGATATTTCTGGAATTATCTGGAATTGGCAAGGATTCTGAATGATCGTTTATTGACAGAGTTTGATTAGAACATTAACCCTGATATCTTCACTGTTCTCTGAAATGCATACATTATTATGACAAAGAAAAAAAAATGTAAGGAAATGCCAACCAATTGAGCTCACAATGGGAGGCAAATTCATGTCACAGGCAAAATGAAGCATTTTTTGTTTTTCTTAGAAATGATTGAGGGCCTGATCTTATGGACCTTACTCAGTCCTACTGGCTTCAGAAACACTATGCATGAGTAGAGACTCTGAAAGGCTAATAAATGGTGCAGCTGGAGTTCAGTTCCAGGAATGATTGAAGATTGGAAGGATTTTTTTTTAACAAAATGAGTCCACCCATCTCCAACAACACTAATGTTACAGAATAAAAATAGTTAAGTTTAAGCACGTAAGGAAAACCAACAAAACAAAACAATAGTTCAAGGAGGAAATAAAGCACTTTGCCTGGCAGAATGTACAATTTTTGAATTGCAGCAGGTCAGATGAAGCCTATAGCTCCTGCTGTGCCTCTTTGACCCATTGTACATCACTTTTAAATGCCATTTTGAAGGTTTGCAAGAAGCTGGGCTTTTCAGGGAAGGGTGAAACTGTAAAATCTGGGAGCAGGTAGTAAAAATTATTGTGAAAAGCAGAAAATGTAGTTGAGGACAGCATGAAGGGGGATGTTATAATACAACCAAATGCCTTCTGACAATTCTGAAATTGGCAGGGAGATGGAATAATGACCTAGTTGGTCTTTTCCATTTCAAATGTCCCTGACTCTACAATTAGACAACAAACTCAATTTGTTAGAACAAAATAGAAAATAGCTACTGCTGAATTTGTGATTTTGAACATATTTCTAGTCCTTTTTCAGAGAATATCTGAGATGATTACTCTCTTCTCCTTAGTATCCTATTTAGAATAGTTTTAATATAAGGACAGAAAGAATGCAATAAAATGACAGTCAGAAGGATATATGTTGGGAGCAAACTTGAAAGTGCTACCTGAAGTAAAATTTACATTAAATCACCATGAGTCTTGTATCAGTAAGGTTTTCACAATGTTTCCCCTTGTTTCTTAGGCTTAATAAAGCTACACGCTTCATTACAAGTAATTCTTAAATCTTATTATTAGTACATTATGGGTAACGGTAGACTAATAATTTATTCAATGAATTTGGTCATTTTTTACATGAAATTACCCGTGCTATAGAAGGCTCTCTGTGTTACTTTAAATTCCCTTGTACTGATCAAGTCCTATGAAAGGTGTATTTAAGACCTGAAAATAAAACTGTCACTTAGCACATACGTACCTTCTGTTATGCTTCAGGTGTGCAGGGCTCAGTTAAAGCCCATAAGCCTTTAGGCAAGGCCACACGGGAACTGGGTCACAAGAAGATGTTAAAATATCTCTTTTTAACAACAATGACTCAGAAGCCCTTTACCTGTTTTGCAGACTGAAGCCATAGTTTCCAGTAGTTACTAGAGAAATGGTGGGAAGTGCAAGAGATGCATAGAAGTCCTGCTCATTGGCCGCTGGCAAAAGGAGAAAATTTTACCTTGCACTTCCACCAACAGAGTGATAAGCACTGGTGATCTCTGGAGTAGGGGTGGATTTACTTTAAAAATTGTCTGTGATCAGATTTTTGCAAATTATACCTGATCTTCAGTCATTCACCTGATATTTTCTTGGTTTGTGCATTGGATGCATGTGCAAGAACTTGACACTTAAATATTAGAATGAGGTTGGTTAGGGACAGATACTGAGGGGCTGCAATGGAATGGCTGCAGCCCCCTTTCTGACCATGTGGCAGGAGCAGCAACTGGGGCTTTTCAATCCTCAAAGGTAAGAATTCTCCCCCTCCGTTCCCCTCTGTCATCACCCTTTTCCCTCCCCATCTTCTCTCGTCTTATTCCTGCATCAGAGAAGGAAGGGAATGGCAGGCGTGGGGAGGAGGGAATTCTTACCTGTTTTGGGGACGTACAAAAGTCCCTAGCTGCTGCTCCTGTGCCATGCTGTGCTTGCTCACAGAGAGAAAGGGGAGGAGGAGGCTAGGATCAGGGGATGCAGCCATCCTTGCAGTGCCAGTCATTGCTTACACACTTCCCTTTTGTAAAATCTAGATCTAGTTCTGAGTTGGGCAGTTTTCAGTAGATATTTGTCAGAGTTAGTACTTGCTTAATATGATCTCAGATCTTTACATAACTTTGGTGAAGCAAACTTCTGACAGGAGCATAACTTTGGTATGGTGACCATTGCAGCAGCCCTGAGTGCTGAATCATGCAGGAGGGGCATGGAAAAAACAAGCATTTGCTGCCACAGCCATATGATCATGCTGCTGCCATGAATACCTCCGCCCTGAGCACCCAGCCTTGTTATGTCTTGGACCCCTGGTGTTAAACTGATTGACATTGGTGAAAATTGCATAACATTCAGTTACAGGGGTGTAGGTTGTAGCCATGTTGGTCTAAGGACATGGGCAGACAAGGTTCTGTGGGTGAATCTGATATCTTTTATTAGACTACCTTTAAATAGTTGGAAAAAATTTTTTTCCTGACTATTTAAGTTGGTCTAATAAAAGATATCAGATTCACCCAAAGAACCTTGTCTGCCCATAACATTCATGTCATTTATGTCTACCTTTAGTTTTTTGCACTGGTACAACTAGATTGATGTTTAAAATCCTAATGCATACCAGGCCTTGGGATTGGCTTACGTCCTTGCAAAGGCTTTTTCTTTTGCAATGTTAAAAAAAAAAAAAAAAAGTATGTGAGATCAAGTTTTAGATATAGCAGATTTGATTCTTTTTTTATGCTTGTGGAAAAAAAATAGATCACTCAGCCCTTTTTGAACAGTAGAGTTGCTACATGACATGATTTAACAAATCTAATGTAGTTTCTGTCTTGTTACTTTCTATTTTGAGTCAAGAGTTGGTAGAAGGGACCTCTTGTTGCCCACCATGTTGGTATCTAAAAGTTCTCTGCTAATTACTTTGAATCAAAAGCTTTGGTATCCATGTTTAAACATTTTACTCTTTATTAGAAGTAGACTTGACTCAGGAAATATGGTCTCTGTGGTCAAAATATGATCAAAATTATGAGATTAGTGCAGCTTTCCTTCTGCATGTCTGCCTTTCCTAGATAATAAACAAAGTACTAAGGCTATTATATTCATCTCACAGCACACACGCACACCTTTCACCCATAATAATACACCTAATAACAGCCTGAATAGACATGTCTTAAGATCCCCATTGAGTTTTTAAATCAGAAATTGTTTAATGTTTGTGGAGCAGAAAACTTGGCTTGCAAGATGCATTTATTTTATGATAAACACACTGATTGTCCTTACAACACTTAGAATGCTTATTCATTAATCATTAATGTGTTTTTCCAGCACCTATAAGATTATTTCAAATATGTGCCATCTTGGTAGGAAACTATTTTTAATTGAGTATTGTGAGCAGAATTGAAGGATGGAAGAGGTCTACTTCTTGTTTCGAGCAAGTGCTGAAAAGGTTTAACTGTGATGCTGCTCAGGCAGAATTAGCCAAAAATAACAACTGACCAAAATCTGTTGAAAGGTTTCATAGATGATTTGTACTTATTTTTGTGTCAGTTTATCTTACCAGTATTTTTTCCTATAACTGAGTCTTTATATTCACTAGGCTGAAAGTGTGGTTGTAGTTAATTACGTGCCATGCCATGTCAAGTTCTTAATGATTTCAGCCTCCCTCCCCCATTTTTTCTTTTCTTTTTTTTAAAGTTGCCTGTAGTATGAACTTCAGCTAGGATCTGAAAGTCAATTGGTGCTCTTTTTCCACGAAAGTCACTACCTGTAATAAAGATTCACCAGGTCATGTTTTCTCCTGTACAACTCCATATTCTTCAAATTTAATGGGATGTTACTGACAGAAGTGACATCAGATATTTGTCTTATAATTGGAACCTGAATAACAATTCTATTGATGAGGTGCAAGTCACAAACTCCCCTCCCCACTCCCTCCCTTCCTTTTCAGAACTGTCATGGTTCTGCAGAGTTGCCCATAGTCAAAAGCCAGGAAAAATGCTTGTTTTTCTTCACTAGTATTAGCACCCATTTTAATGGGTCAAATAATTGATGGGATTGCAGCCAACAAAGTACCTATAGGAAGAGTGAGAGAATTTTTCACTCTGATACATCTGGAAGATTGCTCTTCTTGTAAAAGGATCTGATCTCCTACTAGTCAGATGGAGAAAGGGGCTGCTAAGCTCTGTTCCCACCCCTGCATTTAGGACACCTATGGGGGCCAGTGCAATGCAACCATCTTTATGGGCCTCTTCCCACTAGCACCGTTCACCTGCTCAGGGTCTTCCCCTTTTGTATTCTCACTGGCAATGCCTTGATGTAATAAATTGCTGGGCAAGGCTGCTCCAAGGGCAAAGAGCTTTGGGTAGCAGGCCATGGCTCCCTTGGCTTTGTCTCATTTTTGCTCTAGCTATACCCTCTACCCTGCCTCAGTCTCTGGCAAGCTTTTCTCCTCACATACTCCATGCTTATCCCCAATATCCATCTTTTGCCCTCTTAATACACTGAATCTGAGATTCAGGGTATCCCAAGGCATCCCTTTTCAGTGCTCTCCACCTCTCCTGTAGGCATGATCCAGTCTACCAGATGAAATGAAAACCACAAAACAGGGGTGCCTGCTCTGGCTCAAAAAAATGCCTGCCTGGGTTAGCCTTATCCTGCAGCAGTATTTGCAAAACAAACAGAAGAGGATTGAGAGTACTTACCTTGCTTCCATATGGGTTCTCAGGCTGCTTCCTTCACTCTGGCTGCTATCTTCTGTGCCTTCCTTCTTCCTGCCAATTGTGCTGGTGTTTTTAGTGTGCAGTGGACATCTGTCCACTAATTGAACTGAGTCTGTCAAATCATTTCACATAACCCACAAGTCAGCTATTACATGGTAATAACTTTAGTCTCTTCTGTTGACTTGGAGTCTAATCAA
>NW_017729025.1:127628125-127630962 GCF_001723915.1 Gavialis gangeticus
CTTCTGTCCTTCCTTCATAGCCCTGGTTCAATCCCTGAACTCTTCCATCAAAAGCTCTGTCTCCTAGAGCTCCCACAGCCAGACTATCTCTTGGGCTTAAGCTTATGAAGTGCTTTCTGGGCCATCAGAGCCTCCGTTTCTATCTCTGGTCCATCGGGCTCTGCCTGCACCTGGGCTCAGTGGCTATCCTGCTTCAGGCTTCTCTGTCTGTTAGTTTGGCTCTGTCAGAAAAAAGAAAGTATGAGTAAAAGGAGAAAAAAGGGGTGGGGGAAGCAAAAAAGGAAAACAACGAGGAACAGGGACAGATGGAGAGGGCCTTAAATAAATAAATAAATATTTATTTATTTATTTATTACACCCCCCCAGTACAGACGTACGTACGTACATACATACATACATACATACTCACCCAGTAGTTCTGAATTTCTTGGTTCTATAACTGGCCTACCTCTTCCTTCCAGTTGTTCTGGTATAGGTGTATCTATAGATTTATGCCATTTCCATATGGCAATAGGAAATACTGTGTGGAGATAGTCTGTGCCTGTTTTGCATGCCTTTTTTTTCCTCCCAAACTGGAAGTATTTTGCAGTATGGTAACCTTTGTCTCAAGTGTGTTTATTGTCACATGTTCAGTGTTCCACTAAGATGGTTACACAACTTCCAGTCCCATCCTGTAGTGGTATAAACTTGCCCTTAGTATCTGGTTAACTTCCTATCCCTAGGGTCAGGAGAGATTTTTTTTTTCAGACAAATTGGCAGAGATCTCTTTTTTTTAGCCTGTTGCCCTTTCTCCCAATACCCAGCATCAGATAAGCATGGGAAGATTAATGGCTTTAGATCAGTGTTTCTCAGACTGGGGCCTTGTTTCCCTTTGGGGGGTGTGGGGTGGCACAGAATCCACAGAATTTATGAGAGGAAGAAGGTGTGGGAATGCAAAGGGGAAAGGGAACTGTAAATGGAGGAAAAAGACAAAAAATGAAGATCAACTGTACAATGTCATCATTCAGTAGTTAAAGAGGTTGTAGTATCATAAAGTGTTTATTTTTTAATTACCTCATTTACTTTAAATCCAAGTCAGGATTTTTTCCCCACTTTTAACATGGGGGAAGCCCCTTGTCTTGGATTTGAGTACAAGCAAGGGAGGGGGCAGGTGGCCTCTGTTCCTCCAACTCCAAACCTGACCTGAGGTCCCTGCTGCCCCCTCCCCCCCACCCCACCTCTGTCCCAACTGCTGTCGCTCCTTGCCCCGCTTACCCATTGTACCTGGCCAGGTCTAGAGCTGCTACCACAACAACCACTACTGCATGGCTGGGTGGGGGCTGGACTGTCCATGGACAGGCCAGAGCAGGACTGGAGCTGGAGCCATAGAGGGTAAGCAATGGTGAGGCAGGGGGCAGAGATGGTGGTAGGGCAAGCAGCAGAAGGGGGCAGACAGTAGTGAGGGGGCAGAGGTGTTGGCAGGTAGGGGAGGCAGCAGGTGTTGGGGGGCTAGATGGAGGGACCAGGAAGTGGCAGGGGGGCAGTAGCAGGGGGGATAGGCACTGTGGAGGCAGGAGGCAGATGTGAGGAGGAACAAGTGGTATGGAGCCAGGTGGCAGTAGGGCAGCACTGTGGGAGGGGGCAAGGACCAGGTTGAGTAGGCACTGGGGACAGGCAGCAGAGGGGGCGAGTGGTGGGGATATAGGGCGTGGCACAAGACTTCTCCACCTCCTCCATCTCGAAATATGGGTAATATGGGGAATCCTCAGCATATACACAGAAAGTTGCTGTTACATTAACTCAGTGAAGTTGAGATTTGCCTTTTTAGCTCTATCCCCATGTCGGTCTTCAGTCACCTACATGTGTGGATCACATAAGGACATATGACTCTGAATTCAGCTAATTTACCATTTGAGTAAGAAAATATTTTCACCATGTACTTTTGAGCAGAAGGGCAAAATAAAGTCATTAGTACAAATCTGTTTCTATAAAGTGCCATTTCTGGATTTGAAAATGCTATGGAGGACCACACCATGTCACAGAGTTTGCAGAAGCCACAAAAAAGAAAAGTACAAGTGAAGAACATAAGGGCTAGTTCTTCATTTGTGCTATCACTGTGTCTGGCACAGTTGCAATGGAATGGTAGAAGTACCTTTGCTTACAATTCTTTTATGACCTTCATGGTATCGGGGCTGGGCAGTGTTTTGGCCTCTGCAATTTAAAGCAGAGTTAAAATTGCTTTATTTTATATGCTTGCAGTAGTCTCTCATAGGCTATCACACTAATGATCAAGACAGTATAAGGACCTGTGTCCAATGGAAAAGAAGTCAATTCAGTAAGAGTAGGGAGTCGCAACCAATATTTTGGGGGTAAATTCCTTGTCTTGTTCTGCTCCCTTTGTATTGCTTAGACATTGTAGGGGTTCCAGGCTACAGCCACAAGCCTCTCCTAGGAGTGGCATAGAACAAATGACAGCTGGTTTGCAGCTGGAGTCATTGGTTTATATGTCTCTCTTCTCAAAGTACAAGAGGCAAGGAAGGAGTGTGGAAGTGCAGTTATTAAAGTACACTGGGCTGCAGCTACTCTTTGGTGTGTGGTCCCTGAAGTAAAATTGACAACTGGCACAAATTAGAGCAATTCACAGGCTGGGAAAGAGAATCAAGGAGGTATATTAGATTGGTGCTTCTCTCCTCTCTTTCACCTGTTCTTTTTGTGGGTGGCTGTCAGGGAGGGAAGCCATCCTTTGCTAGGTGCCCTCAGAAAAGGGTCAGTGCTTGCAGTTTAAGTTTCCAGTACCAGAGTGTCTGCTTTGTTTTTTTTTTTTTTTTGGTAGCCTATATCTTTTATAGGACAGTGGG
>NW_017729025.1:127635962-127647082 GCF_001723915.1 Gavialis gangeticus
CTCCTCTCTTTCACCTGTTCTTTTTGTGGGTGGCTGTCAGGGAGGGAAGCCATCCTTTGCTAGGTGCCCTCAGAAAAGGGTCAGTGCTTGCAGTTTAAGTTTCCAGTACCAGAGTGTCTGCTTTGTTTTTTTTTTTTTTTGGTAGCCTATATCTTTTATAGGACAGTGGGAAAGGGGTAAATATTAATCAGCAAAAAGATAAGCACAAAAGAAACAAATACATAGATAATGTATATGATATAAGCATATTGGTGGGCATGGGTAAAATAATTTTCTTGTTCTCAGTCCACAAAACAGAGGACTATAAAAGCAAATACCCAAATTATTGCCTTCTACCAGCTAATTGACAGCTGTCTGGATTCCTCACTGATGTAGGAGCAATCTAAATTATCTTCAGTTAGGGAGACCAGCACACAGCTTTTCTAAATAGAGCCCAACTCTACTTTTAATTGGCATATTTGTTCCTGGAGGGGAAATGTGTACTCTATAAAAACTTGAATCCTCCATCTTGAATTATTTCTTCAAACAAATCTAGTTTGTGTTAGAGAACCAGCTAAATGGAAGCTGAGGAGGCAAGTGAAAATGGGCTACAAGCAAGTGAATTTTTTCTAGGAAGAAAGGTATTTCATTTAAGATTTATTCCCTGCTGGTATGTGAAATAGGACAAAAGAGAAAAAAAAAGTAGACAGAAGAGGGAAGGGTAGCAAATGGTTGAACATGATGTTTACCTGTACACACCCTCAGTCCAGATATTGAACAGTTCACCAATGCATGAATCCTTCTGCTGCTCTCTGGAAGGGGCTCAACTGCCTATTTTGCATGGTCCCTTGTGAAGGTCACTGCGTCTGAGGTCTGTGCTTTTAAGATAAAACAAGTGCATATAAATCCTCCTTCTGTAGCAGACTCTAGGCAAGCACACCCAATTACTGTCAGGAAACTAGGCCTGTGCGAGTAGGCAGCTATTCGATCCGGCTTTGGATCTGGCCACTTCAGATGCCAGGGATCCGATCTGGAGGTCTGGACTGGGTTTCCACTGCGATCTGGCTGAAGCGGCTTTGAAGCTTTGGAACTGCCTCGGAGATACGGCCATAGAGTATAATGGGGAATCAATGAAATATCTATAACTTTGTTGTTTTTTTTGTCTGATCTGGATGAAACTTGCAGGGGTGGTAGCCTCTGCTGAGAGCATGAAGCCTGACAAGTTTCAAGAAGATCGGTGCAGGAGTTTGGGGAAACTGCACCCCAAATTTCTGAAAGCAAAACTCACGTCACATATATGTGTTACAACACAGGGAGGGTGAAAACTGCAGGGATGGTAGCCCCTGGTAAGGCCACAAAGTCCGCCAAGTTTCAAGGTGATAGGTGCAGAGGTTTGGGGGGAGCTGCACTCCAAATCCTTGAAAGCAAAACTCATGTCATGTGTATATGTTAAGCCACAGTGGGGTGAAAACTGCAGAAATGGTAGCCCCTGGTGAGACCACAAAGCCTACCAAGTTTCAAATTGAAAGGTGAAGGGGTTGTGGGGAACTGCACTTCAAGCTGCTGACAGGCAAAATTCGTGACATAGATAACCCTGTGTGTGTTAAGGCAAAGCGGGCTGAAAACTGCAGGGATGGTGGCCCCAGCTCAGGTCACAAAGCCTGCCAAGTTTCAAGGAGATAAGTGCAAGGGTTTGGGGGAAACTGCACCTCAAGCTGCAGACAAGCAAAACTTGTGACATGGGTGACACTGTGTTAAGGTGCAGCAGGGTGAAAGATCATAACTAAGTCAGCAGAATCTGTTCCCGTGTCTGTGCTTCCATGCACCTGTGTAGTTTGTTAGTATCATAGCAGAGGTTCTGAAATGAAATCAAATATTCTTTTGAACGTTAACTATCGGTGTGAATTTCCCTTCATATGTGTATATTTTATGGCTGATCTCAGAAAGAGATCTACTGTGTAGGATTGGAATAGTGGTTTTAAGTGCAAATTAGTGGAAATCTGGAAAATGCAATAGCACAGCAAGCATGTACCTTAGTATGGAAGACTAAATAACAGCCTTTAATTTGGTTATGAGCCTAGAATTATCCAAATGATAATTCTAGGCTTATGTGCAATTAGAATGGTGCCTAATTATTAGCAGTGAAAATAAAATAATGGAAAGAAATGGACTATATAAGGCTGAACATGTGCTTTTTAGCAGTAAGTACACAGGTATTTTAGTCTTGTTCTGCAGGACTGAACTCTTAAAAAAATCATCTGACTCTAAGTTTTTGTGAAAGGTGCCATGCTGACCGCTCTTTTTTCAGCCACAGTGTAAATGTAAAAGGCAGCAAAAGCATGTTTCTTCATACCACTTAATGGATTGCTTTAAATTTGAACTTGAGGGTCATTTTGGCACTCAAAACAAAAGTGCCTGCTCTATGGTTGGAATCTGTTGAAACTGCCAACAGTGGAATGAACTGACACTCCCAGTGGGCACTGAATTACTGAACAAATCTCATGGACTTGCTGGGTGACCTGTGGTAACATTTCCAGAAGTCCTAGTGAGTGAGGGGAAAAGATTTCAAAAGAAATAGAATCCAGTTCTTGCCTGAAGGCCAGTGGGAGTTAGAAGCTCGCAAATGCTACTTGCACTTTCAGAAATCATGCCCCAGGAGTCTCAACACTACTAAAATCCAGCACTACTGAATTTCCCCTGCAAAGTTGCATCCAGAATGTAGCAGAGGAAAAGCAGCTGGGGAACAGCTGCCAATAGGCAGTTGTATCTAGGTTGGAATACAGTAGATCTCTAGAAGAAAAAATATCGAAAGTCTATGACTCATAGGGTCATGTCACACAGGCACTTTGAAAAATTTGCCCCTTGACTGAACTCGCACCAAAGATAAATGTGCAAGAAACCTTTTATTCACTTGGTATTTCTCAAAGACAGACTCTTGCTTTACTTAGCAGAGTTAAAGCTTTCAGGTTTTTGACAGAGAGCTTGTTTATTTTTGTTTCAGCTAATATATTAGAAAAGAAAACTGTACAGTAATTAATGTGTTTTGTCTCTGCCATGCTAAATTAGGCTTCAAAGAAACTTCCTTGCTAAACTCTTTTTTTTTTTTTTTTAAACTCTGCATGTGGCCGGCAGTGACGATGCTATTGCAGGCACCCCTGTGTGATCAATTTGGTTCACGGCTGTTTTTAGTGCCAGCTGTAATTATAAAGGTTAATGTGATTAGTTTCAAGGGTGATTCTGGGAAGTTTTTATTATTGCTGCCCTTGTCTTTATATTGTCCTGTATGACCTCACAGAGACACTGTACTGTGGGTATCAACTGGGATCACAGTAGGGAAAGGGGAAAATATAGTAGGAAAAATAAAAGTAAGAGGATAATAATTTAGCAAAATCTTCTGTTTTGTAAAGTGCAATAGAGCTTCTATTGGCTAACCACTGTACAAGGACAAATAGGTGTACGAAGATAAGATTCCCTTTTCCTCTTGCCCCTCCCTAATTCCAGCCCTGTGAAAGAAATGTACTTCATATCAGCTAAAGTGATTACCAACTAGCAGTAAGTACCATATGGGCAAAACCAAACCTCATATAGGAATATATTAATGGCTTTCTGTTGTGCTATTGGTATTTTCTTCCACAAATTAGATATTTAATATACTATATTGATGGCAAAGCTACTTTTCTCTGCTCAGTAAATCTGAATGCATTTTCTCTGTTTTCTTTCTGTGAAGAGAATAGAGAGCTGATGATGGGTGAAATGTCTGTATCCCTCTCACTTTCTTGGACTGACTAGAAAAGAGATGAATTTAAGTTAAATATGAGAATTCTTTTCAACTTAATTTACCATCTGAGAATGGCATGATTTATACAGAAGAAATCATGTGAGTGAAGTGACTGGTGAGGGGAGAGCAATGACAATTTAAATGAATGTATGCACACACTGTAAAGCATGCAAAATTAAAAAGACAATATGTTCATTCTGCTGTTGTAATAGCAATAAAACATAGGGAACAGTGAAACTTTCAAATTTGTGAGCTTTGACTCGCACTTGATACATCTAGCATAGGGATATTAGGTAAATAGGTCTCTTTTCTTGTTAATAAGAAAGGAGATGTACAATAGGTATGTAGTACAATATACTACAGAACATACTATATACAGTGTTACTTATTGTCTCTACCTTGGAAACCTCTCACTCTTCCCACTTGCTTTCAATCTCCTTCCATTTTCTCTCTCCTTTCAGCTTTTTCTCTCTCTCCTGTCAGTTATTTGGTTCTCTTTATTACTGTTTTCTGGCCTTCTGTCAATCTCTTCATCTCTGCTGTAAGCATCCATATTCGTCTCAAGTTTAAATTAATCTGTAACTGAAAGGATAGAAGAAATGGACAAAAATATTCTCAAATTACCACTGAAGACAAGAAAAGATACCCACTTCACAAGATAAGACTTCCACAACCCAGAGGGACTTGAGAGAGTACATATTTTTAGTCTGGTATATTACCCTATAGAACAAAATGTCTGCATGACTTAATCTGTAATGCCATTTGGTTAGAAGCTACTGGCAATCACTTTATTCATTTAATTATTATATCTGTCTAACATTAGTTTCTAATTTGAGATTTAATCTTTCATCCACTGAGCATAAATAATTCCTATTAAAACCAATGAGAGCTGGATCTGCATCAAACTGATGCAAGGCATGAAATCCATTGTCAACACACTCCATTGTGTTGAGACATTGCAGTTAATGCTGAGCTCTGTTGGGCTGCCATAGGACAGTGAGATATCAGTTGCAAATCAGGAGGTCAAATCCTCTGCTTATTTACTTAAACTGATTAAAATGCATTGCTGGCAGAAGCTCACTTTGTTTCAAGATAAGAAAGAGGCTTCATAAAGTGCTGCAAGTGCTGTAACTCAAGGACCAATCGTATCTCTCTCTTGGCAGTAGGACCAAAAGTGGACAAATGAGCTCACTACTATTATTCAGTAATAATACTTGTATGCTGATCTCCCCCTGTGGCAGCTTAGGGATCTGAAATGATAAGGCTGGCCCTGATTAAACAGACACACAGTACCCCGGGTTTTTTGTTAGAGGAGTTCATTTCTATTTATCTTCATCTCTCACTTCCAGGAGTTATGCACTTTCCCAGGAGTGGGAAAGCTGACAGGTTGTTTTCAGGTTCAGTTAGCTTTCTATAAAATAAGCTTAGCTTAAGGTTTTCATGCTTTTTTAAATTTAAATTTCAACAGGGACATTTAATTTTCAAAGGAACAATGTTCTTTTGCAGTGTCTGTGACCCAGACATTGAAACATGGTACTTTGTAGAAAATCACACAATGAAGTTGATTAGAAAGAGGACTCTGGGGTTAGGGGCAGAAGTTGCACATAAACTGGTTTAAACCTGTAACAGAATAGAAATTCAGTGCACATAAATCACTTTCAAAATGGCCCAAACCGGTTTAAGATATACCTGGTTGGATGTAGTATCAGACTTAACTGATTTAGGTCAAACCAGTTTATGGAACTTTTGTCCCAGATCCCTTCCTGGTTCAAGTTAACTCACAGTCCCCCAGCATCCCAGGATGCTGTCCACTCCACTGGAGCAGGGACTCCCCCACCCCTCTGCTCCCTAGCCTGCTTCCTGCCTGCATCTGTCAGCCCATAGGGATGGGGGGAGGGGCAGGGGAACAGGGTCTACATAGTGCATGGAGGGGGAGGGAAAGCCCCTGTGGTGGGTGCTTATTGACTCTTGGCAGCCCCCTCCCCTGCTGAATTCCCCACCTCCCCCTCCCTTGCCCAGCTGCTTGCTTTAGCTGCTGACACAGGAGGGAGAGGGGAGGAGTTCCCAAGGCCTTGAGAGTGTGGGCACCAGGGAGCCCCAACCTCAGGGGGCTTTTTTCACCCTGGCTGCAGGTCCCCTAAGCTAGTGCAGCCCTGGGAAGCCAAGGGGAATTCTTGCCCTCCCCCATTGCTGATTGCTTCAGTTGATGCCACAGGAGGGAGGGAGAAGGAGTCCTGCAGGCCAGGTGCCTGCCCATGCAGCTGGGCATGGGGGCATTGGGGTGCTCCTGCCTTGCGGGGGCTTCCCCCCCAGCCCAGGGTCCCCCAGCCTGGGGCAGCCCCAAAGAGATGAGGGGAATTATTTCCCTCCCAAACCCCACAGCTGCTTGCCTCAGCCCCTTTGAGTCTTGGGGCCAGCCTGGGCCAGTCTCAGGGAGCAGAAGGAAATTCTCTTGCTCCTCAGCCACAGCCAGTTTTGCCTCAATTGCTGTAACTTTGAGGCAGAATAAATTGTGGGGCAGAGGAAGTGCTTCCGCCCTCTCCCTGAGGCTGCCCCAGGCTGTCCCTGAGACTTGCATGGGCTAAGGCAAGCAGCTCGGGTTTGGGAGGGGAAGAATTCCCCTTAGCTCCCTGGGGCTGCCCCGGGCTGGGGGACCCTGGGCTGGGGTGGGAAAAGCCTCCAAGGCAGGAGCTCCCTAGTGCCCCCATGCTGGGCTGCATGGGCAGGAACCTGGCTCTGAGGATTCCTTCCTCCTCCCTCCTGTGGCAGTGGCTGAAGCTATCAGCAGCTGGGAACGGGGAGGGGAGAGTTCCCCTCAGCTCCCCAGAGCTGCCTGGGCTAGGGACCCCATGCTGGGGGAGGCTCCCCCACGGTGGGCATCCAGGCAGGGGGCTCCTTAATCCTCTCTGGGGTTGGGGGCATGCACTGGGGAGCCAATTGAGGATACTTGGCTAGGCTAGCAATGGCCAGTAGGCTGGGAGATGCACTCTAGCACCCCCTGCCTACTGGCCTGGGTCAGTTCAGGCCTCCCCCTGCCTTTCCCAATTGAAAACTGAACGTCCGTTCAGTTGGCTATCGGTTCAGCCTACACTGCTTCGAGGAAGCCACCTACATTGAATCATTTCTGCCTCAGGATTTTTAACTGTCTGTACTTAGCCTGATTGGCTCAAGACTGAAAGAAATGCATAGAAATGAGTCCTCCTCATCCCCAATATGTTGCAGGGGAAAGAACACCTATTACTATTATTATTTTGTAGCTTTGTATTACAGTAATGTTTCCAAACTTTTTCCAGTTGTGAACTCTATTCTGCTAGGCATGCTACACTCACCAGAAATAATAGTCCCACCATTTGACTTCTAAAGAGTCAGTTAGGGAAAATAGTTTTTAACTATCAATATTATAATTTTCAGGAGAAGCATGCATGTGATATGCAAGTAAACACAATAGTTTTTACTCCATTAGACAGTGGAGTTAATTAATTTACTGTGCCCTAATAGGAGTGTACATGTAGATGGTGATGTATTACTGTGGAGCTAATTAGTCAACTCTACAGTAAAGTGCATGTATAAATGCATCCAATGAAGAGTATGCTACTTAAAAGAAAGTTAATTATAGATAGTAAATTTAGGCTTACGTTTCCATCATTTCAATGTTAGTGTTAAGCTGGTTGATTTTTTTTTTTTTAAAAATATGTATTTAAATCAAAATACAGTTTCCTTTATTTTCATGTTTGCTTACGTTAGAAAGGCCTGTAACCCCTTAGTTTTAAACATACTGAGTTATTAGAAAGAACTTCTGTGCCAAGATCATAAAATTTCATACTTTCTTCATGCTACTTCTTGATCAACTCAGGCAAACTCAGTGAGGATAAATTAATGACACACGTGTCCTTTCAGCTGCAAAATGCCCTTTTTTGTTTGTTTAAAAGTTTTTGACCTGTGATCACCAAAAGAATGAAATAGAATTCCTAAATGACTATATTAAGAAATTCCATTAGAGCAGTCAGCGAAACAGTTACAGAGATGTGAAGGGTTTAGAAAACACTACAATCCAGTTGGGATTTATAGTTGTTTATAAGACAAAATAAACAGGAACCTTTTCTGTCAACAGATATGCATTGCTGACATTTTGTAGGGTCATTTTGTCAATGCTTTTCTGGATTTGAAATGCTACAGTACGTGTTCTAAGAGGATTCAATATTACTGAAAAAAGTTCACATTACGTAACTGATTAGTAAACCTGACATCTGGTTTTATCTGTCGGTTTATTTAAGTTAGTTATTTTCATCAGTAGATGCGTGTTCTTTCTTTAGATTACAGTATCTGAAGAAAATTAAGAAAGATCTCTTAGGACAACAAAATACGTATTACTGAACAATGTGATTTCTACGTGATAACTTTGGATTTTGTTCCAAATATTTATATAACTTGTAAGAAAGAAGATCCTTTATTAAACTTCAATTTTATCTTTTTATCTGTGTATTTGCAGGTCATGAGATAGCAACATGGGGGTGGGGATGCTGATGGGGTCAATGGGGCAGAGAGGGGGGGGATAACAGAACACATGATGCTTGAGAGGGTGGCTGTTCCTCCAGGGCCTCTCCTGCCAGGTTCTAAAGCCACCTGTCCCCACAGCCCCTCCCACTGGCCCTGAGAGCATGCAGACCTGGGAGATGAGTTGATTTGAAAAATGTAGCTGTGTCTGTCTGTGGCAAAGCATGTTGCTCACAGCAGCTAGCACAGGCTGCCAGAGCATGGAAGGAGACTCTGGGGTGGATGGGGGTGTGCTCACCTCCTTGCATAGGGTCCAGGCACTGTGGCACCTCTGAGGGGATCTGGTAGTACCCCAGTTGAGAATAACTAATATAGATCAAGCCATTGCATAAAGGCAGGATTCACTATTCCTAGCCCATCCTGTCTATGTAGTATCTTTTGAAAGCATCCCTTGAAGTAGATTCCACAACTTCCTTAGTCAGTTTGTTCCATTGTCTTGCTCTTTCCACCATTAGGACATTTTTTCCTGAAGATGCTTCTAAATCTACTTTGCTGTAATTTAAGTACATACTTTGCTGTTGCACTTTGTGTGCTGGCCTTTGTGGCAAAAGAGAACAGGTTTTTTTTCCATCTTCCTCAAGGCAGCCATTCAAATATTTGAAAACTCTAGTCATGTTTCCCCCTTAATCTCCTTCCTTCAAATGAAATTTAGTGAGTTTTTTCACCATTTCTTCATATGGTTTGCCTTCCAACCCCTTTTTTCATCTTTGCTTGGTTGTGGATCCTCTCAGTTTTTTCTACATCTTTAAAATGGGCTCAAAGCAGAATGCAGTAATCCAGCTGAAGCCTAACCAGTGCCAACTTGAGTGATACTATCACCTTCACATCTGTTAATACAACCAAAAATGCATGTTGCTGTTATAGCAATACATTGCTTGACTTAATTTTGAATTTGTGATCTACCATAACCCGATTCTTTTAAACTGTTTTATGCACCTAAATCTATTATATAGTATTCTGTATCTGAGCAGCTTGGCTTTCTTTAGACCATCCTTTTAGAGGTGTATCAGTACATTGGTCTGATATCGGATCGGCACTGATAGAAAGAAAATTGATTGTTTTGGAAATTGGCCTGATATGGCTGATAATTTGGCAAATAAATACCTGTGTGTGCGCGGAGCCACAGTGCAGCACACAGGCAGTGAGGAGCACAGCCCAGCAGCTTGGAGAGCTGCATGCAACTGATAAGTCTGTTGTGGTGGAAGGGGAGAGGGAGGTGGAGTGGAAAGGGGCATGGGAGGGGCAGATCAATGTCCCCCATGGTGAGGGAAGGAGTGGGGCAGGGGCTGGGGCTGGTGCTGCCCAGCTGGGACAGGGTGGGGTCTGGGACGGAGCTGTGGCTCATCTGGGGGGCGCGGGGAGGGAGGAGGTGGCTTCTGCCATTGTGTGCACCCCAAGAGGGCACGGGGGCCATGCCCCTGGATCTGTGGGGGAGGGGTGGGGTGGGACGACGGGGCTGCACTGGGCTCTTCCCGGTGCGTGAAGGCCATGTTCAGGGCTGTGTTCCTGGTGCGTGAGGGCTGTGCTCGAGGCTGTGCTTGAGGTGGGCAGTGGTGGCACTGGGAGGGGAGGCTAAGAGGTGGGCTATGGTGAAATTTGGGATGGCTACAGCCCCACCATAACTCCCTTCCTAGAGCGCAGTCTTGAGCGCAGCCCCTGTGCACTGGGAAGAGCCTGGTACAGCCTGGGCCCCCAGCCCGCAGTGGCATCCTGCCCCGCCCCCTTGCACGGATTTGGGGTCACACGCCACCCCCCCGTGCCCTCCTGAGGTGGGTGAGCATGGCAGCAGGAGCCACCCCCCTCTCCCAAGGTCCCCTGGACGAGCCATGACTCTGTCTTGTGGCCCACTGCACCCTGGCTGGGAAGCGCCGGCCCCAGCCCCTGCCCCACTCCCTCACCATAGGGGCCATGATCTGCCCCCCCATGCCCCTTCTCTCCCCCTTCCCTGTCCACCACAACAGACTTACCAGCAGCACGCCACTGTATCAGAAATCATATAATTATTGGCCAATGTGCCTCCTTAAAAATTGGCTATCCATATTGGCTTCCAAAATCTCTATCGATGTACTCCTACTTCCTTTTAATAGTTCAATATTCTCAAATGATGACAAACCACCATTTCCTGGTCTTCATTTTCTGCCTGGCCGCTTTGTTTTTGCTTTTGCTTTCCTAATTTGGTCTATACACATTTGTGATATTCTTCTGTACAGTTCCATAGTGGCAGACCCTTCCTTCTGTTACGTTCGTGTATCTTTTTTGAGTTTCAGACTTCTAAAAACATCCTTATGTACCTGCACTGTTTATTGCAGTTCTTTTTGGTTATAGAATATGAAACCTTCACTAAGAAAAGGCAAAGCTTAGTTTTATTGTCATTTTAAAGCTTCAGAAAAATATTGTAGTATTCTATTTAGTGTTCTCTGCTCATGATGTCAAACTTTATTATTCAAAAATAGAGTTTCTCCAGTTTACACTTTCTCTGTGATCCCAAATGCAAGTAATGTAATTTTTTTTTTACCTGTATTAGAAATGAGGACCGCATATGAGAAGCTGTAAAGAAAAAAGGTACAATCTCATGTTTTTCATAGAGCCTCCTGCACCATCTGAAAGGAGTTAAGATGGCTCTTTGACTTATTCAGCTTCATATTTATGTGTAATATTCATGAAAAAGCTCATATTGGGTGGGATTTTCCAAAGTGCCTAAGAGACTTGGGTGTACAACTCACTGAAAGTCCAGAGGAGTTGGGTGTCTTTTGTCCCATAGTCACTTAACCCCCCCCCCCCCCCCCCCCCCCCGCTGCGATTTGTCGTT
>NW_017729025.1:127647092-127660820 GCF_001723915.1 Gavialis gangeticus
CCCCACTGAGGTTGAGATTACATGTTAGAGTTAGCAGGTGGTATCTGAAAGGAATGTTAGTTGATGTTAAGGTTAACATGTACTAATGATTAGTTGCACATTACAGGTTAATACCTGATCTAACATGCACTGCTCTGACCTGCCACTAGTGGGCTGGTGAACAGGAGCATAGCTAGGGGCTACAAGTCTGCTTTGTGCTTGCCCCACTCACAGCTGTCTAGTTGCAGTATAGGTCTAGGGGAAGGGGGCTGCCTGCACTGCTTGGATCACCCAATTACACCTTCAGCTCCTGATCAGCCCCTTCACTCCCAGGTTGCCACCCTGCCACTCCACTCAGCCCAAGAGCAGTGGAAGTAGAGCCTGAAGCCTGTGCCAGGACCCCAGCCCTCACTGGGCCCTGCAGCTGCCTGGTAACTCCTTGCCACTAGTCCTTGCCATCTACTCTTTTCCATCTCATCCTTCCTTCAGTTGTAGGGCCCAATCAATGTTGAATCCATGCATGCAGGGGTATCATAGGCTGCAGGCAACCTGGGAGGAGGCGGAAAGGAGGAACCCTTGCTGTGCTGCTACTGCCACTCTTCTCAGGCTGACTGAACCAGAAGGGCAGTGATCTGAAGGTGGAGGGGCTGATAAGGGAAGAGCGAATGACTGGGGAGAGGTGGGGAATGGTTCAGGGGGAAAAGCAGGTGATTGTGGTGGAAGGGTGGTAATTGGGATTCAGAGGGAATATGGGTGATGGGACAATCTTGGGGTAGAGGGGAAAATGGGGGGAGGGGGAGGCATGGTAGCCAGGCCGTACCATGCCTATCCACTGCCCTCCACACTTTCCCCTCCCTCTGCCCCCTTCACCTCTCCCCACTCAGCTGTCTCCAGCTGTCAGTCCAGTATTTGAGTCCTAGATGATACCTAGTTCGCCTGGGATCAATGCCTCTTGGAGGACAACAAATTTGGTAGTTTTATCTCAGGTGAAGAGCCAGAAGTTAACTTAGCTTGAGCTAGATAGCACAGATGGCTTAACTTTTAAGAGACCTTGGGGGCATTTTGCACCTGTTAATGAGACTTAATGTGCAGTCATTCATATTATGAGTTCTCTTAACATGGTCTAATTGTAATGTGTAATCTCATTCTTTCCACAAATAAGATGATTTCAATGGGGGAAAACCCTAGGGGAAAAAAAAAAAGAAATCTAGTGAAAGACAAAGATAGTTTCATAGATTTTATAGACTTTCATAGACATTAGGGCTGGAAGGGACCTCAGAAGATCATTGAGTCCAGCCCCCCGCCCAAAGGGCAGAAAGTCAGTTGGGGTCATAGGATCCCAGCATGATAACCATCCAATTTACTCTTGAGGGTGTTCAGTGTAGGTGCTTGAACCACCTCCAATGGCAGGCTGTTCCAGACCTTGGGGGCTCAGACAGTAAAGAAATTCTTCCTTATGTCCAGCCTGAAACAGTCTTGCAGGAGTTTATAACCATTTGACCTCGTCATCCCTTGGGGCGCTCTGGTGAACAAACGTTCCCCCAGATACTGGTGGTCACCCTTCATAAACTTATAGGTGGCCATCAGATCACCCCTGAGCCTGCACTTTTCCAGGCTAAAGAGCCCCATGGCTCTCAGCCTGTCATGGTAAGATCTGTTTTCCTGACCTCTGATCATGCGTGTGGCTCTTCTCTGGACTCTCTCAAGCTTCTCCACATCCTTTTTGAATTGTGGAACCCAAAACTGGACGTAGTACTCCAGCTGCGGCCTCACCAAGTTTCTGAGTGCTGTTTTTAAATAAAATGGGAACATTTTTTCAAAATATGAAAAACAGTTCAACTTTGTACATGTAGGGGCTCACCTTAGAGGTTTTTGTAGATTGCTAAAATATGATGCATTTTTGTTTATAGCTCTTTCTGTAATGCAACATCACCACTTAATTTTATATAGTGCATTCCATAATAACCAGACATCATTTCTTGTGTCAGTAATACACATCGTAGCTAAATAGCTTTTTATTTTTCCAGGAATGGAATAGATAAATACACGGAGGTGTCTATTCAATCAATATTATTAACTGCCAGTAAAATGCTAATCAAGAGCAGTCTCAAGGTACCCAGACTTCTAATAGTGACTGTACACCTCTGCCCTTCAGTTCAGTAACTGTAAAAACTGATATTAATTACTCTCCAATAAAAGTCAGCTAAAGGTCTTATTCACCAAGTAGTAGGCTTTGGCTTAAAATTGATGCTGTGTGTCTACAACTGAGAGTTAAGTAGTTGCTTGGAAACTGAAATACTTGCTCTAGCTAAGTAGCACAAGAAGTTTCCAAATTATCCAAAGAAGAGCAGCTATGGAATTAATTATGGATTGCAGAGGGGCTTTTTTGTAACACTATAAGTACAACATATTCAAGGTTAGGGTGGAGGCTGTGCATTCTTATGGGCACTCCTGCGCATTTCATGCAGTATGCTTGCATCTTTTCATCACAAGCATCCTCGTGTTATTGTTGGTAGAAGTAAAGGAATCAGATATCACTGGTAGAATATATTTTTGAGTAATTTAATTCAATCTTTTTTATTATTAAGTTATAATCTGTATATACCATGCTGTACAATTTACAGTGGAAGATATGGTTCCTATACAAGAAGATTAAAATCCTACAGTTGTTACTGGAACAAGCTTCTATTGTCCTGTAGAAACAAAGCCCAAAGTTAGAAAAAAAATAGGCAGTTTTTTTTGCCTAGGATCTATCTGGCAGACTTCACTGAGATACCTGACCACTGCTCATAAAAGGGCTGATGTAAGATGGCATTTAAGAAATATAATACTTTTCCCTCTCCTTGTGAAGTGGTTGAACATTTTAATTTATTATATGTGCATGTGTATTTCTTCCCAATCTTCCATTTTTAGTGCTGTTATGGGAAAACTGCTAAGTCATCTCTTGAATTTTGTTGTAAGAACTGTGAGCATGATATTGCTTTATCTGAAACAAAATGCTCCATAGGACTGGACCAAAGAAGCTCTGTGTTCCTTGGTTTCACAGGTTGACTTAAGTTTGACAAATCTATAATTCCTGTGGAGTGTAACTCTTGAGAGGGGCCTTAATCCTTTAGGGGAAGGCATTTTATAGGTAACTAGGTGCTGTGCCATGAGAGGTCTTTTATCTTGAAATAAACCCATCTTATGGGACAAAATGAAATGAGCGCTGTTGTCATGTGCTTTTGGTTTTCTGTGCTTTGTATCCCATGAAGATGTGGATTAGTATGTTCAAGGCATCATTAGATAGTAGGAAGTGCCTTTTCCCACTGATTTTAGAAAGCCCCGTAGGTTTCCATATTTAGAGGTGGCATTAACATTCAGCCTTTTGGACAATACAAATGAAAGTGTGAAATCTCAAAGTGATGCAAGTGACATAATTTGGTATATGAACTGCTGTTCTTTTTCATTATTTTGATACTGATAGACTTCTTTTCTGTATTTTCTGAAAGTTTTATACTTGATATGTTTGCTTTTCTGTAAACTTTTGCTTTGAAAAGAATTCTTTGTTCCTCTGCATAAAGCTTTCTAAACAACATCCTTAACTCAGTTTTCTGGTATGAAATTTATTGCCTGATCAGACCCCTTCTAGTATAGGGTCATTGCAATCACTCATGCATCACTATAGTCAACCTTATACAGCTATTGTTAATAAAGAGCGCAGATATTGACTTTGGCAGAGTTAATTCTTAATGACACTCAGTTATGATGGCACCATCCTTACAACATAGCTCACTAATGATATAAATATAATAGCATAATAAAATATTTTTAATTCAATGCACTAAATAAGTGAAATATAAGATGCTTTGAATAATCTAAATCAGTGGTTCTAAACATTTTTGACCAGTGGGGAGGATGGGCAGGAGGAAGGGGGCGTGGCCCAGCCCCAACTTGGCCAGGTGGAGGGAAGGGGACCTGGCTCTGTTGGGCTGAAGGGGGCATGGACTGGCCCCGGGGGAGAAATGGGCACAACTCGGGCTCAACCCGGCCACCCAGAGGGGAGAGGATGTGGCCTGGCTCTGATCTAGCTGTGGGAGAGCCAGGCCCAGCTTTGCCCCAGCCCTGCAGGACTTGGATTTTAGGCGGTAGGGAGGGGTGGCAATACTGCCACTGCTCCACTGCTGCCATATTTCCCAAATCATGGGGAGCCCCACAGATTGGATCCTGAGGCTCCACAGGCTGCATTTAGCCTGTGGGACAGAGTTAGCACCCCTGATTTAAATCATTCCTAAAATATATAATGAATTTTAATGCATTTGTTCTTTCTGTATACAGTTCCCTGTGAAATTAAAAATAGCTGTGTATGCTATATGAAGTCTTTTTGCTTACGATTGCAGGAGAAAAGCAGAACATTTCTATTAACAGCAGTTGTTTTGTCTGTGCTAAAATAATGAAAGAATAGGGTCTGCTTGTTTAATTTTTAAACATCACATTCTTGATGAATAAGCCATATTTGTTTAAACTAAAAAGTATGCATTCATATATGTTCTAAAATTTTTTCTTTTCCTTTGAATTAATATTAAAGATAATTACATTAAAGTACAACCTTAGGCTTCCTTTTAATATGACTTAAGCTTTTTAAGTAAATGTGAACCATTATTCTAACAAAATGATATTTATTAGTTTTGTAAAACTGTCAAAATACCTTTCTGGATATGTTTTCTGAGAACTATCATATAGAGATTTTGCAGTGACTTAAAATCAAAACTAATGTATTCCAGTCTTTTTTTTTTTCCAATTATGTTATAACATGATGAACTTCATAGCTAAATGCACCTCATAGCTCCAGGTATATCTAGATGCCATTTGTTTCCTGGACCCTTGTCAGTTTGGCTTTTTTTGTGGATTTAGCACAGGGACTGCAGTTATGGCCCTTCTCAGTTTTCTTCACCTAGAAATTGACTTGAGAAATGGTGTCCTGCTGACCTTACTAGATCTTTCAGTGGCTTTTGTATTTGACCATGCCTTGCTGATAAAGTGTTTACATGACTTGCTTTAAATTGGTTCTGTTTTCTCCTAGCAGGGAGGTCTCAGGTGGAGCCTTTTTATATTATTAGAGGAGACAGGAAGTGCTTTTCACCTCCTGGGGACCTCTCTTGGGGGGGTATCACAGGACTCCATCTGTTGCCTTTCCTGTGTATATATGAGGCCAGTGGGTGAGTCTGTGTGGAGATTTGAAGTGAAGTGCCATTGGGACGCTGATGACATGCAGCTCTACCTCTCTCTAGCCTAATCCAGGACTCGCAGTTTTAGTCCTTTCCTAGTGCCTGGCTGCAAGTGGAGAATGAATGTGAGGGAAGCAACTGAAATGAATCCAGACAAGACAGAGGTGATAGTGGTGGGCAGACTGCTTGACTTCATTGGGAGGGGGGAATTGAGACACTTATTATTGAAGAGGTTCAGCTTTTCCCTTGTCACTCAGGTTTGCTGCCTTGGGGTGCTCCTGGATCCTCTGCTGCACTCGGGTCCTAAGGTGCAGCGGACGATCCACTTCTAGCCACAGTGCCTTTCACCAACACTATCTGTTGAGAAGGCTGTGACCCTTTCTTTCAGATTCACATCTGGCCGCCCTTATCTATGCCTTCCTAACCTTGAGATTAGACTACTGAAATTAGATCTATGTAGGGCTGCCCTTGAAGACTGTCTGGAAGCTGCAACTAGTGCAGAATACCACAGCCTACTTTTTGATGGGGTTTGGTCACCAAGAGCATGCAACTCCAGTGGTCCATAATCTGCACTGTCTAGTCTAATAGTTTCCCAGGCACAATTCAGGGTGCTGATTTTGACTGTAAGGCCCTAAATGGTCTGAGCCCCATGTACCTAAGGGACTGTTTTCTCCCTTGTATCTCATAATAACCCTTAAGATCAGTCAAGAGCAACCTCCTGCAAATACCATCAATATTCCAGTCTACTTACTGAGAATGACCTCCTGTGTGTTTCTACCGGTTACTTTTCAGCTCTGGAGCTCCTTCCCTCCAAGAGCCTGAAAGCACTAAGGCCTTTTTTGGAAGTTCTGTAAGACTTCCCTATTTGGCTAGACTGAAAGAGTGTTCAGGAGGTTATCTGTCTTATGTTGATATTCTTTTAGGTTGCTTCGTCGTTCTCCTGTTTTGTAAATATTCTGTTCCTCTTACTGCAAAGAGAAATAGTTAGCTGTGTTGGCCTGAAGTCAGGCAGAAGGCAGGGAAGCTTTGAACTTTACAGACCAACTAAATCAGAGATGTGTAAGCTTTTGTAAGCAGCAGCTTACTTCATCATATGCCATTGCCTTCTCAGCATCTGATGAAGTAAATTGCTGCTTCTGAATTAGTCTATAAGGTCAGAATCTACTGTACCTTCTGTCATAGTGTTAACTGCATTGAGCCTAGATGGAAAGGGCAGCATATAAATCACATAAATAAAATTTAAGCTACATTCTTCCAGTTACATACAAAAGATTAATTAAGGAAAAGGGCTAGGTGTTTCAAAGGTGAGCCAAACACTGGTCTAAGTATTGATACTACATATAAGGACATTTCCATAATTCTCTTCCTGATATTAATAGAGATGGTATTTTCACTTTTAGACATAATACTAGCTAGAGTTACCTTTTACAAAACTCTAAGGAGGATTACTTGATCTTGAATTTAAGTGGGCATAAGTATCATAGTACTTGATGTGCTAATTTTATACAGGCCAGACTCACAGGAAATTCTTTAATTCTTTTAATTTTTTTCAGCAAAAGTTGTTACAGAAGAATGACTCTAGATTTCTCTAGATTTTGTAGATTATGGTTGAAAGTCAAGTCAGTAGTTGTAAACCAGCTATTTATGTAGGGAAGTTGCCCCCAAACACCTTTTATCTTAGTTTTTAGCTGGTTGATGTTGATGATCCTACACACTAGGGAAAGGTTATGTTTAGATAGTTTAGGTAATGTGCTATCTTACCTTGACTGGACTTCATCCTCTTTTCATAATGTAGACATACCTTTGGTCTATTTATCTAATATAACCCCTTTTTGTAGGTTGACAGCAAACACAGGCACCATGCTGTTCCTTTTAAACAACCCTTTTAAAGACACAAGATGTTGTGGAAGCATGATTAGTCATTCATATTCATTCACAGACTGATCTAGAGTCTATTGAAGTTAGTGGGAGTCTTTCCATCAACATCAGTGTGTATTGAATCAGGGGTTTGTGCTGCTTGTCAAGCAATTCTCTTGTGGTGCATTAAGTCCTGGTAGAAGCAGCAATAGGCGGGTCATTGCTCAGTCTGGTTTGACATGAAATTTACAGAGCTGGGACACCTGGTATTGCTGCAGTCATTAACTTTTATAGGAAAAAGATGTGGTATCAAATCCCTTAGACAAACTACTTCCCCATTTCTTGGGTTTCATCAGAGCTGGAAAGTTTTGAGCTTTAGAATCAGACGAAATAGTAAACTGTATGTCTGGTCCAAACCAATCCTACAAATTATAAACCAACAACGTAAAACCTCCCTGGTGATCCCAAAACCTAATTTCATATCTTTTTATTTTGTTTTTACAGAAAAAAATAATTCATTGGCTTGTTTATTTTTAAAACGTATTGATATTGTTGGAGCATTTTTAGATTTTAAGTCACTGATGCAGAAGAACCAGTTTAAACAAAGCAAGACACTGGGAATTTGAAGTTGGGGAGTTGTATTGGAAGAGAGTTGCCACTTAATAATGATACTTAGCCCAGATACCACTTTATGCATTTAGAAAACTTTAAAAACAGTAGTACAGTTCTGTAGTAGATACACGTGTGATTTTTGGGCAGGTCGCATCAATGTACAGTATCCAATTTTCTCACTTGTGAAATAAGCTGAATAACAGTTACTTAAAGACATTAACTATCTGATAAATCCTTAAATGAAAACTCCTTTAAAAATGCAAAACATTAGTAGGCATGTACATTTTAGATTTATTGGATTTTAGTGGGTTAGCAGGCTCAATAAAGTCCTAACAGAAACACTTTTTAAAACATAGATGCTGTAGACAACTATTACCTGTGTCCATCCTAAGTTGTTATACCTGAATAATAAGTGATGTTTCAAGGATGCCAGTTATGAAGTCAACCGTATAGTGTTGGATGAAGCCTGTTCTACTCATTTAATTTTCAGAGGCACTGCAGGCTTAAATTTGCAATATTGATCCAGTTTTAGTCATGGCAGAAAATGTATAGAAAAATTATTAATCTTATTTGTAATTTACCGTGGCATTCACATGAGCATTTTGACTTCTCTGGCTGATCAGACACTGCTGTCCCCTTATGGGTCAGCAGCTTGCCCTCTGGCATAAGTCTCTAAGGTCCCCAGGTGTTCTTGTCTACCATGATTTGGTTGTAATGGTTATTGATGGGAAGAAGTTCTTAAGTCCTGCCTCTCCTGGTTCTGTCTCTGATCTCACACACAGGTCTTTGGCCTTGGGGCTCCGCCTCCCCTACACCCTGCCTAGCACCAACCAAATATGATGTTAGGTCTCAGCCAAGGCTAATGTTCAGTCAGTCAGTCATGGCTGAGCATTAGCCCCTGTTTATTCTTAGTCCCAGTTTGGATGATTTACTGTCCTTGTCAAGGCCTCACTTCAGCCTAACTCATCTCTGCTTTTACCCTGGGGCGCCTTACTTCAGGGCTCACTCCCCCAGGGGTTACTCACAGCTTTTAACACCTTTCTGCTTCTCCTCTCTCTGTAGGTTCACTGCTGTTCCAGTCTCTATCGGCGTCATCTGGGATCCACGGCTTCTGGAAAGGTGAGTATCCTTCAAGCCAGACTCAGCTGGGCACCCCAACTCTTTGTTGCTCTGGATGCTTGGGAGGCTCCACTTCTGGTCCTCCCCGGATGTCAGCCAGCAGGGATTTTATCCCTTTTTCAGGGTGCTGGCTGGTGAATCATTGGTGGCATGCATCCACAAAATGTGCCCGTGCTGGCATGGGGGGGCACCTTTGATTTTCAGTGGTGTTCTGGAGCTACTGCTTTTCCTGCCTCTTCTGTGTAGGCAGTAAGTTTCTTTTTGTGGTGGTGTCCCTGCCACACTATTCCTCATTGAAAGGTGATGTATGAAGTTGAAAAAAATTCTCTTACACGTTAGTGTTAAATAAGTTATTTTGTACAGAATTGTCCAAATAAACAAGATTAGCTAAGTACACACGTTGTTATAAATAGGGCAGAAGTTTCATCATAAAAACAGATTACAAAGCAAAAAGCATCTGACATTTTACATAAGAAGTCACAGTCCTTGTTACTTCATCTCTACTACTGAAGTATGCATGTTATGGATTGCGACTCTGAGCACCAGACATATAAATAAGCAGCTAGCTAATTGTAAATAGTTTAGCTTTGAATTTCTGTCCTGCTGCAAGTACAGTGAAAAACAATGGGCTTTAAATAGTGGGGCTGACATTATTAAACATTCTTCTTCCTTTTTGGTAGGCTCACAAGGGTCAACAATTGCTAACTGCTGTGGTACAGCTTCCCATCCAATAGTGGTGATACCAAACTTGCTGATGAACAGCACTGGAAACCAGAGACAGGTCAGTTCCTTTCTCATGCTCAGATTCTGTCATCTTTCTGCTATTTGCAGTTGGACCACTCTAGAAGCTTAATTCTAATGTACCATGCCAGGCATGGTTTTCCATACTGTGCCAGTATAACACAACAGAAATAGTAAAAATGAAGAAATAGGGTGGATAATTCAGTCCACTTTATTTGCAAATTACATGCATTTAACCAAAGGACTTTGCTATTGTCAGATGGCTTCGATGAGTTCTAAATTGAAATATTTTAGTCGGGAATGCTGTAAGGCTCTTTCCCAATCATAATTATAGTACTTTTTTTGTATAACACATGCCCCCAAATCAGACACACAGCTGCTTTTTTCTGCATTGTGTCTTCCAAAAACACTTTTCCAGAGTCATGGTCTAGAGCTGGATTTTCCATGGAGAAGCTGGATTGCAAAATGGTTGCCAGCTTCTCTCTCAGCCAGCAACCTGAGTGGCTGAGAGAGGTTTAACACTGGACTTTGCCCTTCCTGCTTGCTTGTTGAGACAAGCTGGCAGGCTTTTTCTAACACAGTCTAACATGCTTCTGTTCTGGTGCAGAAAATCATTTTCCAGAGTTAGAGCATGCACCTCAATTTTACAGGGCTGATTTCTGGGGGAAAAGTGTGTGTGATATGCAAGTACATGCAGTATTTAAGATCCAGCATTCTTGGTGAGGATTTGATTCAAAGGAAATCTGACATTGTTACTGTGAGTGTTTACTTGCTTAAGTACATAACATGTTTTCCTTTTGTATTCATCGTTGAGGATGATGAATATGAAACTAATCAAAATAATGTCTTATAAATGATTAACTGCCCTAAGAGAGAGGTACCATGAAGAATTTGGCTTGTCTACCCTAAGTCCAAAGGAAATATATTGCAAGCAAAGTTATTTTGGCTTAAGGTACAGGATAAAATTCTAAAACAAATGTAGTATAAGCCAATGCCACTTGTAAAACTTGTGTATAATGTCTCTTTCAAAGTGTAAGATTTAGAAAATGGGGCAGGGAAATATTTTGTATTTCAAAGAGCTAAAAGAAAAAATGAAGACAAATATGAGTTGTGGATATGTTGAAATGGTGTTGTTGTTGTCCAATTTATTTTGGCTATTAACTTCCAAAGGTGTTATTTTTAATAAAAAATGATTTACAGACCATCTTTAAACAGTGATAAATTCACAGTTAAGGTTTTAATGATGACCATTTTAAGCCATGTATTATAAATATTAAGGATGGGGTAACAAGCAAGTATGCTGTTATAGAGCTATAAATTTGCTTTTTATTACAAGCCTCTTGTTTTCTTGAGCCAGGAGAGAATTCATCCCTACTACCTAGTCCCTTAACATTTCATGCCATAGTAATGTCTGTCTTGTTGCCATGGTAACTATGCTATACCATGTCAACTCTGCATCTGTCTATTGCATTATTGCAGCTGTAATAACTAAGAAGTGCAGTGAATAAATTAAGGCTGTCAATCAAATCAGCAAAAAGGGTTCTTAAGAGGTTTCATGTCCATTTCCAATATCTCATGAGACTGAGTTGTAAGAATAATTCTAAGCTGTAAGTGTTGTTTTTTTCTGCTTGGTCCTCATTATTTATTCATTAAGGAAGCACTGAAGCTTAATGGGAAATATTTTGTGGGCAAAAAGAATTTAAAACTTTTCAGAGCTTTCTCCAGATATTAAAAATCATGTATTTCTTACCACCGCCATTAGCCAATTTTTTTCATGTCTTTTTTGGCCTGTACCTTTTATCATATTTCTTTAGACAATACAGATGGAATAAATGCAGTATAATAACTACAGAAATTCAGAACAGCTTTTTAAGCAAACTTATATACCATGAATTTATGTTGGACTATGAAAAAGTATATGAAGGTATTTTTTCAATCCTGAATGCTCAAAACACAATACAGATATCTAAGTACCCATCCAAATAATCTTTTTAAACACCTACGCCCCAATTGTATGTATAGATCTGTTTTATTTGGTGAGAGTTCTACGTCACAAGCCACAACCACTATTTTAAACTGGTAGCTTATGAGAAAAGAGCACATAACCATTTCTGGGAGTTGTCTGATAATTGATAAATGTTAGCTGACATCTAGCAGTTAAATACTGGAGACATTTTGCATAGACCAGTAAATGCTAAGAAGAACAAATACATTATTTCTGAAGTGTGCCATTTTAAATTAATTATTTGGCACCTCTTTGTCCTTAATTTGTTCAAAGAAGACACATTTATTTGACATTTGCTACACTTTAATGTTTTATTAAGTAAGGAATTTGAAAAAGGGGTGATTTTACTGAAAGTTCTTTTGAGTAGCTGAAAAGTAATTTGAAATTGAAAAAAATTGACCATTCTGCAGACTGGATTGTTAAAAGATCTGGAAGAAGGAACCTTTTGATGTAGTTCATAGTGTCTGGGCTTATATTCTGCTGAACAAGTTAAAATAACTAGGGATAATTACAACTCATAGGAGATGACCTAGGATGACAACCCACCCATGAAAATTTCCAAATCTGTTGTCCTTCCAAAGAAGCTTGAATCAATATTATTTTGTTTTCATTTTCTTCAGAGGAAAAATACAATCTTAAAACAGGCTTTAGATCAGTTAACAGACACTGGCTCCCAAAGCTAGATTAATATATTTCTGATGTGAGTTCAGCAGTCTCCCAATGAATAAAACAGATTTCAGAATTTAATAAAGGCCAAAGGCTTGCAGTTCAAAACATTTTTGTTTCCACTTGCTTAACTTTTATCCATAGTTATGATGTATTATGCTGTGCTTGCTTTCTCAGACTAAAACAGGGAAGTGGGAGAGTTCTGATTTATTAACTCTTAAGAGAAAAATAAATACCCATTTGGTACTATACTGAGACGCTATCCAAATTAATCTGTGCATATGAAGGACTTTACAAGCAGACCTGTCTAGTTTTAGTCACTGGTGGAAATTTACTTTTAAAGAATTAGCTGTTAGTTTCATATTGTAAAAAACTTAATAAAAACTATTTATGGATCAGATTGACTGGAGATAGGTGCACCAATACTATTAAGCATTCTCTTTGGTTACATTTTCAGAAAGTGCAGAGTTAATTTTTAGTCATTAAGCCATAAAAACAATGATATGAATTTCACCTGTTGTGCACAAGTGTCCATTTCACTGTTACATAACAGACATTCTACAATAAAAAGAAAAGGGCAGTCAACCATTTTTGCAAACAAAATAGGTGTATTGGTATTGGTTATTCTATCTGGCCTGCGGGGCCCCTAAACAATTTAGAAAATTAATATTTATCTGCCTCTGGCTGCCTGAAATGCAGGCCCTCAATGGCTTGCCAAAACTCAGTAATCAGAACTCTGCCTGAAATACCTGCCCACCCCTGATCTTTTGCACCACAAGAGCTACAGTGATCCACATGGTCCTCTGCAGAGGAATGATGCCCCTTGATTATATCCTGCCATCAAAGCCCCTTGTGACTAGGCAGAGGGAAAGTTTTTACCTGAGAACAGTTCTGGATTACTCTGTAGATATACATCTCTTTTATAACAGCCAGACCTTTCCTGGTTAGATATGTAAGTCCTTTACAGGGCAAGATTGGTACCAAAGGACTTGTCTATGCATGCGAAAATTTTTCATTGTAACTCAATTTTTACCCTGTAACAGGGGGCCTGCTCGGGGCTGCTTTCCCAGCAGCCTGCCCACCTGTTCCTGGGCTAACTGCCTGCATTCTCACCCGCCATGCCTTGATGTTAATAATTAATTAATTGATGTTAATTAGCGGGAGGCTCCCTATTTAGTGCCCTGATGCCAGGGGATGCTATTTGCGACTCCATTCCTCCCCTACACCACAGCCCAAGCCTCGCAGATGGCATCTAGGTGTTCTCGTCATCACCGGCCCCACACTGGGCCCCAGAATCCTTCTATCAGAACCCCTCCAAGGTCCCTCCATTGGGGCAGCCTACCCCACCTTCATTCAGGCTATCTGACTGCTCACGTAGGTTCCTAGCCAAAATGCATGACCTCCAACTAACCCAGGAGGTGCACAGCCCCACCAGGGGAGACGCCTTGTTGGACCTGGTGCTGGCCACGGGTGACAACCTGGTGAGGGGGCTGCGGGTGCTTGACCACGTGGGTGACAGTGATCATCGCCTGCTGGAATTCA
>NW_017729025.1:127660855-127669132 GCF_001723915.1 Gavialis gangeticus
GGAAGGAGGACCTGGGAAACTATAGGCCAGTTAGTCTTACCTCGATCCTGGGTAAGCTTTTTGAAACTGAGACCCCCAGCTGGAGTCCTATGTCCAGTTCTAGGAGCTGCACTTCAAAAAAGACGTGGAGAATCTTGAAAGGGTGCAGAGAAGGGCCACAAGAATGATTAAGGGCCTGGAGAACAAACCTTATGAGGATCTGGGACTGTTCAGCTTAGGAAAGAGACTGGTGGGGGGACTTGGTGGCCATCTATAAGTATCTAAGAGGGGAATATTGGGAGCTGGGAGAAAAATTGTTCACTAGGATGCCCCAGAGGAGGACAAGGAGCAATGGCCATAAACTGTTCAAGGATGGTTTCAGGTTGGATGCAAAGAAAAACTTCTTTATGGTAAGGGTGACCAGAATCTGGAATAGACTTCCCAAGGAGGTGGTGCAGTCCCCAACCTTGGAAATCTTCAAGAGGAAAGTGGACAGATACCTTCCTGGGATCATTTGAACTCAGCAGTATTTCTGCCCAGTTTGGGGGGTTGGGCCAGATGATCTTTTGATGTCCCTTCCAGCCCTTAATTGCTATGATTTTATGATTTAGACAGGCAGATACTGGTTTCCTGTCCATTCGAGTTCTCAATGATAATGCTGCATTAATGTCAGTTTTTGACAGTGAATAATACCCTTTACGATCTCTGGAGTTTGTGGAAACCCAGAAGCAGGGATTATGCATTCTATTCAATACCATAGAAAGTTTACATATCTCTCGTCGTGATGTGTGTGGCGTTGTCAAGGAAGCCAAAGCCCGCCTTGACACCATTCCCAAAGCCGCCAGTTGGTCTCTGCGATGCACGTCTCATGCTGTCTTCCACGCCTGCTCACTGGTGGAACAGAAGAGAATACCACCTGTGCACCTGTCTCCTTCAGCACACCCCCCAGAGCATGGTAGTCTGCCATCAGGTGGTCAGGGCTTCTCCTGGCTGCATCATTAGTACCCACATGGATTAGAACCATGGGGTAGTAATCGGTGGGCTGGATCACGGCCTAGATCATCCCCGTTGTGTCATGAATCTTTGCTCCAGGTAGGCAGTAGACGTCGCGTGTCGAGGGGTCCTGGCGACAGATGGGGCCCTCTGTACCTCTCAGGATGGAGTCGACTATGACAATCACTCAATGCTTTCTCCTCCAGGACTGCTTAGCTCCTTCGGCCTGTTCAGAGTGTGGAGAGTGTAGAGTTGCCTCCTCTCCGGTTGCCTCCTCTCCCTCCTTCTCCAGTGTTGCCAGGGCCTTGTACCTGTTCTCTAGCCGGACTGGAGGAACTGGTACTGCTGTGTTATGAGTGGCCCTGGTTCTGGAGGTGACCGTCTGCCACTCAGCAGTGGAGGGCACTTCCCGAGGTGCTTCTTCCTTGAGTGTGTGGCCCTGCAGGAAAGGAAATAGCCATCAATTTCTTCCTTCACTTCCCTGATTCCCCTCAGCCTGCTAACCTCCTCCTGGAGCTCTCTCACCTGCGCCTCCAGGGCCCTAAGGCAGGCGCCTGCAGGACAGATGTGGGGGTCCCCAATCCATGTCCCCCCCTGGGCCTTGCTGGGCAACCCCCACAGGCCAGGGGTTGGGGGGATGCCAGGTCCCCCATGGGCTCTGTCTGGGTGGAGGCCTCAGACAAGCCCTGGGTAGGCTGCTCCCCCCGGGCAGGGGCCCTGGCAGCACTCCGTGTCAACACCATCATAGGAGTTGCTGCTTGTTTTTAGCTTAGTGCAGTGCCTTCGCCCTGCCCTAGTAGGAGTCTGCCTCCTGGCCCTTCCTGCTCGCCCGCTGGTGCGAATGCTGATGGAAACACCGGCGTGCTCTTAGAGAACATGCCTGTTTGCGCTCTCTGTTTGTGTGGCACGGCTCGGGAGCGCAGCTCCCTACTGGTTCAGCTAAGAGGGATCCGGGGGGCTTCCCCTCTGGATCCGGCTCGGCTGCGTCCGGTCCCTCTGCCCACTTATCTTAGGGGGATCAGCTGCTGCTGCCCCCTGCTGCTGGCTCCGCTGCTGCTGCGTCCACCTCTGCCTAGGGTCTGGTAAGGGGGCACGTGTGCATGTGGGGCACACATGTGCCTGGATCCCTCCTCTCCCCGCTGCTCCTAGCTCCTGAGTGCCAGTCTGGGAAGGGAGACCAGAGTATCCAAGAGAGTTATGAGAGTGGCATATGAACTTGGGAGCAGTGGAGAGGCCTCCTGTTAGATGTTCCTGTGAAAGATGACAACAGGGAACAAAAAGAATTACAAATGGACCCAGGTGCATTAATTCTGCACACTCCAAAATTTGAATATGCTTTATAGACGCATCCCCTTCCAAACTGGTAGCAAAACAGGCAGGCTACTACACTGGAATCAGTAATACAACTAAGGGGAAGGAGCAACTGGCACTCAAGACGTTTGTGCCCTGGCTTCTAAGCCAATAATCATCTGTAATGCAGAATTAATGTACTTAAAGTAAATTATGCTTTTTTTATCTGCCATTGGATATTCAGGGCTGGGCTCTTCCCTGATTTATGCTAACATAGTAATAGAACCCAATAGCAGAAAATGCGGAGTGGGTCCTGCCAAGGACCTGCATAAGTAGTACTAAAGCCTGGGTTGGAAAAGCTTGTAGCAGTGGCAGCAAGAGAAAGTACTAATTGGGCATGCCCCCACAAATGTGTACATGCAGCTTGCAGTGCCTCAAAGCCATTTGAGGTGCTGCAATCCACATGTGGCACATGTACATCCATTTGCCTTGCTGCTAATTTGCAGCATGGTGGTTTTTTCTGACACCAGGCGATCCCGATGTCAAAAAAAACTACTGCTGAAAAAAACAGTGCAGTGCACGTGGCAGCACTATGTACAGCCAGAAACCAGAGCCTGATGGCCAGAGCCATACTCTGCTGGTAAGGCTCTGAGTGGTCAGCTTGGTGCTGCTGCTGACCCAATAGGCCCCAAGCACTCCAGGGATGGCTGCTGGCCGCACCTTCCCCTACCCCACCCAGATCCTTTTGCTGCATACAGGAGCGCACATGCCCAGGGACATATAGCAGCAGCACAAATGTGCCCCTGGATGTGCAGGCTCGTGGGGACACACCCATTAAGTGTGTCTTGGTAGCTTTCTAAGGAACCCAAGATTCAATGTAAAGCTGCTTTTCCTGTTGAAAACCTGAAAAGAAGAGAGAGGCATAGTACCAACACCATCCTTCCCATCCTGGGGTAAATCAGTATATATTCTTTACTTCATATGATTATAAATAGAAATCCAATGAATGGATTGAGAATGAAATATTCAAGAGAACAGCAGTGTAAAGGAGGGGAGATCTTTCCCCTGATCTGCATGAGGAATTATTTTTATTTCCTCCATTTGCTTACTTGTTGAAGAGACATTAATGGGTGGCCCAGTAGGAAGATATGATTCTGCCCTCCTACAGAAAAAACTGGATCCACAACATTTCCTACAATACCTGTGAATTGCATTGGGAATAACTGGGAAATGCACCCAGTATTTCACTGTTTTCTCATCAGGTCTCAGCAGATTTGCCTCAAGTTTCTGCCTTTCTCATTTGGCATCACTGAAAATCACATTATTTGTAAGGATTGTTAATCACTTGTATTGTAAGTTCTCCTCACCTACCTCCTATATACTAGAGAGAGGCTCCTGTATCAGATTTCATTCTGTGTTTACCTTTATACTGCAACAATGTGCACTGTCCTGGTTATCTGAAAAGGTATCCACCCTTCATGGAAGGAATGTATTGCATCGCAGCCAATGACATGGGCCTTGAAACATTACATCGTGACGTGCTGGTGCTAATTCTGTCAAACCCACTGTCATAATGAGAGAGCTGGTGATGGCATGTACTGAAAATGTGCAAGAACCAGCAAAGGAAAAGAGGGAGTGGCGTTTCCAGAGCAGCTGCTTGATGAAGCTAGAGCAGCCCCAGAGAGAGACCGAGGAGGGGAGAGACCCGGATGAAAACAGGAAGAGGGGCGTGGCGTGTGGGAATGAGAAGAGAGCTGATTGGGCCGGTGGGGGCAAAGAGGAGTCAGATTTCACCTGGCTGGGGAAGACAGAGAACAGTGTCGAGCCAAAAGATACCTACTGAAGAATCATTGCTGGGAACACAATCTGGGAGCCAGCATGACTTCAGGAAACAGAGGGCCAGCTGGGAAGAGACAGCAGAGCCTTACAGTGACAAGTAAAACTTTTCTTATTTTTTTAGTGTTACAAGGTGGGGTTGGGCTGTAGCACCGTTGTAAAGAAGAAACATAAATACAATAAGCCCGCCACTGTTTAGCATGCTTAAAGGGGAAGGCACCCTTTTTTGTTGGACTTATATCGTTGAAAAAAACAAAAGGGAACTCAGGCTCATTGAAGCCAAAGGACAGGAACTCACCTTTGTTTATCATACCTGAGTTTATGTTTTGGATGCTTAGAGAGAGGTTTTTGGACATAATACTTACCTCCACTGGAGAGGGCATTGAGCAGTAGCTTGGGGAACAGGCTTCTGTCATTTCCTTCAGCCTAGGATGCGGTGATACCTAAGAAACAAGAGAAAACCATGTAAGAAAGTGAGATAGATACCTAATAAAAAGAACCTTATCATAAAGAACACAGTGAATTTTCAATTTTTTAATGGTCAACCAGATCCTTTTATGAGGAAGTTTAAAACCTCAAGAGAATTGATCAGTACCTCATTGTCCAGTGGTGTTTAAGTTGCACCCTCCCAGTATAAACCCTTTAACATCAAGACATGGCAGGAAAGATTCGGGGTCACCACTGAGAAAAAGAAATGGGGAATAATCTGGTAATTTGAGACCCAGCCTGGGCAACCTATGATTTACATACACCAATAGACTGAACAGAATACATCACACCCACCTTCTTTGAGAGGGTTCAGGATGTGCGTTGCTTGTCTTTTTACAAACCCGTTGAAGAACTCTGTGCATGTTATTGGGTGTGTACAGAAGTGCTTTGTGAACATTTTACAACACTGTAATTTAGAATACTCTTTGCAGAACTATGAAGTTACAGCACTCTTAAATATGACAGAAGTACAGTGTTTGGTGGTAGGGAGGGGCTCTGAGCCTGCCTGTACTTTCCAGGCTAGGAATTAGGGGGCACTCCACAGCCTTCTGGGGCTTCTTCACTGGTCTGAAATTTGACCAGCATACAGAAGTTATTTAAAGAGCTATAGGGTTAATTTAAAGTGCTGTATCCATTTTTAAAGTGCTGTAAACTCATTGCACTTCTGTGAAGCCATGGCAAGAAAGCACTTCAAATGGTGAAAAAGCAACTTTTGTACACACCTATACATTTTAGATGTGTGGTTTCCTTTCTCTGTTCTTTACCTGCAAATTCATGATCATGGCCAGAATGTTGAATGTTTTTCTTTGTATTTAAACACAGAGCAGTACAGTCCTTGTTTTTACTTGGAAATTCCTTGGCAATATCATAGGTATCTCAGCTTCTAGTGTGAGCATAAATTCCTCACTGATTTAAAGATCTTTCCAGTTAGCCTATGCTGATACTGCTGCACAGACAGCATCCTAATCTCCAGCATGGCACTGTTTGCTGCAGCTGAAACTCACTAATGAAAGGTCTGTTCTCGCTGACAAACAGTTTGTTACTTGGCAGGGCAATGTTTTTGCTTTGGGGGATTTAGTAGGATGGATCTAGGGGGAACCTGAAGTATTTGTGCAGTAGAGATTAGCCAGGCTATAATCCAATTTGATAACTTGCGAGCCAAAAATGATGGTTAATGACTAAGGGAGAAGTAGCCTTGTCCTTGCTTATAGGGAGTTAAATTATCTCAAATTATAGTGAACAGAGTGTTTTAATAGGGGATTTAATAAATATTTGGCTTGGGCTCTCATATTTTATTTAAGCAAATCAAGTGAGGGATAACGTGTCAAATGGACAGTTTTGGAAACCAAAGTTCTCCATTTATTTAGCAAGTATAGCACAATCTGTAACTTTATCTACATAACTTACTTAATGCCCCTCTAGAACACAGCTGAGGCACAATTTGCAAAGGTAAAAGTTTTGGTTTGGGTTTGAGGCACAATTGTTGAAAGAATCAAAGTGATTTAGGAGCCTAAGTTTTGTTTCGGTGATATTTGGGCACATAAGTATCTATGTTACACATGTTGTTTATTCAGTTTTATACAAGCTTGAATACATTTGTGACTAGTTTAAAGTTATATAAAACCCTGTTTGGCAACTCTTAATTGAAGTCTGGTTTACCTTGAAAAAGGTCAATTTAGTAAGGAATCAAGTTAAACCAGATCAATACAAGTTGAAATTAAATGGAATATGTTTTGTAAGTCTGATCTAGACTAGTGAAACTTCGAATATAGACAAGGCCTAAGTTTTCACATGCATCCCTTGCTTAGATATTTTGCTAAGATTGCTAAGAAGAGTGTAAATAAGGGGTGACACACTTACCCCATGCCCTAGGCTGCATCTGGACTGCAAAGCTCCTCGTGCCAGATCTGGCCTGAGGTGTGAGGAGATAGTGGATCTAGCATGGGGAACGGGGCAGTAGCATTGGTGGGGGCTATGAGCTACAGGGTTAATACAGCTGTGTCAGCACAGCCCTTTCTATTCTTCCTGCCACTGAAAGCTATGTCCACTGGGGCCAGGGGCCCTGAATTCTGCACCAGGCCATGCTCCCAGCTTCCCTAGCCCAGCAGTAGCCTGGAAGGCTGGATAGAGATGCTCTGTCGGCTGGGTCCAGCCTATGGGCCATATGTTTGACACCCCGGTATAAATTATTATGGCACTTTGTGAAGAGAAATGATTGTTTATTGCCTTAAAACTCTTCTCTTCCCTGAACTGTCTTAAATCCTAAAGTGCTAGGACTGTGCTTCACAAATATTATGGGGTTTTTATTAGCTCAGGATCCTGTCTTCTCTTAAACAAGCCTCACTCTTAGCTCAGCCTTTTAAGTTTTTTTTACAGGAGCAACACCAACCTAGTGGGGCTGGGTGTCAGGGTAAGTCAGCAGATAGAACTGCATCTTCCAAACTATTATTAAAGCATAACACCTGGCTGCTGCAATTTATGATGCCAGTTCTTGTGGGATGATTTCCAGAGGTACTGAACTGCCCATAATTCCCACTGAAGTAAGTGGAAATTTAGAACTCCTGAAAACTAGACCACTCTCTTCTTTCCTGAGACTACTTACTAACAGATCATCAAACAGTCCTCACAACATAAAAAAACCATATGATTGCTATTGATATGGATCAAATCCAATTTGATGATGCATGAATAACTCTGCATCTCATTGCCAGTCTCTTGAACCATTGGGGCATCCTAAGCATCAGAAAATTGACAAGTTATTTAAGGTTGAGTTTCATTTTGATAGTGCAAAGCCTGAGCACAAATAAGTGTATTGGCAAGGTTCTGCTTTATGACTTCCTTCATCCCATAATAATAATAATCCACATATAGTTCTCCTACAGTATCAGCAAACAAGGGTTTTAACTACTGAGTGTTTGTTTCAGATAAGCGAACAGCTTTTACCATTATACTTGAATACCTTGTAATTCAAGAGAAAAAAATTACTCTGAAAATATTAAATTTACCTGTTATAAAGAAGCAAATAATTGAAGCTCCAAATTGAGATTCTGTTAACTTCTGGAACTGTTCCAGTATTCCCCTCTCTAACTGATTCTGCATCATACTGTTCATAAAAAAGACAATGTTTCATAGCTCTAAATAATATTTAATTGAACAGCTTTTTGATGGGCCTGGGTGCCTGCAAACATGCTACCTCTCCAAGAGATGCCCTGGATTTTTTCAGGGTGAAAGGAGCAGTAGTTTTAATAAGCTTTTATGTAAACCTGATCTAGGATCAGCTGTAAAGGATTGATTCTTCACTGGCTTAACTTTATTAACCTTTAACAGCACCAAAATCCATGTGGTTTGCTTATCTTCACTTACTAATTTTGAGATTTCCTTTCCCCCCCCCCCCAATATATTTTATGTTTCTAAATGAACTTGAATGGGAAGTTGTGGAACAAGAAATCATCCACAGACTGATTGTGTTAAGTGCGGTGTAAATAGGGACAACAGACTCTTATACCATTACTTGGATTAGCTTTTGTTACTCTTTTATCCCTATGGCTAGAGACAGACATTCAAAAAGCCTAAGCCTGAATTGATTCAATCCTTGCAGGTTAGTCTAACCTGGCTAGGCTGAACTGGTTTGTAAACATACAGACATCCCCTCTGGACTGAAAAAATGCAGGTACATGCCTGTAGTGGCTC
>NW_017729025.1:127669174-127670863 GCF_001723915.1 Gavialis gangeticus
ACAAGCTGTGGGGGCGGGGGTTGGGCAGCCCTCCCTTCCCTTCTGCAGTGCTGAGCTGATGGGGGGAGGGGTGGGTGGTTAGGCCCTGGCAGGATGCTCTGATTAGGTAGGGGTTTCTCACCCTGCCTTGCTGCTCTTGACCCACAAGGGAGCCAGCAGGGAGTGGATAACACAGTGTTTAGCATCCCATCAAGAAAACAAAGCCCTCTCTCATTAGTTCAAGCTTTTCTTAAACAACTTTTTCCAAGGAAGGAACAGAGGAACATTACCAGGTGACCTGCTGATTAGTTCCAGAAATCCCTAAGTGGACACTGTCCTGTCCGCCTTTGTCCTGTCTGCCTTACACAGACACCACTTAGCATTAGTTAGCATACCACATGCTGGATATGGTCAATGCTGTGGGAGAGGGGAGCGAGGGAATCCCTGCTTGAGCAGGGAGGGGGGGTGGGCATGGGAATGCCAGGCAGATGCCACTGTGCCTGCAGTTTTTGTTGGAGTTCCGCCATGGAGCAGAGGGTTGGGGCCCACCCAGGTCTCTGGAGCAGAGAGCTCTGCCCAGGGCTGCAAAGTAGCTTGGATGCTGGAGGACTCTGGTTTGGGTTAACCCAGGAGGGGGTCTGGGACAGTCATTGCATAAACTGGTGTGACCCAAATCAGTTAAGTCTGATACTACATTCATCCAGGTTCATCTCAAACTGGTTTCAGCCATTTTCAAACTGTTTTATGTACACTGAATGTCTATTCTGTTACAGGTTTAAAACAGTTTCTGATCCCTTAAACTGGTTTATATGTAAAGTTTATCCCTAGCCTATAAGTTTATTGCTTGTTTGCCTCTTCCAACACTGCTCCCCTTCCATCTTCTCTTTTCTCTCCCTCCCTTCCTTGTCTTTTATGTTGTTCAACACCTCCTAAAACCTTGAAACAGGACTGAAGAACCGCAGAGTATTTCTGTCTGAATAATCTATAACCTTGAGGGGGAAAGGCAAGTCTGACTGTGTAAACAAAAGAAGCTAATACAGAAGGGTGTTCTAGCCCATGTCAGACTATTGCTGTACAGGACTGTTTGTTATTCAACCAATGACAAATAGTGAAGGAGACCAACACAGGTTAATAAATGAAAGGCTGAAGATCCTGGAGCAGGATCATAGTGGATCCTGAAGATCATAGTGCAGTAACTAGGGCTACTGTTGCAGAATATATCACCACATTGTCAACTGATGAAATGCATGTAATGGATAAGAATGGATATGAGGGTTTAGCTCCTGTCAACAACTGAGGAAAAGGGATGATAAGAGAAACCATTGAAGCTGTAGAGACGCATTTTTGCTTTAATAACTCTTTGACAGCTATGCACTCAGCTGCATGGCTATAGAATGACATAATTAGAAGTTGTGTCTAATAATAATACAATTTAATTTTTGTTTACTATAGGCTCATAGTCAGTTTTTAATATTGATTTGTTTTGTCTTGATAACATTAGACCTGTATACTTTAGGTTTAAGACAAATTATGATTAAAAAAATTGATTCTTGGTTATATTTAGCACAGTTTCTTCATGCTGATCAGCAGAGCAAGTGCAATTTTGATCCAAATTGTTTTTAAAACTTAAAGATCTGTTATGCAATATGAATTGTGTTGATTGTAATTTAAATGTATTATAAATAGTTCTTACAGTGCTAGTTAAGTTAT
>NW_017729025.1:127675863-127677313 GCF_001723915.1 Gavialis gangeticus
GGCTCATAGTCAGTTTTTAATATTGATTTGTTTTGTCTTGATAACATTAGACCTGTATACTTTAGGTTTAAGACAAATTATGATTAAAAAAATTGATTCTTGGTTATATTTAGCACAGTTTCTTCATGCTGATCAGCAGAGCAAGTGCAATTTTGATCCAAATTGTTTTTAAAACTTAAAGATCTGTTATGCAATATGAATTGTGTTGATTGTAATTTAAATGTATTATAAATAGTTCTTACAGTGCTAGTTAAGTTATCTGTGTTTCCTGTTTTAAGATTCTATTTTCAGTTGCATATGACTTTGCCAAACCTTAACTATTTAGGCTGTAAATGTGCAATGGATGGGGCTGGCTCCTAGGGAGAAAATATGTGATTTTATATTTAAAAGATGTATCATACTGCACATATGCATCAGGGCTGAAGTTACAGTAGCACAGGCATCTATAATTTTAGCATTTCCTAAGTCTGGTGTTTTTGACTTTCCACATCATGTTCTTTTAAAATAGTTTTTGTATCTGTAATATATTGCAAAGATTACTAAGGAAATCCTAACTTTTCAGTGCAATTATTGACATGCAGCTGGGAGTAAAAAATCTTTCATATTAGGGATGTCTAGTTACTTATGAGGAAAAAACTCCTAAGCATTTCTATTAATTAAATAAGTCAACTTATTCGGTTTCTAATGTTCCATTCAGGCTTTTCTCCATGTTGCTATGCTCTAAATGAGAAAATTCTCCACATGTTTACAGTGGCTCCATCTCATTAAAAGGGGATATCTTTTGATAAAAGAAGAATATCTAGACTTCATTGCATTCATAATACAATTTTTATTTTCAAATATGTGACATGGCTATATATGTGTTTTATGTGAAAATTATGACTGCGTGTGCATGTGTATCTTTCTTCTCCTTATTGATTGTTCAACAACATCTGTCACTGGAGAAATACTAGCAACCTTTTTTATTTAAATTTGGATAATAATGTCATATTTGTTTCTTATTTAATGCCATTGGCTAACTTTTTCTACATTAACAACTCTCCATCCCTTTCTATTAATTAAAGTATTTTTCCCCTCTTAGACTTTTGTGTTTGGTGTTACAGGTTTCCCTTGATTTATGCGAATTTGCTCTTATGTGATGACCCTTTTTATACCTGAAATTTGTTATTTGTGAGGTAAATTTGTTGTTATGTGATTGGCATAGGCACACTCCCCCTCCCCCAAGCAGGTAAGTCTGTGAGGGGAGGAGAAAGGGCTGTGGGGCCGGGGCCCCACTCACCGCAGCCCCTGCTGCAGCTGCTCTGGAAGTGGCTGATGCTAGTGGCTTGCAGGTGCTTGGCTGCGCCGTGCCCTGAACACCCCTGGAGCTCTGCTTCCCCCCTGAACACTGTCCCCCAAACCCCCTGGCACAGTGTTGCATAAATTGCTGATTTTATCCCCTGGAAGCTAG
>NW_017729025.1:127677324-127678467 GCF_001723915.1 Gavialis gangeticus
CAAGGAACAAAGAAACATAGAGAAAAGTATCTATTTTCGTTACAACAGCATAGCCCAGTGGCTGTAAGTAGGTGGTGTCCGCTGCTCCCAGGGCTGCAGCAGGGGCGGGCAGCAGCCTGCAGCGGGACAAGAGTAGGTTGGGGCCGGCAGCGACACTGGTGCTTGGGGTGGGCTGTGGCAATGCTGCTACCATTCCAAAATTCTCCATAGCCCCCCACAACCTGCCCTCCCAGTGCCAGTGCTGAGCTCTGGGAAGAGCTTGGTGCCATCACTTGCCCCAGCCTGTATCAGCCACTGTCCCCAGCCTTCTCTCATCCTGCTGCAGGCTGCTGCCTGCCCCTGCTGCAGCCCTGGGGGCGGTGGGCACTGCCTGCTTGCAGCTGCTGGGCTGCACTGTGCCAGGGGGTTCAGGTCATGGTGCAGCCCAGTGGCTGCAGGCAGCTGGCTCCTGCGGCTGCTTCAGCAGGGGCTGCAGTGATTGGGGAGAAGTGAAGCAGTGGGGTGAGTGGGGCTGCCGCCCACCCCAAGCATGGTGAAGAGCCCGGTGATGCCCCTGCTGCACCCCTGGGACAAGCAGACACTGCCTGCTCGCAGTCACTGGGCTGCACCACACCCTTCTCCCCACCCCTTCCCTAGCCCCAGCCTCAATTCCTCCATCCCTCATAGGAACGCATCCCTATCTGCTTCACTGTAAATTGGGTTCACTTTATTCAAATTTTATTTATGCACCATTCCCTGGAAATGCATCTACAGCATAAAAAGAGGGAAACCTGTCCTTGTGTGTTGCTGGGCAGTTGCCTGATTTCACCCCCATTGTGGTTGTTTAGTGCTGATTTTTGCAAAACAATTAATGTAAGGCAGTAAATCAGTTAAAAGTTCGTTGTTCCTCTGTTTTTAGGTTGGCAGGTAGAGAAAGGGGCATGGATTCAAGGTTGTAAATTGAACAGTGAGTCTAGTCAATGACCTTAGTTTCAAATGATACTTTAAAACAATTCTACTTTAAATAAAAACAAATGATTTTTCATGTCTGTCAGAATGACAGAGGAAGCTGGCACAGTATGCCCCAAATACTCTGAGAACAAACAGCACTTTAAGAACCAAACATGTAATTTCCCTTCTGTTTTCTGAATCCTGCATTGCTTG
>NW_017729025.1:127683467-127710924 GCF_001723915.1 Gavialis gangeticus
TGATGGGCTGTGCTCCCTGACTTGGTCTCCCTTGATCCTGCATTGCTTGACAAGTAGATACCTTAATAGCTATAAGTGAGAGCCAGAAACTTCATCTATTAGCATTTTACTGGACTTCCCAGATCTGGTTTGATTGATAGTCTCAATAGAGTGTTCAGTGTATCCTTATGTAACACACAAGGAGAAATAAAATCAGCAACGGTTAATGAGTCTTGGTTGCTGTTAATGAACCATAAGAATAGACAGCAGTGGCTATAGTCATCAATGCATTCTCTATTGTGATTTCACCCTTTCCATTATATGTGTGAACTTCTATTCTGTACTAGCAGCCAAAGGCAGTGGCCTGCGGAGATGGGACTAGTAAAGCTCAGAGTATGCCCAGAACAATGACAAATTGCACTGACAGTGTTTTAGAACTTGGTTTGTTATTTGCTCAGTTGTAGCCTGGAAGCCTTGCCATGTAAAACTCTTAAAATGAGACTGGACAAAGCTCTTGAGAATATACTGTAGGGAACAGTCCTTGAATTGCCCATGAGACATGGGCTAAATGACTTAGTAAGTCCTTCTGTCTCCCCAGAGAAGGATGCTGCATGAATTAAAGCCTTTCTCTGCAAACAACCCATCTTTTAAAAATTCTTGTCCATTTCTGAGAATGCATACACAATAAAAAAAAATCTATGAATCTGTGAATATAAAAAAATCTGATTATGAATCTATAAAATGAATGAATCTATAAAAATAAATCTATGTGAATAGATTCTATATGAATCTATAAACATAATTTAGAATAAAATATGAATATGAATCTTTGAAAAGAAAAAACAACAATTTCCAAACCTACAGAATTGCTTCCTCTTAGTCAGAGGGGATTTGAATAGTCCCAAAGATATGCCATTGTGCAGTACATGGCCAGATGCTGCCTCGTTCAAAACATCTGTTAGTCACCAGTTTTGTTCTCTAAGTTAGGACAATCAAATGCAGGGGTGGGCAAAATATGGCCTGTGGGCCAGATTCAGCCTGCCAAGCCATTCTGTCCAGCCCACAGGGCCTGTAAAATAAATAAATAATAATAATAATAAAATATATATAAAATATTTGCTTCTGGCTGTCTGTCAAAACTGAAAGGACCCAGGGGCAGTAGGACCTCAGCAGAAATGAGCAGCTCATCCCTGCCCCACCCCCATCCATTTCACTGTCTTCCTGCCCCTGCTGTGCTCTGGCACCATGTGGTTGCTGGCTACATTGCTGGGCTGGTGAGCACAGGACCACGCTGGTGTGTGTGTGTGTGTGTGTGTGTGTGTGTGTGTGTGTGTTCATAGGATAAGTCCCACATGCACACCCCACCATACATATACACCCACACCCCACTTGTACTGCCATACATGCAGACCTCCACACCCCGTCATACATCCCAGCCACCCTCCCCCCACACACAGTTCCTCACAAACCTCATACCCATCCACATCCCACATACCCATATACCCACAGCCCCCCAGAAACCTATACATACCCACCATGATATACAAGAGTAAGACTTCATTTTAAGCTATTATGCAATCACCTCTGCATACACTACACAAATGCATGTCAATCAGAACAAAAATATTTTTTGAAATCAAATTAATGAATGCTGTAGATGTTTGTTTGTTAGAATATAATTTGGTATTTTTCCAGTTTCAAGACGGCAAAACCCCTTGCTGAAAGGTGTACTTCTGGGGGCAAGGGGAGGAACTTTGGGTGGCAAAGGTCAGAGGTTAGGGGGCGGGAATTCTAGTCTCAAGGTGGCAACCAGGGGTTGGGGCACCTGTCTAGGGGTGAGGCTACCTATGCAGTGCTTGAGAGCTTGCCGAAACTCGGTAAGTGGCCCTCTGCCCAAAATAATTGCCTGCTCCTGGTCAAAGGGACCCAGGCATGAAAGTGGCTTGCTTATTTTTATCTACAGGTAACTATACTGTAGTGGCTGTCTATGTTTCAGTGACTTTGCCCTTAGTATCTGCTCTCTCATGAGAACCTGCTTTCCTGTGATGTTTCTGGTTGATTATCTTTTAATTCTTGTTCGAAATACCCTACAAACAATCTTCTGATATTTTGCGTTTTCAGAGGCTGGATCTGATGCTGGCCCTGAAAGATGAGCCTGACTTATAATGTTCTGATATGAACTTTCCCAAATGAGGAATAGTGCAGGCTAGGGCTGTTGAATGATTAAAAAAATTAATTGGAATGAATCATGAGATTTAAAAAAATGGTGGTGATTAATTACAATATTAATCGCTCAGTTAAACAATAATAGAATCCCAATTTATTATAAATATTTTTGGATGTACACACGTACACAAACCCTAGACAGTCCCCAAGACCTGGCCCTCCAACCCCTGTCCTCCCCCATACACTTATCTGCATCCAGCTGCTGAGTCTGCTCCCAGCACTCTGCCTGGCTGGTGTGTGTGTGTTCTTGCTTGTCTGCCTGGCTGGTGTGTGTGTGTGTTTCTGTGTCTGCTTGGTTGGCTGGCTGGCTGGCTGGCTGGCTGGTGTGTGTGTGTGTGTGTGTGTGTGTGTGTGTGCGCGTGTGTGTGTGCGCGCGCGCGTGTGTGTTTTGTGTGTGTGCCTGGCTGGCATGTGTGTTTATACACACACAATGCTCACTGAAAAAAAAATGTCCAGGACTTTCTGAATAGTGACTGAACTGTTGCTGAAGATAAGATCAACAACTTTCCACAAAAAGCAATCAGAGAAGACCTCGGTTTGCCACCTGCCCCGGCAGAGGTTGGGAGTGCCAGTGGGAAAATGAAAAATAACTAGGCAGCTAGTGTTGACAGAATACCTGCAGAGATTTTCAAAGGAGGAGGAGAACAACTTACATGTCAGCTTCATGTCCCCATCCTTAAAATCTAGAACAAGGAACAAATCCTGCTGACATAAGGGATGCCATGATTGTTACTATCTTCAAGAAGCAGGGCAGAGCTGATTGCGGAAACTGAGGCATCTCATTGTTGGCCACTGCTGGGAAAGCCATTGCCCGTATCCTCACTAACTGCCTTCCACTTGCAGAAGAAATTCTTCCAGAATCTCATAGTGGCTTCAGACCATCTTAAGGAACTGCGGACACGATCTTTACAGCACATCAAATTCAGGAGAAGTGTTGTGAGCAAAATTGATCTTCTCTATTTGACCTTCATCAACCTCTTTAAAGCCTTTAGTTCTGTAAACAGTAAAGCCCTATGGAAAATCCTGTCCAAAATTGGCTGCCCAAACAAGTTCATCAGTGTTCTGAGACTTCTTCATGACACCATGTCAGCAAGAGATGTCAGCAATGGGATTCGAACAGTACCATTTGAGGTGAAAACAGAAGTGAAGGAAGGTTGCATCATCTTTCCAACTTTATTTTCCATCTTCATCTCCACAATAACGCACCTCATTGACAGAAAACTCCCACCTGAAATTGAGATTGTGTATAGGATGGACGGAAGAGTCTTCAACCTCAACAGACTCAAGTCCAAAACAAAGACCACGACAACATCCATAATGGAGCTCCAGTATGCTGTCATTGCTGAATCTGAAGCGGGCCTTCAAACCATTCTTAATGTATTCTTAGAAGTCTACAAGAGTATTGGCCCATCTCTAAACATCAGGAAAATGCAAGTCCTTTACCAACCTGCTCCAAATGGAAAAACAACATTCCCCTCCATTCAAATCAGCATAAAATTGCTGGAAAATGTGGATCGCTTTGCCTATCTTGGAAGCCATCTTTCATCAAAGGCAGACTTCGATGCAGAACTACAACACCGCTTGAAATGTGCAAATGCAGCCATTGGATATCTGAGTAAGAGAATCTTCTTAAATCATGACATCCTTGCTGAAACAAAGCTCTTGGTTTATTGAGCCAATATCATTCCAACTCTGCTCTATGGCTTGGAAACTTGGACCACACACAGAAGACATCTCAAGAGCTTGGAAAAGTACCACCAGTAGTGCCTTTGCAAGATCCTTCAGATTAGCTGGAGGATAGATGCACAAACATCAGCGTCTTGGCCAAAGCAAATTCCAACAGCATTGAGGCCACGATCATCCAGAACCAACTTTGCTGGACAGGTCTTATTGTTTGCATGCCTGATTCCTCCCTTCCAAAGAGAACCTTTTTCTCACAGCTGAAAGATTGTCAGTGATGTAACGGAGGGCAAGAAAGTGCTTCAAAGACACCCTGAAGGCAAACATGAACAGCTGTAATGTTGGCATCAACACTCGGGAGACTCTTGCTCAGGACTGAGCAAAATGGAAGATTCTTTGGTAGAGACCTCAACACTTTGAAACAGCTCATTGACAGGCAGAAGAGGAAAAGAGGAACAGGCAAACAGAACATCAGAACATCCAATACAGCAACACCGTGCCCATCCCACCTGGTGACACATGTCCTCACTGCAATGAGACATGTGGATCCAGAATTGGGCTGTGGAGCCACCTGCAGACTCACTATTAAGATCCTTGGAAAGAATCTTACTCGTTTAAGTGATCACCCATCATCATTGTGTGTGTCTGCCTGGCTGGGGTGTGTGTGTGTGTGTGTGTGTCTGGCTGGGCAACAGTGAAGGGGATGGGGTCAGTTTTCCCCAAGCAGCTCAGGCAGGTACTCATCAGTGACCTGGGAGCGGGGCTGCTTTTGCAGCACAGGCAGGAAGACAACAGTGAGGGGGGATGGGCCGCTTTTTCCTCAGCACACAAGAAAGCATTCACAGTGAAGGGAGAGCAGCACCAGTAGTGATTAATGCATATTAAAAAAATTAATGCAAAATCAAATTAACACATTAATCTCAGGTACTAATTGCAATTAATTGACAGCCCTAGTTCAGATTCATCTACCAGATAGGTTGCTGTCGGAAATAAAAAGTTTGTAAAGGAGGAGTGGGTAAAATAAGGCCTGTGGGCTGGATTCAGCCCACAGAGGGGTTTTGTCTGGCCTGCAGCGGGTCCTTCAGTCCTACCTGGTCCAGGCACTGTCTGGCCATGGTGCGTCCTGCCACCCCCTGGGCACATAGTGAGGCTGGGACAGCTCCACAGCTGGACTGCCTTTCTAGGCAGATCAGGCAGTGGCAGCTTCTTCCATCTGCTGCTTCTACTGGCCCCAGTCCCATGGTACCGGTGGGGATCTGTGCCACAGCCCTGGCACAGTGTACCCTGCATCTGCTCTGGACTCACCTGCTTGCACTAAACAGCAGCAGTACCAGCCAGGCAGAAACTGTTGCTCAGCGCAGGGGAAAAGCAGCCCCCTCCCACTTGTTGCTGCCCTATGTTTCTGGCTACATCTGCCTGGAGCCTGGGCTGGGCTGCCCTGTGGCTCCTCTTGTGCTGCCACCACTGCCTCTGGGCTGCCCCATGGAGTAGCGCTGACAGTACAGAGGAACTGCAGGAACGGTTCAGCACGGGCTCCGTGCAGCTGTAGCAGGGAGCATGGGGCAGTGGCTGGAGGGAGGGGTGCTTCTTCCCTGTGCTGAGGGGAGGTGTGTGATTATCAGAAGAAAAACTGGTTTGGCTTTTCACACAAGATGGGCAAAACACCCTTTTAATGCTAAACGTGTTATCCAGTGAAAACATCTAAGGAAACAAGGTTCATTAGAAAGACTTTCAGACTTTGACATGTGCCTTCAACATGGTGCGGTGTATTTGGTAGCCATGCTGGTCTGAGACAAAAAGAAAAGCAAAACTCTAGAACTCTTGGTTCACAGATGATACCTTTTAGTAGACCAACTAAGAAATTGCAAAAAAAATTATCTTTCTTTGCAAACTTTTGGGCGCACACACCCTGCCTCAGGCTCAGGGAAAGTTAAGGATGGTAAAAAGTCCCCATAGGTAGAAAATAAACTTCATTTTTTCACAGAGGAAGCTGAAGGTGGAAGTCTGTTCCTCTGGATTCATGAGAATGTCTTTGTAAGTTGCTTTTTGATGTACAGATAAGGCAGGATTCCTTCCTTGGTGATGGCAGAAAGGCAGGAAGGTGTAGAAATCTTTCTTGTTGTTCAGCAATGAAGTTTAAATTGAAAATTGGCTAAAATTTGGTATTTTCCATGTTTCAAGGATCTATTTGGTTTTCATTATGGTTTATTCTTATCGGTTATGCATGCATAGTTAGATCCCATATGGCAGAGCATGTGCAATTGTTTGTATGTTCAGAACTTATCAGAATGTTATGAACTTTTGACTTCTGGTGGAACCTGCCCAGAAACCAGCCTTAGAGCACGCACACTTTCTAGGGCTGTATGAAGCTTCAGTTGCTGATTCAATTTGGCGGAGATTCGTCCTGATTCAGTGGCTGAATCTCCAAATTCGGATCAAATCAGGAGCCCCTTAAATCTCTCTGAATTGAATTGGAACCCTCCAAATTGTTTTGGAGAGATTTGGAAAGATTTGATGATTCGGACATAGATACAGCTTTAAATGTTTTTTCTATGCACCAGGCAGCTTGTGAATGCTGAGATGGTGGGGCAGATGGAGCGTCCCACAGGAGCACCAGGGTTGGGGGGAGGTCCCCAGCATGCTTGGCTGCAGACCTGGAAGTGAACCAGAAACATACGGCCCATTTCACACACCACTAGCACTTTCCTAAGATTATTGGTGGGAAATAGAACATGAGTGACAGCCACCTTACTGAGGTATGCTGAGAGATGACTAGATGAGAGCGAAGAAGTATCAAATGTATGATTGACAGGGTGACTGGCAAGTGAACATAGGTGGCGGAAGGCTGGGATAAAGGGGCTTTGTCCCCCCAAACCTGGGGCAGTAGGTAGGGCTACAAGGCAGCTGGGCCATGGGCTCTGGGTGGTGGCAGCCAGCATTAGAAGCGACACACACACAGCCAGGATTGCAGCCTGGTATGTGGATCACTGGCTGCACTGCATGGCAGGCAGGTATCAGCAATCTATTCTGTTTGGGGGAAGGGGCTTGGGGATTGACCTAAGCGGTGAGGGAGGGAGTGGGGCACAGGCAGGGGCAGGGGAAAGGGCTGTGGTGAGTGGGGCCCTGGCTGAGCTGGGTGGTGGGACTATTGGAGTCTGGCCAGTTCATCCAGGGGTACTGGGGGGCTCCTGCTGCTGTGCGCAACCTGGGGGAAGCCTGGAGGGGCACATGCCCCTCCCAATCTGTGTATGGGGCAGAGGCAGCTGCTGCTGCGCACTGGCCTTTGCGTGCTGCTTCAGCTGCCCCAGGAGTGGTGCGATGCCATGTGCCTGCCGGGCCTCTGCCAGGGTATACGAAGCAGTGGCAGCCCCCCGGTACCCCAGATGGGCCACTCTGACTCCAGTATGAACAAATGTCTGGGATTTTGCTGGTAGAACTGCATTTTCCAGCTTGCCCTAGCAGCGTGTGTGTTTACCAGGGACCCACTGGAATCTGCTTGCACAGTTCCGACTCTGGTCTGCCCCGTGCCTGCTCTAGACTGCCTGCCCATGCTGAGCAGTGGCTGGGCAGAAGTTGCTTCTCAGTGGGGGGGAAAAGCGGCCCCTTACCCTCAGTGATGCTGCGCCCTTCTTGCTGCAGCCACCCGGAGCCTGTGCTTGGGCTGCCCTGCGGCTCTTCTCCACCATCACCACTGCCTCCAGGCCACCCAATGGCCAGCAGTGGCAGTGCAGAGGAGCTGCAGGGCAGCCCGGGCACAGACTCTGGGCAGTTTCAGCAAGAAGAGCCTAGCAGTGGCGAAGGTGAGGGGCCACTGTTCCCTTGCGCTGAGCAGCAACTTTGGCCCAGCCACTGCAGCTGCTCAGCATGGGTGGGAGAGTCTGGAGGACTTGCAGGCAGGCCAGCTTCGGGGTCTGCATTCAGGTTCCAGCTGGTCCAGAGCTGGTCTGCTCTGCTGGAGTGAGCATTGGGTAGGCTGGGGTCGGAGCTGTACGCGTGAGTCCCCAGCAGTACCAGGGGGCTGGGGTGCGCGGCAGCAACTGCCAGAAGGAGCTGCTGTCACTTGGGCTCCCTAGAAAGACTGTCCAGCTGTGGAGTGGCCCCAGCCTCACTGCATGCCCAGGGGGTGGCAGGATGCACCACAGGCCAGACAGCACCTGAGCCAGGCAAGATCAAGGGACCTGCCACAGGCCGGACAGAGTCCCTCCACATTCTGAATTGTATTTTGCCCACCCCGTCTAGACTGAGCGAGAAGTCTCTCTCCATGTAAGTCTTTGTGCCTTCTGGGTTTGTAAGCGAATGGTCCTTGTTTAGCATCTGTTTCTGTATGTCCATATGTGTAACTGTAAGTCCTGGTATTTGGATGTTGGTCATGTTGTTATTTATATCTTTGCTCTTTTTGACATTGACATTTGTGCTTTTGCCTTGTGAATAATTGTTCAGTGTGTAGGGTCTTGTAGCAATGAAAGGGTACGTGAGTGTTGTCAGAGTGAGTGAGCTGAGTGTTGCTCAGTCTCTTAGCAGCAGTGGCACTGCTGGTGGGCATGGTGACTGCCTCACAGTGAATTTCCCCCACAGTCTTCCATTTGTTTCTGGTATAGTATCACCCCCACCTCACCAGTTCATTTCCCTTCCTTTTTCCTCATCTCTCTGTAAGATATTTGTATATAATTACCTTCAGTACTTTAATCATTTAATATTTAATGATAAGCAGTTCATTCTTCAGTCCTGTGTCTGTGGTTATTGGGATTCAAACCAGCAAACCAAACCATGCATCTAGCTAGCCTGATAAGCTGGTCAGCTTGGACTTGTGTAACTTTATGCAATCAGTTAGGGGCTCTTCTTTCACTAATTTAATTTCCCCTCATGCTCAGCTCAGCCAAGATGGCATGTGCATTAGCAGAACTTGATGCACTTAACAGTGTTTTCTGGAAGAAACAAGTGCTTGTGATTCTCAAGTGTCAAATGGTTGGATGTGGGCTATTTTGCTCAGGTTATGCTTTAGGTGCCTAAGTGATGTTTTGTTTTTGCACTTGGTTGTTAGTTTTCATTGAGAGTTGGGAGTTGGGTGTCCATTTGCCACACGTGACTGAGAATTTCTCCTTATATATCAGAAGACTCCAGATGACTTTCCCTAAGGTCACATCACATAGGAAATCTGTGGCAGAGCAGTAAACCCCGGTCTTCCAAAGGTCAGGTTAGCTTATACTGCTGGACCTTCCTTCTTGTTAGGCAGACAGGGAACAACTTATATTGGGGTAGAGATGGAGGAGGTCTGTTAGGTCATTTACTCCAACTCAAATTCTGTGCCATGATCAAGTTCTTTATATCATATGGCTGTCCATAGACTTCAGGATAAATAGGTGTTACATTTGAGAATATATATCTGAAAAATCTATAGATTCTTTGTGAATACTGTGTAATGGTGTCAGACCAATAAGCCTTCCTGAAGAAGATGTATATTGGGGTAATGTTTCTAGACAGCTTTGAAAAAAAGTACCAAGATCTGGGGTATACTATATATAACTCAGCCAAGAAGTGAGGAATACAGATTTCTGGTCAAACAGAGAGGCTGTCAGCTCCAAGGAGTGACTTTGAACTGTGGTACTGCTAATAGGATACAAGAATGCCCCTGCCAACTTTTATTCTTTTGCCTTCCTGACCTACAATAGTGACGCTCACTGAGCTATAACTTCACTGGACTAAATGGTTCCCTTTATTGCTATCTGTTTGTTGCTATTTATATAACCAGGCAGTTTGTTGTATAGATGGATTGTTCAACAGCCAGTGTAATTTGTATTTGATTATTAGATTTGATAGAGAAGGGGGAGAAGATGTAAGGAAGGTGTGAAGAGAATAGGAGGGGCAGCAGCTGCAGACTGAACACCTGCACTGTTCCCTCTCTCAGAATGATTTCTATCAGTGGAAATTGCTCAGAAGTTTTCACCACTTGAAATGAATGCCTGTTCCAGGCTAGAGATCTGGAGATGAGTTTGGAGTAGTCACTGTGGGACCAAATCTTGTCCAGCCTGTTCATTACTACCAGGTGTTGCATTAAGTATCTAGATGATTGTTCTCAGCAGCCAGTCTCACAAGGTGACCAGTCCCATGGCTACTCTAGCATATTATTGCCAAACAGCTGTTATAACCTATTTTACAGGAGTCTGCACTTCATTAGAAAACAAACTCCCTCCTCTATTGAGTGTGTGTAATCACTTCATTTTGAGATCTATTTGGATGAAAGCTACTAAATAAATGCAAAGCCATGATCAGTACCAGAAACACAATTATTCTCTGTTTAAAGTTGCAAGTTGTTTCCTTCCGATTGTCTTTCTTAAAAACCTGCTGTGACACAAATTCCAGCAGAATTTTCCCAGTTAACTTTTCTCAATTTCAGGGGAAGTGACTTCTGATTTTATTTCTAGTAATCAAGCAGAATGTAATCACTTTTTTGTGTTACTGAGCCACTAGCCATGATTCTGTAACTATAGATGCTGTAATAGTAGCCACTCAAGGCATTACAAACTGTTCCCAGTTCAGTGCTAAGAATATAAGTTTTTGTGACCCTGACCAGTGATATACCTTAAGCCAGGAAACAGGTATTAGTTTCTAACAGCACTCTTGTGTGTGTCACACTTTTATTGCCAATACTTTGAGTATAGTTTTTACAGCCCAAAGTAACTGAAGTGGGTGTACATGGATAAGCAAGCTCAGTAAATCCTCTAATGTTAACTAAAAAGAAAAAAAGAGGAAGCTCTCGGGCAGATTGACAGTGCTGATCACAGCTAATCAGCTCTGAAAAAGCCTTATGTAATGGCATACTTCCCAGATACCTTGAAACATCCAGGGTGACAGAGAAGGGTTACCTAGGAAACCAGAGATGCAAGTACACACATCTTTTTATTGCTTTGTTACAAACAGCTAATGTGATTTGAGGTCTCGATAATGTTGTGATCTTTCGTGACTTCAAAGTTATTCCAAAAATCAACAGCTATCATGCACCTGAAAGATGCTTAGGATTGAATCTTGGATTTTATATGTAATTGCCTCCTATGTTGCACCGGATGTTGCAAGAGAGATATTAAACCATACCTTAAAAGTTGTGCAAACTTTCAGTTTAAATTTTGAAGCTTAGAGCTAGCTATCATTGTCTGAAAATGTGTCTTAGGTAATGTTGAAAATGTCAGACTAGTCATCAGCATCAGCTCCGGTTAAATCAGAACTGGGTTTCTGAAGTCATTCAGAAGTAGATGAGATCCTATACTGTAGTGATGGTCAGATTAATTTTGCTTCTGTTCAACAGGCTGCTGCAGACATCTACAAATATAGACTAAAATATATCCAAAGCTTGGCTTAAATGTCATTTAGTTCAGCGTTGAATAATAATCCCTAGCAATTATTTAGTATTGTTAATTAAAAAACCCTTTTTATTCATTAATGTATCCTCCCAATATATCACAATGAATAATTACCCTCTTTTAAATGTCTCTGTTAATCAAGGAGCTAAGTAACTTCCCCAAGGTGACAGATACAGTCTGTGTCACAGCCAAAGTTAGAAATGAATGCTCCTTCTCTGTTTAAGCACTAAGCCATCATTTCCTTTTTTTCCAACTTGCTGTATTCTAGTGTAATCATTTCACAGAATAATGGCTTAAAACTTTCATTTTCTGAATATCTTACTCTATAGTTCAAGTCTACTGCAGTTTAAATCTGTGAAGACTGCTGTCAAAGGAAGCAGAGATCCTTAGTTTAGTACAAGTCAATTTATAGTACCATCCAAGAAGAGGAATCTTTTGGTTTTACAGGATCATGAGCCTTTTATATACTCTTTGAACTGTGGATGTAAATCTTGATTTTGGTTTCAAATACTGTTCATTCTAAATTAGTTTCCAACTTGATTTGGCAAATCAGGATTTTTTTTAACAGTTTCTCTCAAACTGTCTCTGAAACCATTCTAGTAGTAGCTGTTGAAGAAGTGCTGGTAAATATTATGATAGTGCCCAAACTGGCTATTTGGGACTGGCCCCCCCATTGTGTTGGCTGCTGTACAAACACAGATGAGAGCAATTATTGCCTCAGAGGGTTCACAGTTTAATAGATATAGAAGAAATGTAGCGAATAGGATAAGACATGAGCAAGTGAATTATCACAACTTTGTTAGTCACAAGAAGAAGTGTTGGCTTTTTAGTTGAGACGGAAAAGGAAGACAGCATATTAGATGCCCTAGCAATTGTTGGCAGAAAGGGTTTTTTTGGAGGCATCACAACAGAGGTGAACCTTAAAGAGAGACTTGAAGGAAACTGAAGTAGTGGCTGTTTGGAAATTTCTGGTGAGTTTTTTTTTCCATGGATAAGAAGCAGTATAAGAGAAATTTGAGCCTTGAGGAAAGAAGCTGACTGATGGCCAGTAAAGACCAGATACCATTTACCCTTCATGGGTCTGACTACATGTGCACTTATGCATAGTTTGGGATCTTACTTCCCCTGTGGCATAACAGTATTGCCCTACACATGTACTGGCTAGAAGTAAAAAGAAGAGGGTAGCCTTTCAGCCTAGTGGTTAGGATATAAGTGCAGGAAGAAAAAGACCCAGGTTCTATGCCCTCTCAGCCAGAGGGGAGTAAATCTTTATTTTGTGCTTCCCAGCAAAGACCTGTAACCACTAGTCTACAGGTTGGGCATTGCACAGAATAATCTAGTCTCTCCTCTGCTTGAAGCTGGAATACTGTACCTTGCATTTAATATTTGTTGGCTTAGTGCTAGGAAAGTTTCTGCCCCATTTGGAGAAGGGGCCCAGCTAGAACATAAGGTTCCTTCCTGTTGAGGAGGGACCAGTCTCCCTGAGCCACACATCGTCTGGCCTATGCTCTTTCTCCTGGCCTCATATATTTCCCTTTCTTTGGGTGCTAAGGTGTCAGGAAAAGGGCTGGAATGTGGTCTGAGAAATTTTTAGCCCGTAGCCTGAAGGTTAGAGTACTTTGACAGGAAACAGGAGACCCTGGTAGTTATGCCTTTGGCAAAGGGTGGGTGGATCCAGAGTGGATGCAGTGGCATGACCACCCATTCCCCTCTTTCTAACAATGTGGCAGTTGCAGCAGATGATGACTTTAATTCCCAAAAGAAGGTAAGAATTCCTGTCCCCCTTCATCTTCATGCTTAGAGGGATATCCTGTCCCCTCCCATTCTCTTCTCCCCAACCTGCTGCTGTCCTAGCTGTCCTGGGGTGAAGGGAGATTCTGGCCCACTCCAAGCCAGGCTCTGTGAAGGCTGGGCTCAGCTTAGGACAAAAATAGTTGCAGCACCGGATGGATTTCCTTTTCCTACCTGATCCACTAGGTGTTCCCTGCCAGCCCATGAGCAGGCACAAGGATGGGAAACCAGTTTGCCTACTGCTGTTGCTGTCCTGGGCTGAGCCCAGCCCCTGTGTAGCCCAGATTAAGTGGCAAAGGAGTTCCCTTTGCCCTCCGGACATCAGGGACAGTGTCAACAGCTGGTGAGGAAGACGGGATGTGCCTCTGAGGAGGAAGGTTGAAGGTGGGGGGGGATTCTTACTGCTTTGGGGACTTATAGTTCATACTCTTATGGCATGGTATGCCACCCCAGGGGAGTAGGCAGGGGTGGGAAGGGGGAAGAGGAAGGCAGCTGGGAGCTGGGGATGTAGCCACCTTTGCAGTGCCAGTTACTGCTCCCCTACCCACTCTGTAAAATCCTGGATCCACTTTTGCCTCTGCCAGAGGCTATTGGATTAAAAGATAGAAGGATCTTCTTTCTCCAGTAAAAAAAGAGCTGACCAAAGTTTCTGGACTCACCTGGCATAATGCATGTGGCTGGCCAATTCTCTCTCTTTTGGGCAGCTTCCTGAACCATGTGTATCTTATACGCAGCATGTTCAATAGGCCAGGGTGGAGTATGTTGAGCCTCAGACTGTGCATAAGTGCCAAAAACTGCACTTATGCTGCGTAAGTGCTCCTTGGACACATGATGAGAAAATGGGATCAGACCATAAATGATAGTGGGATATATGCAGAGATAGTCATTAGTTACTAGCTTAGCTCAGTTTGAAAATTATTTAGCTGGAACTCTGTTTAAACAAAATTAAAGCTATATGTTAGGCATGGCACAAAGCCCAAGCCTCCTTCCATACTCTGCCCAACCCCCGGGTTACACACATATCCAACTAGTTTTGCAGTTTTTTTTTAATGTGAGGGAGGTAAGAAGAATGGTTTGACATAAAGAAAAATGTACAGGACTGAAAAGAATTTCTAAGAATTTCTAATCTACCTGAAACTAACTGCAATATGTATATGGATATTAAATTGATATAGGGCCAGAATTGTAAACATATATAGGTTTTTGTGTATGCAGCCAGATTTTGTTCCTGAGCTGGATACTTAAATATCTGCAGTACCTAAACTGTATCCACAAATAACTTCACTTACAATAAAATGTATCTGCAAAATCCAGATACAAAGATGCAAAGGACAGGCCTAAAAATCAGGCCTGTAACAGGAAATTTACGTGACTATTTTACTTAACCATACTTACTTTCAATTTATAATGAAGAGGGGAATCAGATAACCCAGTATGTTGCTAAAATAGAGAATTTGTGTTATATTGACAAAGATGTGGCATAAGCAGATGCAGATCCATTGATTTAAAGGGAAATTACTTTCCTGTTTTCTGTTGTGGGGTTTTTACTTTGAAATACTCAAACCACAGTTAGGGATTTACCTTTTTGTGTGTACTATCAAATGGAAGAGGAGATTTCTAAAATGCACTTCTTCTTGATTGTGGCAAACGGATGTTTAAAAAGAATAATTCTGAATTTAAACCAGCTTTTCTATAATATGGCTTTTGCAATATTCCATATTTACAGAAAATGGACGGCTGTCAAGATGCACGGTTTTTTTCTGCTCTTAAGTGTATTTATTTTCTTCCTGCTTGGTAGAGACTTGCAGTCAGGGCACAGCATCAGTAAATATGAGATGAGGTCCTTCTACATTTTTTTTCTTGACTGACCTAATTCATAAATGAACAGAGGGGGTTATGATTTAGCTCAGGGTGAATTATAACTAGCATGTGCTTTTTATTAAATTGCTATGTTTTTCATTCTTCTTTCATGTCAGCTGTCCATGCATGGTATGAAATAATTACAGCCTTTTTAAAAATGGTTTCAGTAGGCCTCTTTGGCTAAGTACAAACAGTCAAAAGGCCTGAGGCTGAATTGGTTCAGTCTCTGCAGGTAAGTCTAAGCTGCAAAGATTGAACCAATAAGCAAATGAACAGACATTCACTTTTGATTCAGGAAATGTACCCTATGTCTACAGTGGCTCAAGCCAGAATCCAGATGGTGCTAGAGCACAGCTCTTTGGCATGTAGCTAGCACGGGCTGTGTGTTTCTCTTCCTGCTGCCCCCAAGGTCTCTGGGATTTGCAGTCTGCAATCACAGCAGCAGGACTCTGCAGGGTTTCTCATCACTTCCTCTTCCTGCTTCCAGGTGCCTCTGGGATTTGTAGTCCACACTCACAGCCAACACAAAGCAAGCAGGGCAGGAAAGCTCCATACTCAAGGGAAGGGAAGTTTAGCCCCCCTTCCCTGATCCCAGACCACAGCAGGGGTTTGCCTGGGGGGAGAGGAGAGGGGAGAAGCAGTGAGCCAGCCCTCACTGCTCCAGCTAGGGAGCAGAGGGTCAGGGCCAGCCCTGCTCTCTGGAGCAGACAGCACAGCTCAGACCAGGGCTGCAAAATGCTGGAGGACTGTGATTTAACTTGAACCACTAAGGGGACTGGGACAGAAGTTTCATAAACCGGTTTGACCTAAATCAGTTAAGTGTGATAGTACATTCAACCAGTTTTATCTTAAACCAGTTTCATACATTTTTAAAACTGGTTTGTGTGCACTGAACTTCTGTTCTGTTACAAGTTTAAACCAGTTTCTGATCACTTAAACTGGTTTATGTGCAACTTCAGTCCCTAGCCTTCATGTTTCAGTGGTAGAAAGCTTCAACTCCAGGCACTTCTACAGACAACACTGAAGCGAGAGCACGAAAATGTGGAACATTGGTAGAAAATGTTATCATCAAAGGCATATCCATGTAGGAAATAATTCTGACAGCACCAAATCTTCTTTCTCCTTCTCATTTCATGCCTTGTCATGTCTTTTATCTCTTTGAGAAAGATGCATTATATTGTTTCTAGCATTTAGACCAGTGACTTGTTCTCATTCAGCTGAAAGATAGAGACTGCCCCTAGTACTAATGACACCCTTTTCTATTTCTATCTATCACTTGTACGATCAGATGGGGAATTCAACATAGATACAAAGCAAAATGTTGGAGAAAACAAAGTACTCAATGGGAAAGATGATACAAACTACTTTTGTGTAGGAACATCCTCACAATTTTTATCTGTTCAGTATGTTTTCTTCATAAATTGTAATAGTTATAATTAGCCTAGCAGATTTCTAATCTAGGATGATTTTTAAAGTTTTGTATCTCTATCTATCTATCCATCCATCCATTTCTTCTTAATATGAAATAACATTGGTGTACATTTGATATTTTATTGTAATGTGGATGTTCTTATTCATGTCCTTAAAAGGATGCTTCAGCTTGATTCAATTCAGTGATTAAAATTTGAGATTTAACAGAAATATAAATGTTAAAACCATTCTTTAACAAGTATGTTTATCCACTTTGTTCAGTTATTCCAATAATGAGTGGTGGTAGGATAAAAGTTAAATATATTAAGTGTTTTTGGCTAAAACAATATGTTGTACTGGAAAAAACATCTTCCTCTAAAATTGTCCTGAATTGTTTATTTTACATTGGAATATAATAGAAATAAAATTGCTATTAAAATACCCAGTCCATCATTCAACAATGAAATTTCTAATTTTAATATTCTAGCTCCAATCTGAGCGTTTCAATTTTCCATACAAAAGTTTCAGCCATATTCCTTGGAAGTTTATTTCACAATACACTGAATCTTTTAATATGTTTTTTCTCCCCTGATATTGGCCTAAATTTTAGATCTAAATGTTGCCCCATCGGTTTTTGTTACATATCTAGGTGTAACACTAAAGAATACCTATTGTTTTCGCATTTAATTGTAACCTGTTATATTTCCCATTTGCTTTAGTTATTGCTTAGTCAATGCTTAATTTTAATATTTCCATGTAAATTACTTTGTACCCCCCAATAAGTTTTTTATTAATCTTTATTGGGCTTCTAACTTTTCAGTGTTTTTTGAGCACCCTGTTATTATTAACTCAATACAATAATGAAATTGTAGTTGAAGCAGGCTGTAACAGAGGACCTTGCCCTGTTACTGGAGAATTAGTGTAAAAATAAAAAGATGGGGATCATGCCCTTAAGGTGAGGTGCTTTTAAGGGAGACTGGAAAAACTGGGCCTGAGGGATAAAGGCCCAGCTTCTGGGGCAGGGCAGAGCAGAGCAGACCAGGGCAGTTTGACCTGGGGCAGAATTAGAGGCAGGTGCTCTCTACTGGGAGCTATTGGAAGCAGTGCTGGGAACTGGGGGCTGTCAGTAGACCCAGGAGGACTGTGGCAGGGAGAGCCACGGTGGTTTAGGGTGGAAGTCAGAGCAGAGCCAGGGAAAGGCCCCCTGTCTGGGACTGACTGCAGGTCAGCCAAGCCATCCAAGATTAATTGCAGGAGTGGGAGGTGTTGAGAATTTGAGGAGTAATGTGAGACAGAAAGGCAGTGTCAAAATAAAAAGTTTGGGTGTTTACCCCAGCCAGATCTAAGCAATATTATTCTGGCCTACTTGGAGAATTAAGCTGATAGGAGGCCAGAGAGCTGCCTGGACTGCTGATTGCATGCTAGAGATTCCACGGGAACATAGGGGACAGGGCAAAGTGGCCCATGGATGTGAATATAGAGCAACGCCTCTAACGTTGCTCCTCTCCTAAATAACTGAAGGCCTACTACCTAATTTCCATATTATCATGGCAGGCAAGCAGCTGGCAGGCACATTGGGATGTGGGGGGTGTCAGGAGGCTAGGATTGACCTCCAGGAGGCAGTGAACTTGAGGCTCTCCAGGGCGGCTGCATAGCTTTGAAGGGAGAGTTTTAAAATGTTTAGCAACTGAATGCATTTGCATTCACAGCCCCAAACTACACTGGACTTTTTGCTGTCATATTACATTGCTAACTATGAGTATGGGCAGACATTAATTGAAAGAGCTTCATATCTTACTCCAGTTTGAAGTAGTTCAATGTGAAGTGTTTCATCAAGATGTACATTTGAGTGCTATATTCCTCTGTGGCAGCAGCTCTCCTCTCTAATGATACCATAATGTCAACCAGCTTCCTTTCCTTGCGTTGTTGCCTTCAGTGTCTTGTGACTCAGGGAAAGAGAGTTTCTCTTCCCCATCTATTTTCAGCACCCTGTTAGTGTTAATGAGTATTAACAGGCTGTTCCTGGGAGACCACATCACAAGATCCTCCCCTGGCCACACACTGGTTGCTTGGTGGGGAAAGCAGCATAGCTGGTTCTCATGTCCCAGATTCTCTTCAGTATCTCTCTTAATTTTGCAGGATGAATTTCTTTATGGGGACAGCTTGCTGCTCCATATGACAATGGTCAGATAAGAGGCTTATTCAGTAGAATGATGGACTGGGTATTTTAATAGTTATTTCACTTTCTAATTATATTCCAATGTAAAATGAACAGTACTAGAAAATTTTAGAGGAAGAATATTTTTCAATCCAACATATTGTTTTAGCCAATAACATTTATTATATTTCACATTATCCTGCCATGACTCATTACTGCAATAACTGAACAAAATAAGTATGACTAACCACACTTTTTCAAGGGCAGCTGGGAACAACCCTGTCTCTTGGAGAGGGCAGCCTGTTTTGGTGGATCTGTGGAAAGAAGAGGGTTTTCTTTTAACTTGAGATCCAGGCTGACATCGTACCTTTAGACGAAATTCCAGAACCTTTCCTCTTACAACCAGGAGTCAATAAGGGATGCCGTTTAGCTGCTTCCTGGCTTAGGGAGATCAGTGAATTTGCTGCAGAAAGAGGAAGCATGCCCCAGAAATTACAGGCTCAGGACATCCTTCCCATGACAGACACAAGCTTCCAAAGGACCCTGCCAGCCAGTCCTGCAAGACATCCCCACTGAAGCTGTGTGGCTGTATGGTTAAAAACTGCTGAACCTGCCACTATTTTCTCTTGTACCCATCGCTTGAACCCTATGTTGCTGGGCAGTATAACTAAATCTCTGGCTTTCTTCCATCTCCTACTGGATGGACACAAACTGCCTTGAACTGCTACCAAGACATTTTTTGTGGCATATAAAGCCATTTCAGCAAGGATGACATCTTTCCAAGGACTGCCAGTGGGACTTTGTTTCATGGTGTGAAAATGCAAATCAGGCTGTTCCCTCTACCAATCTCCTCCCTTGCTGCCTGATAAGAGGGAGTTGGGAGAGTGAGGTTTGTTGGGCAAGGGATTATCTTGTTGGGGCTCTCCATGTTTAATGCAATACCATTGTAGTCTGTGTAAAATTGATGCTATGGTCAGTGTCTGGAAAGTTCTGACCTTGCTGTAAGTCATGGTGCTTTTGAGGGATGGACAATATGGGTGGGGGTCCACTAGCAAGCAGTGATTTCTGCTACTGCCCGGTCCTGCTTCATTGCTTGAGATTGCCAGTACTAGCAAATAAAAGCAATACCTTGGCTACTTGCTTTTTTACCCTCTTTGCCTAAGCAATATCACAACTTTTCCCCACTCAGGGGGGACTGGGTGAGGGGAAGAAGCATAAGGCTTCTGCAGAGGGTGGGTTCAGGTACTTGTTTATGCCTGAACAGTGATTGGTGGAGGAAGGGGAGTGGCAGCTGTGTTCATACACAGTGATGAAAAGTTGCCTTGCAAACAATAGTAGGTGATGAAATTTAGGTGGCTATCTGTGGTTTTATCATATCTCATTGTTTTCCTTTCTTATGAGACCATTGAGGGGAAGGCAAGGAATGAGAAGGGTAGAAGAGCTATGGTTTTCTGCTCCTTAGCTGTGGGTGAGGGGATTGGTTACTCCTAACCCCTTTGGGAGAACTGGATAACAAGGTGCTAAACTGTCCATCAGTGAATTGCTCGACAAGTGTCACGTAAGTTCACAAACAGCAGTCTGGAATGGGCAGAATATTTTATCCGAGAGGTCCCCATTCCTTTCTGTCTCTCTCTCCCTTTCTCATCCACTCCCTCCTATCCTCCTCCCCTAAACAGCTTAATAATTCAAACTCTGCTTTCCTCATAGTGTCATAGTTTCATAGTTTCTAGGGTCAGAAGGGACCTGAACAGATCATCAAGTCTGACCCCATGCCCTGGGCAGGAACGTGTGCTGGGATCATAATACCTGAGCCAGATATCTATCCAACCTCCTCTTGAAGACCCCCAAGGGAGAGCACCACCTCCCTTGGGAGCCCATTCCAGGGCTGGCAACCCTAACTGTAAAGTAATGCCTCCTGATATCAAGCCTGAACCTTCTCTCAATCAATTTATGGCCATTATTCCTTGTTATCCCAGGTGGTGCCGAGGGAAACAGAGCCTCACCTATTTTCTGCTGGTCCCCCCTGGTGAGTTTATAGATAGCCACCAGATCCCCTCTCAGTCTTCTCTTGTGGAGGCTGAATAGATCCAGGCCCTTTAGTCTATCTTTGTAGGGCCTAGCCTGCTGCCCCCTGACCATGAGAGTGGCCCTCCTCTGGACCCTCTCAAGGTTAGCCACATCCCTCTTGAAGTGCGGCTGCTCAAAACTGGACATAGTACTCCAACTGCGGCCTGACCAGCACCACATAGAGGGAAGGATCACCTCCCTGGGCCTGCTTGTGATGCATGTGTAGATGCATGGCAAGGTGCAGTTAGCCTTACTGACTACTTCCTTGCATTGGTGGTTCATGTCCATCCTGGAGTCAACAATGACTCCAAGATCCCTTTCAGCCACTGTGTTGTTGAGAAGGTTGTTCCCCAGCCTATAGGTATGTTGCAGGTTCCTTCTCCCTAGATGCAGCACCTTGCACTTGTCTGCATTGAATTCCATCCTATTTTGATCTGCCCACCTCTGTAACCTGTCTAGATCTAGCTGGATTCTGTCCCTCCTTTCCAGTGTGCCCACTTCTCCCCACATGTTTGTGTCATCACTGAATTTGGACAGTGTGCTTTCCACACCCACCTCCAAGTTGCTGATAAAGATGTTGAATAGCACAGGTCCAAGGACTGACCCTTCAGGATCTCCACTGCCCGCATCCCTTCAGGTTGAAAATGACCCTTCCACCACCGCTCTCTGAGTGCGACCATTGAGCCAATTTGCCACCCATCTGTCCATAGGCATCAATGCTGCAGTTGCCTAGTTATTTTATGAGCATGGGGTGAGAAACAATGTCAAAGGCCTTCTTGAAGTCCAGGTAGATGACATCCACCTCAATGCCCGCATCGAAGGATTTTGTGACCTGGTCATAAACAGAAACAAGGTTAGTCAGGCAGGATCTGTCTGCAATGAACCCGTGTTGGTTACCCCTGAGCATTACCTCCCATGTTGGGCCCCCACAGATGTGTTCCTTGGTAATTTTCTCAAAGGTCTTCCCAAGGACCAAGGTGAGACTAACTGGCCTATAGTTACCTGGGTCCTCTGTTCTCCCCTTCTTGTAAATGGGGACCACATTGGCCCTTTTCCAGTCCTCTTGGACCTGGCCAGAGCACCATGAGTACTCATACAGCCCTGCCAGGGGTCCTGCTATGAGCTCTGCCAATTCCCTCTGTACCCTTGGATGAAAAACATCCATTCATGGATGAAGTTTTATTTCCTACCTATGGGGACTTTTTACTATCTTGTACTATCTATACTTTCCCCAGAGCCTGATGAAGGGACTTTGGTCCTGAAAGCTTTTAGAAAAGGACAGTTTTCTTGCCATTTTCCAGTTGGTCTAATAAAAGGTATCATTTTGGAACCAAGAGTTCTAGTTTTTTGTATGTCTGAACAATGGGAGGAATTCCCCAGTCAGGAATCCCCTGACCATCCTTGGCCTATTCCTAACTTGTGGTGGGGAAGCTCCTACCCAGAACCCCTGGAGTCTTTGGTGGCCTCAGTGTTGACCCTGGATTTGACAACAAAGCCAGGTTCAGTTGAGTCATTGCCAGCTAGATTCTGTGACAGCTCTTCATAGCAGGCTCAAGCACCCAAGACCTGATTGATATCATGGGCTTTTCTGTATTGCATCTTCAGTACCTTGGCTTTGGTTCACAACTTTGCCGATCACAGTTGTGTCCCTGAGCAGCCATTCCAGAGGCAATATAGATGGCCTGGTTGCTCATCCTCAGTGAGTGTGACAGGTTCTCATTGCCCCTGATGGCAAGGAGGTCCATTACCTTGGCCCGCTTCATGGATATGGTAGGGGGTAGTTGGTGATATTGTGGGTGTAGGCTGATGAAAGCACAGCAGGCCTTCATATATGGCAGTAAATAGGCAAAGTCATGTGCCAGGCAAATCTTTTGACTCTGCTGCAGTGGAGTTTGGTGCAAATCACAGAGGTGACCCCTTTGGAGCAGTACGGGGTGAAAAGAAAAGTATTCTAGGATCCAGGAGGACCAACAAGCTTCCTAGTCCATTCTGCTCAAGAGTGCAAACATAATATGAAGCAGTTCATGTTGAAACACTTCACAATTGTTACTATTTCTTCAGAATCATTTTTGAGGTGGAACAGCACAATTTGAAGCACTTTATTGACTGTTTGTGTCATTATCCTGAGCTTTTGGAGTATTTTAAAGGCACTACAAATGTTAAATGTGTCCATGACCTAAGTCTACTATCAATTCTGTTGAATGTCTACTATCAATTCTGCTTTTATTCCCCCCCACAGTTATATTGCTTGCCAAGCACCTCTGTATCTTTCTACCTTCACCAGATCCCCTTACTGCTGAGATAACTGTTTACTTCTTCTATTTTACATTGATCTATAATCTCATTTATATATTGTTTAAGATACATGGATGAAGATATTAAATAAAACATAAACTTTTCCTGTTTCTCTGGGTTCCTGCTAGACGCATCTCTCAGAACACATTGTCTTATAGACTTCCCACTGCTGTTTCTGTCCAGGTGAAAATGCTCAGAGGAAATGAGCAATGTAGAGGTATTAATATGCAAATTATTAATAGCCTTTAAAAATACAACAAAAGCTTCTCCTTTTTATGTTTCCAACAAATTAATTTCCAAAAGATTATGAATCGAACAGATACCAGGAATGAAAGTAGAGAAAAATGCACATTGTCCTTTCTTAATTCATATAAATATGACACTGGTATTGACAATGCTCATGATTTTCTTATGAGTGTCTAAACTTTTTACATTTTTCTTAAAGCCCCAGATCCTGGTGGCATGTAGTTGTGAGAATTTTGGCTGTCATTTTTCTTAGTTTCTAGATTTTATTATGGTTGCAGAGAAAAGCTTGAAGATGTGACTTGAGCACCTTAAGACATTATCTAAAAGAAAAAAAGAGATCTTTTAAAAAATTCAATATCATGATTTTTGGGAAACTTGACTCATAATTTTTGAATGCTTTGGTTTGGCAGTATTGTTATTCCTTTCAGCTGAGTATTTTGGCTTGTGTAAATTGTTTCAGTTTCTGGAATATTTAGGAATGCAGTCTGGTGTTTCTCTGAAGTCCTGTTTAGTTACAGAAAATATACAAAGTCCTGTTTTCTCTGAATACAAGAGGAAGAAAACAGTGTTTGCTCATGGCCCATTTCTCTTCCAGTAACACTCAGGTCAAAAAAACTTTATTTTAGGAGCATATCTTCCAAGATTTGCTCAGTGCTGCTTCCCCTTCTCCCATGTTGCTTCCCCTTCTCCACCCCTCCTGTTCAGATATCTGCTTTGTTTCTGGTACTGTCTCATGCCTGCATTGTATATGAAGGTGGATGTTAGCTTTTTCTTACAGCTATCTTAAATGAAAGGCAGGTCCATGAGCTTTAATGATGGTTTACCAATCCCCATCAATCTTATAATTCCAAAGCCGTATATGAGGGGAAGCATTTAAAATGGCTACCAATTCATATTGCTGATCCCTCCCATCAATCAAATTTATGGCACATTCCCATGTATTTTCTTCTGTTAAATCTCTTCATTTACTTTAATCCTGGGTTAACTCCCCCATTGACTTCCTGCAATATCTTGCCTCCCCATCTTGCACAGTTCCTTGTGGGTGCTGAGATTTGTTGAATGAAAAAGATAAAAAATGTTTGGCAGTCCAAAACGGTGTGTTCATTCTTCCTAATAGCTGATATTTAAATACAACACCGGCTTGTTGCCATACATAGATTTACCTTGAATGATGCCCTAGCAAAAATGTGCTTGGTTTTGTATATGTTAGTTAAACTATGCAAGGTAAACAAATGAACATATATTTTTGTAAATAGGCAAGTATATCTTGAGTCACATCAAGGTGCCAGGCCCTGCATAACAAAATGAAAACTATATTTATATGTTGCACTAACTAAATGACATGATTGTTGTATTATGAAAAAGGTAAATTGCACTTCCAGAAAAATACTTTCTTATGAACTCACAGGATCTGCAAATAATTGTGTACTTCCTGAAGTTTCAGTATTTTTGTACCATGTGGCAAAGGTAAAGAAGTGAGCACCAGATCACTAAATATCCAAGAGTATAAACTGCTATTCAAGATTCTGTTTAAGCTGTGGGGCTGTTGCTGGAAAAAGAGAAAATGTGTTGTTTTGGTCATGATCAATTTAAAAATAGATACAGCTACCAGAACACATCAGAAATTGTCAAAGTAGTTGGTGTGAGAATTGAGATCTCAGCAATATTGCCAATATAGCTTTGCAAGAAACACCAGAAGTCACTGAAGAGATTCATTATATGGGCCTGCAAGTTGAAGTAGGGACCACAAAAATTAATTTTTCCATTTTTCATTTGATCATAGCTGTTTAAAACCACCAGCAGCTGCAGCTACAAGTTGAAAGGAGCATGAGCTCATGATGTGTGCAGTCAGAGAGTAGGGATCAAAACCCCCAGCACAAACATTATTGGTTACTTACCATGTAGAAATGAAAACAGCTTGAAGGCTATTGCCACATTTAAAGAACCCTGTTTATAGTATTTCACTGCTTAGGGTTGCTGTTGCTTTGGTCACTTATTTTTGCCAGGCCAGAGAAAAGCCATACTGGAAAGGTTAGAAAATAAAAAGAGAAATATAAACAATAATTGGTATAAGCTGTGTGGATTATAGCTAACAAGGAAGGCTTACAAAACATAGGCAGAAAGAAAACCACTGTTTGTGCGCTGAGGTTGGAACTCCAAGTACACTTTTTGCCTGACACAGCATATGAAAGTGGATCAAAGTAGCAATGTATTAAACAAAGCTCAGCACTTTTACTTTATTTTAACCAATTGTGTTGAATCCAGGGGTAGAGAGAGATTTACTATTAGGTAATTATCCCTTAAGGTTTTACTTCTTGATCCAGGAAAATGCACTGTACTTGAGTTTTAAGTAGTAGAGTCTGCCTTCTCCCAACCCTTTACAAATTCTGAACTAGTTAAGACAGTTTTAGTCTACAAAAGGAATTACTTTACTTCAAGAAGCATTATAATCTCTCAATATTTTTTCTTTTTATTTGATTGTACAAATGTCTAATCCAAGTAGCTGCCTATTTCAAGTTATTTGTTAAATTAATGTAGTTCCAGGGAGCTCAATATGAAGCTTTATTGATTGGATTAAAACTTGAAAATTGCTGTTAACATGAAATCACTCCTCTTCCATAAAGAATTTTGCAGTTAACACTAATGTTTCTATGGCAAAGTAGGGAATAGAAAAAGGAATTATTATAGCAAAAGAGTGCTTGAATGGAGAATAATACAGAAAATAGTGTGTTAATTTTTATAAACCAGTGGTATACCGTTGCTTGGAACAATAGGGTGACAGAAGTGTGACAACAATTAGGGTATGGACAAACACTAATATGAAGAGAAATTGAGAAGATTGGGATTTTTGTTTTAGAGATGTTTTAATAGCAGGGAATGAGAAAAGTACAAAATAATGAATGGGCAGAAGATGGTAGAGGAACTTCTCTTTCCCCTGGCTGATTTCATGAACCATGCTACATTCAATGAAATTGGAAGGTGATAAACTGAACAGAAATAAAAGCATATACTTTTTCAACCAGTGCCCACTGGACATGTGTATATGGGTAACAAGAACATTCAGAGATACAGGGTACTGTTACACATTACAGTTAGCATGTGATAACTGCACTTACAATGCTAGTGTCTGAGCGTTAAAGCAATAAGCACATGCCAAGTGCCATTGTAGCATAGTAAATTTATGCCTTTTCCAGTGAGGAATATCTCCAGATTGTGTTACCTAACATACTGAGCTGTCAGACTGCTCCAAGAAGGTAATACAATCAGGAGACCCCAGTGTAGTGAGTTTCAAACAAGTGGTTGATAGGTTCCACCCCATCCCTCCGTCAAACCCAGAGACAACTGACTCTGATGCAGTAAGGAAGTTGGGAGCTATATATGACTGCCAGCCCCCTGCACTACAGAGGAGCCAGTTCAAGGCTCTGGTGTGGTGCTGGGGCTCGGAGTAACCCCAGTACTACATGGAAGCCCCTCCCAGCTTTTGCAGGGCATGCAAACCAGTTCAAGGTTCTGGTGTGGTTTTGGAGGTGGGCACCTAACAACAGCTGCTTGTCTGGTTCTCGGCCTCCTTACTGCACTGGAGCTTTGAACTGGCTCTAGTGGGATCTCAGGGCTGAGACTGAAAATCAGCTGATTGGGTACCTAATATAGTGTGCCAGGCCCAGGGCTCCCAATTTGTCCAGAAATGTGGCAACAGGGGAACAGTGCCACACTTACCTTGTTGCCAAATTTTCAGACCTGTGGGGAGCCCCATGGGCCAAATGACATAGGGCTGGGGGTCAGATTTGGCGGTTGAGCAACCTTGCTTTAGGGTATTGGGCAACCTTTAGCAATTAGGGGTTAGGAAACAACTCTTAGTGTTTGTAAATTATCCTGGAACTGCTTATAGCAAGTTGTCTTGCATCTTTCTCTACAGCAGCCTGGTATAGGCCACATTTGGAAACACGTGAAAGTAGATGGACCCACGTGCCTTGCCCAAGCTGGCATTTCCTATCTTTTTATTACGAGGCTCAAGCTTTTGTAATCACACACTTATCCCTTGGTGCTAATTTAAATTGCCAGCTTTGGACACTGTGGGTGTGATACTTAGTGTTTCACAATACGTTTGAAATTGGAACCATCCAGAACCTCTAAAAATCATTCACTTGTCTAAATTTGAACATCCAAAAGTGGACCCAAAGGTACAGTCCTCTTATGAACATTTGATCCTAAACCATTCTCTCCTTGTCTCTGTGAATGGGATTTCCATCAGAACCTCAGCAAAGTGTTTCTACTAGTGAATTACCCTTCAGAAATGATGTGGGGGGGGCAGAGCACTGCCATCTACCACCCTGTGCCGCTGCTGCCTCCCAGGAGTGGTGGCAGGGTGGAGGGGGTGGAGCTTGCATGC
>NW_017729025.1:127711094-127735588 GCF_001723915.1 Gavialis gangeticus
CCCCCCATGTCTGCTCCGCTGGAGCCACATCCCGACCATCATTCTTGATGCAGCAGTGGCTGGAGCCACACCCCTCAAGAGCATTATGGATAGACAGACAGACGCACAGACAGACGGACTAATCCCTTATATATAATTGTCATTTTATATAAGGATTATATATAATCCTTATATATAATTGTCATTTTTCAACTGTGTTTATACATCAGCTGTGGTCTGAAAGAAATATCTTAACCTGCCTAGGTTTGCTTTCGTTTTTCAGCCTCATGTAATATGACAGACAATATTGACAGTATTTCTTATGGCTGGGGGCCCTCATGATCAGTTATATCAGAGCTCTGAAGTGGTTGCATGTTAGTTTCGCACATTCCAGGTTTACAGGGATGCCAAGGCCAGTTTGACTTCTAGCTTAAAATAATTGAATTGCCCTCTGGGTGTTCTGGCTTCACCCATTGTTATCCTATTGTCATCGTGGGAATTCATGGCTTTCTGGTCTCTTAACATTGCCAAAATAACAGTGTAGTGTTGGCCAGAAGGAGGTATCTATCAAACCTAAGCACGACTGCATTTGTAACACTAGCTTAACTTTGGTGCTGAGTATAGTAATAGAAGTTATAATTTAGAGATGATCTGTAAATAAGGAGTCTGAGGAAGTTGGTGATTGGGATATGGTCCCTCGGTTAAGTACTAGTTATTTGGTTAGAGAGACTAAAGGACTTCAGAGGCTTGTAAACGGCTTCATAATAAAACTTGTTTAGTTCTTCTCATTCATACGGCACTGGTTCTCTTGAACTGTGCTTGCACTGTCACTGCTTCCCTCAGCCCTCCATTTCCTATAGAGGGGGAGGAGGCTGCAGGAGAAGCCATGGAGCAAGGATGCAGCTTTCAGCTGCCTGGCCCTGGTGCAGCTCCCCACCAACTAGAAGCTGCATCTCCACCACTGCTGCAGCCAGGGAGTGGGGGGCTGAGGAAGTGGAGGTGGTGCAGCTTCTTGCTGCCTGACCCCCGGTGTTGGAATGGGCACAGGCAAAACCCTCCAGCTCTGTAGGCTGGTTCCAGAGGCTCTGTGGTTTGGATCTGGCCTGTAGGCTGTGTGTTAGTGACCCCTGTCTAAACGAACACGTGAAACAATGTTCTGTTGGTGGTGGTGTCACTGGCTTCCAGCTCCCGATGACATAGGCACTGCTGAATAACGGCTTTGGCTCTAAAGTTTAGATATTTAGACAATGTTGTTTTGCCTCCTTCCTTCACCCTACTCTGATGTTGCAATATGCTAAGGTATGTAATGGCCTTTGAATGCCCAATTGGAAATAATGAGAAACAAATTTAGGGTAAATTAAGAGAATATGTGTATAGTACAAAACAAACTTACCAAATCTGAGACACCAGTGAGTTAAAAAAGAAAAAACCAACCCCCCCCCCAACCAAACCAAAACAAAAATTCAAGAAAGCAAACAAGGAAAGTACAGTAAAGATACAGGCATTATTAATATGGAAAGAGTCTGTAGTCCCATATGTTACTTTAGCAATAGTCTTGATTAAGATTTGGTCTGGATTATCACATTCCTCGTAAGTCTTTCGCTCCATGCTGCCTAATGAATACGGTATTCATGGATCCCATACATGGGGTACAACTGAATATAGTTAAAATGGTTTTGTGCATTATTTTAATTACACATTCATGTTTCCATGAATATTAGCTGTGCAAGCACATTATTAGCCTGTGGTGAAAAATAGTATTTTTTAAACTTAAAATCTTAGACATTTTGTAAAACAGTGAACTCTAAGCTGTACGTCCTGGGAAATAGACAATACAGAAGGACTTTGTCTTCACTGAAAAAGGGGGTCTTTTAACATTGAATTAGATATATTGTAAATTCCTATCTACCAGAAGGCATAAACAGTTTTTACTTTTATAATATCTAATCAAAGTCAACCCTATATTTCTCACATAGGATTTATCTTGACTCATTACAATGATGTAAAATAGTGTCCTGTCTCTATTTGGATTTTACAGTTGTTACATAAATTGCCAATTGCTCAAATTACGAGTGAGGCTTTATAAAGGGTGATAAGGCAAGGTGCCCTGTTTATTGATTACATGAGTTCGACATAGAGGTTCAGGCACACCATTTATACAAACACACACAAATCATTGTACACATCATTACACACAGGCATACACATACACAAAACCATTTCATTCACACATACACCAGGTATAGTTACCAGCAATAGTTGCTCAATATCAGCCCAGGGTGGTCAACCCAGGCTTACTGTGTACGTGATGATGATTTCAGTATAGCAGATTTGAAGATAACAGCTGGAGTGAGGTGAACAGATGCATCTGTGCTCCGATGAAACAGCAGTAGAGAAAGAGGCTTACCCAACTTGGCATTTTCAAAGTGTTCTTTTATAGGGATTGGCATCCTTTGTTTCAGTGCTTTGGGGTTTTCCATACCCAGCTTCTGTTTTTGCAGTTGTTCTTCTTTTGTCTTCAGCTTATTTTAGCCTTGGAGTGTTTTTGCTGCCCATCTGGCAGAATGGGTGCATTCTTTCTTATCGTTATCTTCTTTGTGCCCTAGACCTAAAAGGGATTCTTCAGCCGTTCATTAATTAGTTTACTGACTGGTAACTTACATTTGGTGCCTTGTTGCTTACATAAACAGTTACATTTTCTCCCGTCTCTATGCCATTCTCTCACCATTCACCCTTTTACACACACATACATAAAGGCTATGTAGAATTCATTCACTTATGTCAAGGAGAAGGATGCAAAGTGTAGTTTTCAAGTTGCTTACAGGACAAGACTAACATGTTTATATTTCACTATTATTACACTCTATGTTAACGTCAGCTACATTAGTTCAGTTCATGCTACACAGTGACACAACATGCCTTTTTGGCAGTAGAGAGGAAGTTTTAGAGAGATGCTTATCTTGGATCTGGTACTGCAGCTATAATCTCTAATAGTATGAGTCATGGTCTGTCTTCTAACCTAACCAGTTGTGGCCAGGTTCAGTACTTGGATAGGATGCTTCCAAGTTGCATGTAACATCACATATAAAAATTATGTTGGTGAAGACATTGTTTCATTTGAGTGAAGAGGGCACTGTGTTATTGAAAGTAACTAGCTTTTTAATTGTGTATACATTGGCTTCAAATTCAGCTATCACTGACTCCACGTGATGGTTTAGTCTGTTAATGTGGACAATAAGGAACTAAATTTTCAGGAGAGTGTTAAATGAAGGTTTGCATTTCAAAGATGGGAAGAAATGGTTTGAAAATAGAGAATTCATACTACTACCAGAGGAAAGGCTCTTGCGTGTGGGTAACAAGACTTGTTGTGTTTTTAAAACAATGTTCACCCGTGTAAGGAAAAAAACATAGCTGAGTGTAAATACAATAGGAAAATAGGCCATTTACAAGGAATGAAGGGTGGCTCCATGACTTCCTACTCAGAAAAAAATCAGAATAGGATCAAAGCTGACCAGGACAATGTGGTTTAAAGGGTCTGATTAAATAATGCAATTTCCAAATACAAAATTTTTGATATTATGAGATGGTCTCAAGGTTTAGGTATTTCTCAAGGTTTAGGTATTTTGTTGGCTCTAAAATTGGTTATATATAAGGTGTCTTTTGAACCCTGTTATCTAAAATGCCTTCTTTCTGTAATAGTTGTTAGAAATCATCTTAAATCTATAAAGTATGCAGTGAATTGTAGCCTGTAATTCTGTTTTGTTCATTCTGGTCTGTTCTTCTATCACTGTAAGATCTGAGAGCCTATTCACTCCTGAAAATGTGCTGTTCAATGGCAGCTTATTCCTGAAAAATTAGAATTAGAAAGAAGTAGTAATTTAAGTTTCAGTTTTCAAAAAAAATCAGTTTTCACTTTATACTTTATAGAATTCTAAGCTCAAGTCAAGAAATTTTGAACAAAAGTACATTTAGATGTCATATAAAATTATGGTAGCAATACGGGAGCAACATTTATTGGTTTTAAATTGAATAGTATTCAACTGAAGTTGAGATGGTACCAAGAAGTAAGATGGGTGAGTTGAAGTTGAGGGAGTTTCAGTTCTGCCCCAGGTTTTGTTTGCCTTTCTGATGAAATAGCAACTGTATCAGTTGCAGTGATTCTTTATAGGTTGTGGATACTAAAACCTCGACCAAAAGCACCAACTCATTTAATAATAGATGACCTGGTAGCAAAACTTTGAGTTATTTATGGTTTTGACTTGGACTAACAGAGAGATGAAAATTTCCTCCTTCCTCCAGTGTCATTCTCTTTGGTCATCAACTCTTAGTAAGCTAGTGGTTTCTGTCTATTTTAATTTCAGTACTAGTAAAAATATACGTCTCTTTGTATTTTATAAATCAGATGATTACATTTTCCTGTCCAAACCTATATAAGCATAATATTTGCATAATTAATATAGAAGCTAGTTTGGAGGCCAGCTAAAAATGTTGTCATTATATTTTGGAACAGACTGTAGAGAAATTGCTTGTAACACTGCCTTAGTCACTACCATGCAATGAATTTGGCCTATTTAAGCAACTGTTTGATTATTTTTAAAACTCTATAATTTACTTGATACTTCACAGGAGAATATTATTAAAAAATTGATAATATTATCTAATTAATATTTGCCCCCAAAGCTACACTGATGAGAGCAACAGGAGGTGTTATCATCACACAGAGGACTTTGGTAATATATGTCTGACAAAGATGAAGGCTGTATATTTACGTACATACAACTTGAAAATGCAAATTTGAAAATTCATGTTAGTAAGTATATGCATTTATAAGGTTAAAGTTTACATCCACAGACCCTTTTTATTTGTAAATTGGGTTACTTGTGCAACCTGAGCAATTGTGAACTGAAAAGAATATGTGCATACAATTACTCAGTTTTTTGGAGCAATTTGGAGATATGTACATCTATTGGAGATGTATGTACATCTATTCTCATTTTTAGTGTTTGTATTGAGTAATGCTCACTTTTTGTTTACCTGGTTGTCCTTCATTTACTGGCATAGATGTTGTGATGAAAGAGACTAATTGGGCTGAGTTTGAGTTCTAGCCTGCAGGTCTGGTGCGGAACACTTTGAGGGAGCTCAGTGTGAGCATATGTTTATATAAACAATGGCAATAAATAATTTTTTAAAGTAGGACAGATAGTAGATGCCTTTTTTACCCCAGGGGAAGAGGGTAGTCTGGGCATAGCAGTATATTGCTCCCTGATTGGTTCCCCATGATATTATGTTTAATTTTATTGGGTGAATGTTAAGTCCCTGGCAAATGCCGCACTAAGATGTGATTAACTGGTTAATCATGTCTTAAGTAGTAACCCAGCCACATGTTCAAGCAGGTAACGGTGCGATAAAACAGGGAATAAGCCATAAAGTTATTACATGTACTTTACACAAATATGTGTGATAACCTTGTGACTGGTTCCCATAAACTGAACATGTGGCTACTCCCAGCCAGAGGAGTGCTGACCTGTTGTCTGGAACTCCCAGCTGTTGAAGTGCATCAGAGCCCTTGGCTCTGACGTGATCCTGTGGCGGAGTGCTGGTCAGCTGACTGGCACTTGGAGGCAGGGGAGGACTGGGCCACCAGCTTGCTACTTGCTGGTGCAGGGGGAAACTGAATCATGATCCTGGGCTCTCCCTCCACTGGCAATAGGGTGCAGCTGGGATCTGATAACCTATCCTACAATTGTGCCTCATGCCATGCACATTTGGTGTGGCAGGAGATGCAATTGTTGGGATCGTGGATCCGATACCATTGCACCTTAGTCCTTTTGTTGACTACTGTAGTCTCATAATAACTTTGTTCCAAGGGTAGCTGACTGCCAGAAGAAAAAGAATGATGCTCTGTGAGAGCCAGGGAGAGAAAGAGTAGTTAGTCTCAGGGAGGACAGATAGCTAGAGAGAAAGAATAGTCCTAGAGAAGGCAGAGAGGCATGCAAGTGAGGACAGAGGAAGCTCCAAGGGACAGTAAAATCTGTTTGTTTTGAAACAGAAGTCTGCTGTGTTATTTGGTATCTGACCCCCTTGTTTGAAATGGAAACCCTCCCCTTCTCAGGAGTTAATCAAAGAAAGGGCTCTTTAAGACAGAGGCACTATGGATCACCGAGGAAACCAGGGACAAAGAGGAGCCAGGGCAGGGTCTTGAGCCAGAGGCTTACCCTGCAAGAAGACACACCAGAACTGGTTTCAAGGGATTCTATGGGAGAAGGAGACCAGACAAGGCTTCCTTTTGGAGGCAGAGCTTCCTTTTGAAAACCATGTGGTAGATATTATTAGTATGTGTCTCACCCCTCTCAAATATGTTTTGATCCTAATAATAATGCCAATAATCAGTCAGACTTCACTGAAACTTTTGCTCTGTCATCATTGTAAAGCTAGTTCAAAAGGACTTTACATACATTATGAGATCACCATAAGTACAAGTACTACCTTCATTAGGGTAAAACTTATGGGGTGTAGAGACTATAATTTATTTTAGCATTTCTAGAGTTATACAAAGGGGGATGGACAAAAAAGTGTGTAAAACAAACTTGCCAGTGCAGAAAGAGGGTTTACACAATCTTGATAATGGCTTTCATAGCAATGACTGGTACTGAAGAATAAAACAAGGAAACAAAGCCACAAAATAAAGAATTGAGCTGTAAATACTGAGGGCAGTGTGTGAGAACCTCATGAATATTCATATAGTAACTAAAAGTAACTGATGGCATACAACAGTAATCCTTTTGCAAATAACAATTAGTAGTGAGGTTATAAAATGGGTGCTAATTTCAACACAGTAACAAGAGCTAAGAAATTGCCTTGATAAATTGAGGTTTTATGTATTCTGCGGCAAAACTCTGCACCATGAATTGGATGACAAGACAAAGAAAAGATGTGAATCAGATGGCAATCCCTGAAAAGATGTCAGAAGCTCAGTCATTCAGTTGCAAATGTGAAGAGTTTTTTCCCTATATTGTTTATACAGAAATCAGCCAACAGGATTCATTCCTTGGGAGGCAAAACATTTTCTTTCAGCTAGATTGGAAATAGCGCACAGAAAAAGAAATCCACTTGATTTTTACACTTTCAGGTTTTTCTCCTTGAAGAATCGCTCTCGAGTGACAAACTTTGTATATTATATAAATAACACATAATGTGCATAGATTATGATGATTACTGTTGGAGCTAAGAGTCTAAATACAACAGTTTCATATCAAAGATAGCTCAGTAACAAACAGTACACTTGGTACGTTGTATTGCTTTATTTACAGAGATTCAAAAGCATTGTTTTCCGCAGTGACTGTCAGAGGCATCTTTGATTGAGATGGTAAATTTCTATTTTGTTAAAAAAAAAAAAAAGTACATATAGTATGTGAATATATAGCTATGTTGATTTATATCAGTTGAGGATCTGGGTCCAGATTTACTAGACCATGGGTATCTAACATGTAGCATGGACAGCTTCTGTTTGTGGCACATGGTAGATTGGGTCAGGGGTAGGCAGCACGGTGGTACGTAGGGCAAGAAGCAGAAAGAAGAGCAGGAGGTCCTGCAGGGATGATAGGGCAGGAAACAGGAAAAAAAGCAGCAGCTTGGGAAGGAAGTAGAGCAGAAGATCAGGTCGGGAGCCACAGGGCTGGGAGAAGAAAATAGAATAGCCATTTGGGTAGGGGAAAGACCTCAGAGTAGCACTTGGGGAGAGCGCAGGGCTAATTTGTGTCAAATGTAACAAAAAGATTGCCCCCCCATTGTTCTAGGCCAGGTGTGGTCAATCTCCAGACTATGAGCCAAATGCAGCCTTGGAATCTGGCCCACAGGGCTCCCTGTGCATTGGGAAATTTGGGAGCTGGGTCACAGTGCCAGTATCACCACCTCTCCCTGCTGCCAAAATTCCAGGCCCTGCGGAGTGGGGTGGGGTGAAGCTAGGTTAGGACCTTCCCTTGCACAGCTGGATCGGAGCCAGCCTATGCCCCCTTTTCTCTGGGCAGCTGGCTTTGCTTCCTTCTCCCCACAGAACTGGGCCACACCCCCTTCCCTCTGCCTGGCTGCCCCCTTCTTCCTACAGGCCCAGACCATGTCCCCTCCCCTTCACCTGCAGGGCTGGACCATGCCCCCTTCCTCCCATGGGGCTAGACCACAGTCTTTCTCCCCAGTGGGCTGGATTGGGGCTGGGCCATGCCCCTTCCACCTGTGGGGCCAGGTTGGGGCTGGCCAAAACCTTTTCCACTGTGCAGCTGGATCAGGGCCAGGCTATCCCCTTCCCCCTCTGTGCAGCCAGATGGGGCTGTACCAGATCTAACCCACAGAGGGATCAGACACTGCCCTGCTAGCCTGCTGGCCAAAAAGTTTGAGCACCACTCTTCCCAGATTGGGGGATTCCACTGGAGTTGGTGGAGTGGATCACAGCTGCCATTGCCCCTCAAGCCTTCCTGAGGCTGGGAACTGCTCTGGAGAAGGCGTGGGGAGTATTGCTCTGCTGCTGTCCATCTGCCTCTCATACTGAGGTGTCCATGGTCTGGGAAAGAGGTGGACAGTACTGGCCTGGTGTTCTACCTCCCTCCTGGTCCGGTGTGCGACAGTGGGTGTGTGGCTCTACAAGTGACACATGGGGCGAAAGGAGGGGCTGCCCCACATGTGGCTCTTTGAGCCATTTGTGTGCATTCCTGGGAAGGGAGGCATGGCTGCTTGCTCCTTGCTCCTGGGACATCTGGTCTGGGAAATGGGCAGGGGGTATTGTCCCATTAATCTCTTCCTGTTCCAGTCCGGTCTACAGGAGGGGAGTGGAGTTGTGGGGAAAAGCTCCCCCACTTATTTCCCAGACCAAGGTGTCCAGGATCTGGGGAGTCTTGCTGCACTACCCCACTCCCCATCTTCCAACCTCAAAATGGGAGAAATGAAGCAGCTAGTGCTCCCTGGGCTGGGAGCAGGGAAGAAGAAGCAGCTTCAGGCTGAATGCCTTTATTGCTCCCACTCTTGGAAAGATTTCTAGTGGTGGAAATGTCTCAGAAATTAAATGAGTGACTGGTCATACCCTTAGATGCAGCATACTACATGGCATGAGGATATAGTTTTATACTGGTTAGTATAACTGTACTTTTGTTAAAAATTGAAACACTCTGGCAATGTGACTATCTCCCTACCGTTTTTCAGAAACATACAATTAATTAGCAATGGAGTATGCACAGCAGTGTTTAGTATTTTTGTTTCAAGTATTTGTATTTATATGTGTTTGCACTTTGTTTTCACTGCTATTTTAATGCCGCAGGCAGTAATTGATGGGGTTGAAATAATGAGAAATCAGAATTTCATGGTCTTTTAGTTAGGAGATGGAGAGTAGAAAATGCCACAAGGAAATCAGAACTCATTTTATTTTTGGAAAAGCATTAATACATGTAAAAACACACCCTAAAACTTATGTACTACTGCTCTTTTTTCTGGCTATAAGTACCATTAGCCTGGTCCATTATATTCATTGTTCCAAGAAGGCACCCCTAGGTATTAGGAGTAATTATCTGTCAGTCATTAAACTGCTGAGTTAACAACCTGAGATCTGATACATTGTGGTGGTATGGTACTTATTTCTAGGAGAACAGAACTAGGGCCTAATAAGTGCAGCTAGGAGAATCTTTTTGGACGAATAATTTATTCGTCCAAAATATGCATTTTTCAGGCAACTGAAACTACTTCTGAATTTGGGTTGAATTCTGCAAATGAAGAAAATCAGAACATTTTATCAATGCCAAATTAATTATTTTGAAATAATTTTTTTCATTTTGCTGAGAATTGCAAAAAGTCAGTTTTAGGTTGACCCAGAACAATTTAACAATATTTTTTTGGGCTTTCCATTAAAAAAAAAAAAAATCAGGTATCCACATAGATGTACAGAAAATATGAATAAGATATACTATTGGGATCCTTGAGAACAAATTACTTAATGCATATGTTTGACAACATATAATCATATTATTTACAGTAGGAACTATATATTACACTATATACAGTATTACTATATATACAGTAGGAACTTATATTTACAGTAGGAACCAGTGAGAGTTTATCATGCTATGAGTTTATCATACTGTGAAGGAAGAGCTGTGGATTTGATAAACCTTGACTTCAGCAAGACTTTTGATACAGTATTCTACAGCATTTTCGCAAGCAAGCTAAGGAAGGTAGTATGGGTTGGATGAATGGACTATAAGGCAGAGAGAAACTGGCTGGATCATCGGGCTCAAATGATAGTAACCAAAGGCTTGATGTCTGTTTGGCAGCTGGTATAAATTGAAGTGCCCCAGGGGTTCATCCTGGGACCAATTTTGTTCAATATCTTCATCAGTTGCCTGGAAGATGGGATGGACTGTACCATCAGCAAATTTGTAGATGATACCAAGCTGGGGGGAGTAGCAGATATGCTAGAGTGTAGGGTTAGGATTCAGAGATACCTCAACAAATTGAAGGATTGGACCAAAAGAAATCTCATGGACTGGATCCAGATGTGCAGGCATGTGTGGCTTGTGGTACTGCAAACCTCTTTACGGCATCAAAAACCACGTGGGTTGCCTGTTTAAACTGTGTGTGGCATTGCTAATTTTCAGCACTGAGGAAAAATTTGCTACCAGGATTTCCTGGTAGCAAAAAAAAACCCAGAAGAAAAAGGTGGAGCAAAGCACATGTAAGTGGCATGTGCTGGGACAAATGTGGATACAGGGGAGCAAGCAGCTTTGGGTAAATATGAAGGGAGCCTTTATCAAAAATATGATAGGAGCCCAGGGTTCCCCTGTCTATGTGTTTGTCACAACACATGCTACTTTAGCTTTGTGCTGCTTTTTTTCTGTTTTTTTTTCCTACCAGAATTTCCCAGTAGCAAATTTTGCTCCAGTGCTGCAAATTAGAAGCACTATGCAGTAGGGCTGTGTGAAACGACACTGTTCCGTTTCACCTCGCATTTCAAGGTTTCAATGGAACAGTGTTTTGTATTGAATTTTATTTTGCTTCAAAACAGCTTTTCCATTTTGCTTCGTTGAAACAGGCTGTTTCAACTCTGTTTGGATGTTTCACTAGTTCCACCGGGGACAGGAAGTAAGCCCAGCTGGGCTGGCTCCCCATCCCTGGTGCTGGTTCAGGCTGGGCTGACTTCCCACCCCCTGCCCAATCTAGTGCTAGGGATGGGAAATCAGCCCAGCTGGGACTGACGTCCATCCCCAGTGCTATGGTCAAAACGTTTCAACTTTCAGAACATTTTGACTAGACTCATTTTGTTTTGAAGCTGTATCTAAGTCCTTTGTTTTGTTTTGATTTTGCTGTTTCAACCTCAAAATGAGTCAAAACAGTGTCAAAACGAAATGGCCAGCGAAATTTCGCACAGCTCTACTGTGCAGTTTAACATGTGTGACGGGCTAGCTGGTAGTGATTTGGCCCAAGGGTTTTGAAAGTGTAAAAAATGATTGGAGGGCTTGGGATTCCCTTTCCTCACCAATCAGGCCCCAGAGGCCCACCTTCCATGTCCCCTGATTGGCCCCTTGGGCCACCTGGAGGGGGATAAAAGGGGAAGTGCAGCTGACTCGGAGGAGACCTGTAAGGGATGATGAGGAAGGAGTTTCAAGGAGCTTGCAAGAACTGGGCCAGCAGAGCAGGAGCAGTTGTCCCGGAAGAGCTTAAAGGAGCGGGACCCACTGGCAGCAGTTGAACTCTCAGCAGCATGGCTCGCAGGAGAGGCTCCCTGCTGCACTCCAGAGTCCCCAGCAAGAGGCTACAGCCAGTAGGAGAGGTTCTCTGCCTGGCTCCAGCAGAAAGCTGTGCGGTGACTCGAGAGGCTCCCAGTTTGGCTTCTAGTTTCTCCAGCAAGAGGCAGAGCAGCTCGACGTAAGGCAAGGGCTTCCAGAAGGTCAAAAGCCCTAGCAGCCTGGAGCAGGCCCAGCAGTGGTGGCTGTGTGGTAGAGTTTCTGTCTACCATGTGGGAGATTGGAGTTCAAGTTCTAGCTGGGTCAAGCAGGGGTGAGTGAAGTGACAGGGGAAAAATTCTTGTTGGAGTGGAGGGGGTCATTGTGTTTTCCCTTTTCCCCCCTCCAGGTACCCATATCTGTTGTTGCTTGGTGTTTTGTATTTTGTGCATTGTATATTAGAAGCACTATTGTTTATTGTGTTGTTTGCATTTTACATTTTGTTAAACCTGTCTTTTGTTAACTATATGAATATGTCTACAAATGTGAATGCCTAACCTTTATTGAATCCTGTCCCCTTGAGGTATTGTAGTGTCCCCTATACCCCCTGGTTTATATATGTTATGTTCCCACCACTGTTTCTCACATTAAAAGGTGTATGGTTAAGTCCCCATTGGGGATCTGGCTCTGCTTGATAGGGAAGGAGGGTCCCTATACCTCCCACAGTGCTTGGGCACGTGCTCTGATCCGTTCAGTTGGAGAGGGGGTACATCTTGGCCTACCGCTTGGGTTACACATGCAATGCATGTTTTAGCCTGCCTGCTTCCCCGTATCTGTGCACTGTGGAGACCCCATGCTGAGGCACATAGAGCTACTCATAGGTGGCTGGGGCTCACTGTGCTTCAAGATGGAGGAGCAACCAGTCCTGCTGCTCCCCCATCTCAAGGCACACTGCACCCTAGCCATCAGGTGAGTGGCTGGCTGGGGCATGGGGTGCCTCAGCGTGGGGGCTGCCTGCCAGCTAGTCCCACACTGAGGTACCCTGTGCCCTAGCCAGCCCCCCCTGCAGCACATGGAGCAGCAGGATAAATTTGTGCTGCTACTATTTGTGCTGCCACAAACACATGCTCCTGCTCATGTAGATACAGCCATGAGGTTCAATAAAGAGAATATCAGGGTCCTGCACTTAGGACTTAGCAGTCCCATGCATCAGTACAGGCTGGGGACTGACTGGCTAAGCAACAGCTGTGCAGAAAAGGACCTGAGGGTCACAGTGGACAATAAGCTGGATATGAGCCAACAGTGTGCCCTTGTTGCGAAGAAGGGTAACGGCATACTGGGCTGCATTAGTAGGAGCATTGCCAGCAGATCAACAGAAGTGATTCTTTCCCTGTATTCAGCACTGAGGCCACATCTGGAATACTGTGTCCAGTTTTGGGCCCCCCCCACTACAGAAAGGATGTAGACAAACTGAGTCCAGTGGAGGGCAATGAAAATGGTTGAGGGCTGGGGCACATGACTTATGAAGAGAGGCTGAGGGAACTGGGTTTATTTAGTCTGCAGAAGAGAGTAGTGAGGGAGGGATTTGATATCAGCCTTTACCTACCTGAAGGATTCCAAAGAGGGTGGAACTAGATTGTTGTCAGTGGTGGCAGATGGCAGAACAAGGAGCAATGGTCTCAAGTTGCAGCAAGAGAAGTTTAAGTTAGATTAGAGGTGCATCAATATATTGGTTGCACCGGTAAAAGGAAAATTAACATTATTGGCAATCAGCTTTTTTTGGCCAGTGTACCCAATGATGTCATTGATACATGCCATGTGCATGTGTGAAGCTGCAGCATGCATATGACCAGATATGCAGCCAGGCAGCTTGGAGAGCAGCATCTGGTCAGAAAGTCTGTGGGGGGGAAGGGACATGGGGGAGGGAAGAAGTGTGGGGAGGGCAGATTTCAGGACCCCACAGTGAGGGAGGGAGGCAGCAGGGGCAGTGAATATGACCCGGCCAGGAGCAGGAGTAGTCACAGGGGATTCAGGGAGGTAGGCAGCTCCCCACTACTGCATGCATCCCTGGGGGAGGCATGAGGGGCGTGTGTCCCCCTGGATTTGTGCATGGAGGAAGGGCAGGCTGCCTGCTGCAGGGTCAGGGTCAGGGGCTGCACTGGCCTCTTCCCGGTAGGGGTGGAGTGGGTGGTGGCAGCAGTGCTGGGACAGGTGACCACAGGGTGGGCTATAGCCACCCCAAAAACTGCCATAGCCACCCCTCCCAGGACCACTACCACCTGCCCTGCCCCCCCCCGTCTGCCCTGAGAGCAGCCCTGGTACAGCCCTGAGCCCACAGGAGGAAGCCTGCCCTTTCCCTATGCACAAATCTGGGGTGGGGCGAAGCCCTTCATGCTTCCCCCAGGGTTGTGTGCAGTGGTGGGAAGCCATCCCCCTCTGCTCCCCCTGGATAAGCCAGCCATGGCTGCATCCCACTCCCAGTGGGGTTGCATTCACTGGCCTGGCTGAGCAGTGCCTGCCCCTGCCACTGCCCCACCCCACTTCCTGCCTCACCGTGGGGGCCTTGATCTGCCCCCTCTACCCCCTGCCCTCCCCAATGCCCCTCCCCGCCACAGACTTACTAGCCAGATGCTGCTCTCCAAGCTGTCAAGCTGCATTCCTGTAAATCAGCTATTGCATTGCTATCAGCCAATATGGCTGGTTAATAATCAGCCATCGATATTGGCACACCCCTGAGTTGGGTATTAGGAAAATTTCTCATGAGGGGGGTAGTAAAGCACTGGAACAGGTTACCCAAAGAGGTTGTAGAATTTCCATCTTTGGATGTTTTTAAGACCTGACTAGACAAAGCTTTGACTTGGATGACATAGTTGGGGATGGCCCTGCTTTGAATAGGGGGTTGGACTAGATGACCTCCTGAGGTCCCTTCCAACCCTGATTTTCTATGATTCTATGAATCAGGTTTGTGTAAGAGGATCTGTATTAGATATACTGTGGCATAGCACTGTCTTTTTATTTAGTGCATGCATATTATTGTGTTTTATCTTAATTTTATCAATTAGTAGCCATATTTTAGTTCCTGGATGATGGATTCTGAGAATGGCAAATCTATTTTATTTCAGCTCCATTAGTTACCATTTTACCTGAATCCAAGATTACTTGAATTTAAGATGACCCCTTAAAAATTAGATTCCATACATGGAATTATAGAGCTCTGCCCCTTGCCTCTCCCTGCCTCTTCTTTTGCCTTCTGTGTGCCTGTCTCCTACTTCCTTCCTCTTGGTGCCTGTACCCCCGGCCATTTGGACCCTGTGACCTGTTCCCCCACCACATGTCTTTGCAACCCTTGCCTCCCCATGCTTCTGTCTGTCCCCCTGCTGCCTGTCTCCCATCCCCATGCCTCCCTCCCTCCCACTGCATGGTTTCCCAACTCCCTGTTTCCTCTGCTGCCTGCAAACCCCTGTTTCTTACTTGTGGGCTGCTCTGGTTCCAGGGCAGTCAGCAGCAGTGGTAGCCCTGACCATGGCCAGATAGAAGGAGTGGCTGCAGCTCCAGGCTGGGCCAGGTCAGGTTCAAAGTCAGACCTGAAGGTAAACAGTGGGCGGGGAAGTGGCTGGGCAGGGGTAGGTAATTGTGGGGAGATGGAGACAGGTTGCATGGTTTCCCCCATGTTTTCCCCCCTCAACTGTGTATATTCCTCTGCACTCTCCATGCTGTGAATCCCCTTCTGTCCTGCACAAGCCATGCATGGGAGGTAGCTGCTCAGCTTTGGCTTCAAACAATTGCCTGTCCTGGGCCAGTACCTGAATCTGGGATGAAGTTTTTATTTCGCTATGGTGATGGGAGGAAAAAAACATGTCTTGGATTTGAGTAAATACAGTATTTCCTGAGGCTTGATAAAGCCAGTGAAAAATGTAAATGCTTATATAAATGCCAAGTTTTCCATATTTCCATAAAAAATGTGAATGGAGCTACTACTATAATATTAAAAATGATACTTGACTAATTCTCTATGACTATTAGCTAGACATTTTCTATTCAAAGGGCTGAGTATTTAGACATTTATTTGGGCTGAGGTGAGTGGCCAGGCCCTCCTAGCTCCAGGGTTGTGATATGGACACAGACAGGTGCTCATGAAGTGAATTTATGAAAAAAAATTCTAACTGGAAAGTGAAGATCTTGACAGCAAGTATTGTGAATATAATTCACAAGATGGCTTGGAGAAAAATATATTTTTATTACATTTTATCTAGGCTACAAAGGGGCTTGCAGGCAAAACCCTATGAGGAGAGATTGGGGGCCCTGGATCTCTGCAGTCTCAGCAAGAGAAGGCTGAGAGGTAATCTTGTGGCCACCTACAAATTCATTGGTGGGGGAAAGACAGCAAGAAATAGGAGATGCTCTGTTTACCAGGGCACCCCCTGGAGTAATTAGGAACAATGGCCACAAAGTGAAGGGGAGCAGATTTAGGTTAGACATTAGGAAAAACTTCTGTATGGTAAGGGTTGCCAAAATCTGGAATGGGCTTCCAAGGGAGGTAGTGCTCTTCACTACCTTGGTGGTCTTTAAGAGGAGGCTAGACATGCACCTGGCTAGAGTTGTCTGACCCCAGTGCTCTTTCCTGCTCAGTGCAGGGGGTCAAACTCTATGAACTGCTAAGGTCCATTCTGATCCAAACATCTATGAATCTATGAAAGAACAAAGAGAAAATATTTAGTCACTTCCACTTGAACAAAGTGGTTCAAAGAACCAGCACTACTGTTTGGAATTAAGAAACATTTGTTATGAAATTTGAAACTAGGAGGTGACCTGTTCTTAGGGTCTGCTACAAACCCAGCACTTTATCTAGGCTCCACAGAAGTCTTCCAAGTTTTTCAGGCCTTTTGATGACTTTATGCCAATCTACAGGTATGAATCTAAATGGGATGGAAATGTAATTCCAAACCACAGAAAGAACACTATGTTTTCATAGCAACTAATTTAATCCCAGTCCATGGAAACTGCACTATTGAAACTGGGTGTTCTGCCCCTTTAAGAGGGAACAGGCAGCCCTATTGAAGAAGCCCAGCTGTGGGCATTTAGATTATGAGGGACTGTCCCACTAAAAGCTTAAAATCCCAAAGGAAATAGCAATGAGAGAGAGAAATTGGGTGAAGGAGCAGTTGGCAGGCAGAAGGCAAACTGTGACCCAACAAACTCGCTAGGTAGAAGAGCCATATGCTACTGTGCTGGGGCCAGAGCCCAGGGTCCCTAATGCTTTCTAGAACAGGGCTGAGGGGTTTTGTTTGGTGGTTTATTGGTTGGTTTCGTGTGCAAAAACTGTTTCTTTATTTGAAGGCCCTGATGAGGAGCTCTTTACGGAGCAAAGCCAGCCCCCAGAAGTTGGTAGTTTAAGCCACCAATTTACAGCTGTTTCAACATAAATTGCATTAACTGAGAAGGGTGGTGTCACATGTTCAATTTAATACTCTGTAAATACCGTTAAAATACAAACAGATGTACTTTCTTGTGGTTTAGCATGTGTTAAGTACCCTTGTGGCATTGAAAAATTGTTCCCTTTCAGGTGAGGGTTATCTCCTAACATACTAAAAATAAGTCACTATATTCCAGTGATTTAAAAGTGTTGCAGGTGAACCTGTGACAGGATCCAAAATCAGGAGAGAAGATATTTGGGCTCATGTTTCTGAATGGAAAACCTATAGCACATTTCTGGCAAAAATTTGAAAGTAAGTTTCAACTCAGCAGTGAGGCACAAAACAAACCTTCACCTTACCTACATGAGCAGCAGAATTGCCTAGCTGCATTTAAATGAAAAATAAATTGCTTTGGGAAAATTAATTTTAAGGTAGGCATAAAATGCTTGAATTGAATTTACTCTGCACTGTCACTAGGGTCAACGGTCAGTAGTGATGCAAAGCAAGGAATTCCGTATTTTGAGAACTAGTATTATAAAGAAAACAAAGTAGATATGGAAATAATCTTTCAAATGACCATTTTATTTATTGAAATGTGTCATGTTTAACAGGGCATATAGAAAGATACTGCTCTTTTAAAAATAAAAATATCTATAAAATATCTACTAGGCACAACATGATATTTCAAAAAGAATATGAATATGATATATAGTACCCAAAACTAAGGTATATGGATGGAATATGGTCCTCTTTTTTTGTGTAAAGATGGAAAAATTACAGCATGTATTAGGCACAATTAAACCACTATCAAATCAGGAACTTTAGGTGGGGTGTTGCCCTGTCTGGAGGGTTGTAATCAGGGGGAGTAAAAATAGCTAGTCAGGGTTGTGGGGTAGGAACAGCATATCCCAGGGTTGGGGTGAGTGACCAGGACTCCCAGCTCCGGGGTTGTGCTGTAGATACAGGCAGGTGCTGTCTAAGCCAGGTTAACCTAGTTTGATCTAAAGTTAGTTCACCTCCTGATGTGAACTGACTCAGATCAGACATGCTTTTTTGCAGCATTTTAAGCCCTGTGAATTCCTGTGTGCTCAGGCATTTAGACTGACCTAACCTTGGTGAGCTTAATCTAAATGTAACACCCATTTTGAAGGAGTGGATCATTCTCTTTCTCCAAATAAAGTTGAAATCACAGCTCAATATAATTGAGACATGTAGAGTATCTTCACTTTCAGAGATATTTTCAGATGATCTAGAAATGGAGGAACCTGTCTGTCTTCACTATGGACAAAATCCTATTTTATTTTCAGTTTTTGTGTGCAAATAGCAGTTTACTGGCAGTTGGGCACATTTTGCAATCCTGTTCCATGTGTAGCATGGATGGACAAGTGTCTGCAATACTAGTGAACATGCACAGTTCCAGATTCTAGCCCCCTCCCCAGGCAAGAGGGTGTGTAGAACCTGGTTCTCCCACTCTCTAAGTGAGCCCCATATCTACTAAGATGTTGAGCTAAAACAGAGCTGTCCAACTGGCAGCCTGTGGACCCCTGTAGCTGTCTCTTTGACTGTTGCCCATGCAGTGGAGGCCTGGGGTGGGAGGCTGTGTGCTGCCTGTGCAGTGGTGGTGGTGGGGAGGAATATCAGGTGGTTGTGCACTGCTTGCAGTACTGCCCATGTGGGTGGATATCCTGGGGACCTACCTCTGCAGCATATGGGCCACATAATGTGCACCCTGGGGGCTGGGCACCAGCAGCACTGTACAGCTCCTGATTATCCTGAACTGGGACAGCCCTGTGCTAAAACATGGGCATCCTCCAGTTTTTAACCCATGCTAGTCATGGCTGCCATTTTGGGACTTGCATGTATTCAGGTTCATGTGTACAGAGCTCAAGAAATATGTTAATTACCAGTGTGGTTGTTTCTCATCTGGTTGCTTTGCTTACACACATTGATTTAGCTAGAACAAAGAGAAAGCAAAATATATACAATTAACATTTGCTTCCTGTGCTGTTGGTCAGTGCAAGCTCAAATAAAAATACTGTTAAAAAAAGTTAAGAGGAGTCTTAGAATAAGTTTTAGAATGGGAAGGAATGTCTGAAAGTGCTGGAGCTTCCATAGAGAGATATTATCAGGTAACACTGCAGTTACTTTTTAGGCTGATAAAGTGAATGAGTAAACTTACAAATGAAAATAAGACTCTAGGAAAGATAAGATGAAGGGCTTCAGAAGTAGCAGCTATACTGCTTCTTTAACTTCCCTGTCAATTCGCTGACTGCTGTATTCTAGTGCATATGTTTTATGTATGGCTAAGTTATAAATACTTCGAGAACTTTACAGGGACACAGCATGGCTTTGATGAGGAGGTTGATTTGCAAATGCCCTGAAGCATGGCAGATACAGGAGTATGGCAAAGATGATAATTCTATAGTTTGATAGTCAGTTGCAAGGGGTCTGGTACAAACGCTGCAGTCAGGAGATGGCATGAATCTTTTCTTTTTTATTTCTGTTTTGTGATCAGAATCCTGTAGAAAAGGAAAGAAATTGTGCAAAAGTCACTTGGCATATTATCAGGTTTGCCAGGCTGTGTATATCTGAATCAGGAGGCTGGTGACAAGAAATCTATCCCCAGTCCTAGTTATAATGTTAAGTTTTTAAAGAAATATAGGCATTTTCAACATGTCCAGAGCTTTTAGTTCTATGTCCTAGTATAGGTTAGGTGCTAGATGCCATTCCAGTGTTCATGGGATTTACCCTACACCTGTCACCTGACTTGTAGGAGTACAGGCCAGTATAAGCAAGCCAGCCATTTATCCTTACACCGAATGACTAAAAATGTTGCCACGATTAACTTGGATGTGAGTTCTTGTATACTTCTTCAAATGGCTGACGAAATGAGGAACATAAGAAATGGCCATGTAAAAGATGCAATTTCTGTACCATTTAGCCCTCCTTCTCTGCTAGCTCTGTGCCCCAATCTGAAAGATCATCAAAGGCAGGACTATGATCTAGGTCACATGTAAAAATTTTGTTAGTTGTCTTTGGTTGTCTTTGTTAGGTTCTTCCCCTGACAATCCAGGGTACGCGTAGCTAAAAATCAGCCTACACAAATTTCAAAATTTGATACTGAGGCTTGCTGGAGCTTCTTGAAATGAGGGTTTTTATTTAATTGCTCTTATGAAGAGTTAAGAGTTCTGAATAATAATTATGAGAGAGAGGCAAAAAGTATACTGAGTGACACCTGCCTCTTAAAAACCAGCTAAATAAGGAGCTAATGGTTTTGCTGGCTTGATCTGATAGATCAACCTGGATATGTATTTTAAGCTACAAAGAAAGAAACATGAAGTATATTCTATAAAGCAGAATATAAATGGTAGGGAATCTGTGCTACATTACAGAACTCAACGTTGATCTGTATGTGCTTAACTTTAGATGCAAAGATCTGAGCTATAGCCAAGCAGTGACTCCAAAAGTTAACATACATAATGGAAATGTAAGCAAACCTCATGTAAAATGGAAATCAGGGAAATAATTTTAACAGACTCAGAGCAGCAGCCACTGAACAGTGGGAAACTTCCATTACATAATTACTTTTTGTGCCTCCACATGAGTCTAAACAGTTTCCTTTAAGCCCAACAGCAATTCATTCTTTTTTTGCCCTAAATAAGTAAAAGCAGGAAAACACCATTTTTTAGAAATTACAAGCAATTTCCAGCTCTTTTGGCTCTCTTTCTGGTCTTTTACAATTTTTATTCAATGACTTTAACTTTCAAGGGCAAACAAAATGTAAATCAGTTATGATTCAATGAATCATATGTTTAAGCCAGTGGTTCTCAGCCTTTTTAGAGCCAAGGCACCCCTCCATAACTCTTTTGAATTTGGCAGCACCCTGGCTGATAACCACTGTTAAACTGCCCTAGCTTACTAGGTAGCTCCATATTCAAGAGGGAGTCCATTCATCTTTTAACATTGTTCTCTTCCCATGGGAGTACAAGACAGCAGCAGCACTGTTGTTGGTCCTGTCTACATTCATGTTAAAAAAAACCAAAAACCCCACCCCAAAACACCTCCACTTGATTTTTCTGTTACACAGTAATTTTCAATTGCTGCATTTACCGAATCCAAGATGACTTCAAATTTAAGATGACCCCGTAATAATTAGATTCTATACATGGGAAATGTATAAATTTGTTATACTATTCCATGTATAGAATATAATTATTGGGAGATCATCTTAAATTTATTCTCCCCACTGGTGCAGTGGGACATACAGTGGCTGATGACCAGGTGGCAGGCATGTTAAGTGGCCTGACCACTCCCCTCCTGCTGCCTCTGCCCCCACCCACTTGCTGCCTCCTGTTACCACTGCTTATTTTCAGTAACAGCTTTGGATCTGGCCCCACTCCAGCACCTACCCAGCCAGATAGCAACAGATAGGGGCTAGAGGCCTCATGTGGAATAGGCTGCAGGAGGCAGCCTCTGCTGCTGCAACTGACCTCAAGCCCAAGCCTGGGTTGGGGCTGGAGCCAGAGCCACAGTAATTGCCTGCTGCCCTACCTTATATTCAAATCCAAGACAAGGGGCTTTTTTCTCCATGTTGAATAGCGGGGGAAAAACCTCATTTTGGATTTGAGTAAATACGGTAGTTGCAGTGGAATTTCTTCTGATTTATACCACATTAACTGAGATAGGAGCGAAACCTAGACGGCTATATAAAATAAAGTGCTGCTCTACTTTTTATCTTTGTAAGAGATTCCTATTGATATCAACAAGGTGGTTGTGAGTGAAATAAAGGTAAAATATGGAATTAACTTAATTCAAATTGACCTAATTTGTCATAGCACATATAACACATTTTTAACTCTTGGTTTTACAGAAAGTAAGGGGTGTGAATGCTTCAAAAAAAAAAAGAGGCATAATGTGCCTGGCAACAAGGTTTGCCATAATAGATACTTTTCTTTTTTTTTAACATAAGCTTTGCTCTGTCAGCATGCCAGTGTATTCTCCTGTCCGTAGGGTAGTGGTTCTCAATCAGGGTGATGCCACTGCACTGAGGTGAACTGCACCTGTAGAGCCAGATTAGGAAGTGGCTGTGGCAGGAACCTTGCTGTTGTTATAGTCCTTCCTAGTCTGATTCCCACATGCTCCTCCTTGTGGCAGTTCTACCTGCCTTGTGTACCCTTTTCTGGGAGATGCTGTGTGATGTTGAACTGGGAAGGGTTTCAGTGAGAGCAGGTGTTCCTCCCACAACCACTTCCCAGTTTGGCTCAGTAAACACAGTTCCACCTCGTTGTGCAGGTCTGGCAGTACCAGCACTACAACTCCCTTGAAAGGGGCTTATTCACCTTGGGTGGGAACTAGTAGTTTAAACTAGTGCAAAAGAGACAAATTGGAGACAAATAAATGCAAATAGAGGGATCTATTTAATTTTGATTTTAAACCTCTCTTTTTCCTCTCTTTTGGTACAGGAGTGACCCAGCAGTAGTAAATGATATCAATGTGTGCTAGTTACAGACGTTACCTATGGAACGTTTTTTCAGTAATGACATGAATGGTGGAAAGCCATACAAATCAAAATAGAAGATATGACACCTAATTTTAGTATACTTACCATGTTTTCTGTATAGAGTAATTTTCTCCATTAAATTTGTATTTGACACTTTTTTTCAATTATTCCATATGTCTTGGAGCTATGCTTGAGTTTCATATTCTTGGTATTGCACATTCTGTTATCTTAATGCTTGCTAGTAGATGTAATTTCTCTACCAATTCCAGTATAGCGATTTTTGGAAAAGGGCATTTCTTGGTTTTCAGAATTGTGAGAAAAAATCTTTGTATGTATTTCTCCATTACTTTTGGTATCTAGTGGCTAAATGGGCTAGCTCTTTAGTCCCTGGCAGACATGCAACTGAAGGTGTGATGGGAACTAACAAGGGATCCTTACAATTGTACTTCCTGCGTGTCATGTGTGGGAGGGGTGACTTTGGGATTGAGCATCAGCTCCCATCACACCTGATTGCCAGTGCAGGAGGAACCTGGGATCACCTGGGAGCCCCAGCCTGGCCGCACATTCAGTTGATGGTGTGATAGGAATCAGCCACAACGTTACTACACAAAATTTATTACTTGTTCATGCCATGAATTGAATTAATGTGTGGCTGGTGTAGTAGTAAATTTAGTCGGGCTTCTGGCCTACTTGACTAGAAAACAGACAAAGACCAGAAGAGCTGATACTGCTTATTTCAGTTACATGTTCTGAGATAAGGAATCCTGCATGCCTTATTACCCTGTGCATAGATGTCCAATTAAGTAAACTTGTTTTGGTTTCTCCAAGGTCGTATTTTTTTTCCTCTTTATCTGTCTTAAGTATAAATGTGCTTGAAAACTTAGAGAGTAGGAGGATTCCTTTGAAACAGACAAGTGGGTGATTCCCCTTGCTGTCTGGAATTCTCCCTGTGATCACAGTATAACCCTAATTAAAGAAAAGCTGGTTCTGTCAGTTCTGATTTAACCACAACACAAAGTTTGATTTCTTCCACAATTTGGTGCCGTGACTCGGATAGAGATGCCCGGAGTGATCAGTTGGGACACAGACATCTTTTCACTGAAGCCCTGGTGCCAAACCAAGGTAAGAAACCTTTTGAAATCTTTATTGGGGCATTTCAGTGAGAGGCTGTCTCTGTGTCTTCCTGATTCACTGCATGAGGCTCACCCTAGCCGAACTTTTTTCTGCCAAAACTGTCAGACCCACTGTGTAAGTAGTAACTGTGAGTAGAAAGAGTTAAGGTTAAAGACTCTGTGTTGCTGTTGTCAATGAAAGTATTTCCCCATCTGAATTGAGTTAAGTTCTGTAAAGAACTATAAGGTCTCTCTGAGGCCAGGAGTGGAAACCTTGTGTAGCCGCCCCAAAGACAACAGATTTGTTCTGTGTGCTCTTTGAAAGCAAGGGTGCAGGGGGAAACTCTTAGAGTGTGAGTGTTTTCCACAATAAGCGTTGACCAAGGCTGAGACTAAAGAAATGCTCTTGAACCTCGTGCCTCAACGCAGAAATTCCCTTGTGTGAATTGAGAGTATGAATTAAGAAATATGAGCCACTGACCAGGTCTGAGACTAAGGTTGGGTTCAGCTGCCCCAAGACTGTCCAGAAGGGCAGTTTTGAATGCAAGGGGGCCCAACTGGAACCTCGTGACCCAGTGGACAGGTTTACCCTTTCCCCACCCTCATAAATGAGTCGTGTCTAACAGTGAGTAAATGCATTGTGTGCTGTTATCGCAGTGGAGTCTTGTCTTTGAACATTAGCCACAGCATCTCTGTGCCGCTAGCAAATCTCACAACCTGATCGGACACCCTGAATAAGCCATTCCTTTATGAAAGACTTGTGTGAATTGAGTTTAAAGATGTGAGTTGT
>NW_017729025.1:127740588-127740788 GCF_001723915.1 Gavialis gangeticus
ATCTGTCTCCTGAAATCTCAACCCCCTCTTTTTGTTTAAGGTCTGGTACCCGGTATGGTCCAGCCCCTTCTTTAAAATCTAAAAAGGCTCAGCTTGTGCCTTTACTCCAACTTCCAGGCCAAGGTACAAATGAGAAAACTACAATCACAGTCCCTGTCCCGTGGACCCCAGGAGATCTCCTAAACCTTGTTAAACAATTT
>NW_017729025.1:127740799-127741110 GCF_001723915.1 Gavialis gangeticus
AATGAAAGTCATTGCTGGAACCTCGCTGGAAAGGCCCATGGATCCACGCTTCACACAGTAAAAATAAACAGCCCCATTAGACCCAGAGTCTCCTCCATATTAATCTTGTAATCAGCCTCCACAGACTGGTAGTGAGCCTAACGCTTGCCAGCCAGAGAGCTCAAGACCAGTAGTGAGCCAGGCACCTACTGGCAAAGAGGATTTGGCACTACACAGTGAAGAGGATGTGCCCCAACGACACCACTATGCCCTTTGGGACAGGAAAAAGGCCTCTACCTAGTTCCTGGTTCCCAAGGTGGAGTTGGTTAGTC
>NW_017729025.1:127741130-127761134 GCF_001723915.1 Gavialis gangeticus
TGATTTGGGTAGTTCTCAGTATTTCTTTTTGGGCCATCTTATATGAACTTAACTCATCAGTTATAAGAAACTCTGTAAACCAAACTACACTTCCGCACCGACAAAGAAGATCATTTCATGAAAATATGTTCTTGTCTTTAGTTAATCAAACTGGGATAAATTTAAATGTCTCTTGTTGTTGGATATGTAGTCAAGTCCCTATCTATTCTACCGGAGGAATACCTATGATACCTGTACCCTTGAATGCAACTCAGATGTTAGCCCCTTACTATTCAGATTTTCTGGAAACAAAACTTGGCAGAATGTAAGTTGCAACCGGTCTGACTATGTACGATTAGCATATGCCAGCCTGGAAAGTTGCATTGGACCTGTAATGAATCTCGTGTTGCAGTAGGAGTCAGTAAGCATGAAGTAGAATTTAAGATAAATGATGCTTGGTTTTCTAATGGTTCTTGGATATCTAACTATTCCCCTGCAGGTCAGTTTTCAGGCTATTATTCACAATGGATGGCGTCCCCACACTGTAATACAGGTGGATTCAGTGCATTAGCTGGTCACTATTTTGTGTGTGAAGATAAGGCCTATAAAAATCTTCCCTCTGGTTGAAGAGGAACGTGCTATGTCTCCACAGCATATCCTGCCTTTACTATTAAATCTCACTTACCTAAAGGAAGAATTCACAGTGTTTGCAAAATTACAGAAAATCAAAGGTTTTGGGGTATAATGTTCCCCAGCTATGGCGCAGTCTTAGCAATGTCCGAGATAAAGGAAGTTGCAGCATCTCTGGAAAAGATTGCTAATGCTACTGTTGATAATTTTGATAAAATAAATACAGAAATGAAACAAATAAGGCAAATGACATTGCAAAACCAACTTGCGTTAAATTATATACTAGCCAGCAAAGGAGGAGTCTGTGCTTTAATGGGTAAAGAATGTTGTACTTATATTCCCGATAATTTAGAAGAAATCAAAGATTCAAGTAAACGTATTTGAAAAGAAGCAGCTAAATTGCATGAGTCAGATAGTTGGAATTTGAGTTCTTGGTTTAGCTCTATTTTCAGTTCCTTAGGCTCTACCTTCATTCATAGTTTGTTGATATTGTTTGTTGTTTTTATTGGAGTATGCCTAGTGGTTATGATAGTACAATATTGTTTAAGTTGTGCTGCCAAGCAAATGCGGAATAGCTCATCAACCAGAAATGAAGTATATAATTTGTATGTTGAAATAGCAGAAAGTAAAAAGAAAGAAAAACTAAAAGTTGAAAGGCTAATGGCTATAAATATCTAACTTGTTGGGGAAAAAAAACAACAACAACAAACGAGGGAATGTAGTAGTAAATTTAGCCGGGCTTCTGGCCTCCTTGACTAGGAAAACAGACAAAGACCAGAAAAGCTAATACTGCTTATTTCAGTTACATGTTCTGAGATAAGGAATCCTGTATGCCTTATTACCCTGTGCACAGATGTCCAATTAAGTAAACTTGTTTTGGTTTCTCCACGGTCATATTTTTTTCTCTTTATCTGTCTTAAGTGTAAATATGCTTGAAAACTTAGACAGTAGGAGGATTCCTTTGAAACAGACCAAGTGGGTGATTCCCCTTGCTGTCTGGAATTCTCCCTGTGATCCCCCCATAACCCTAATTAAAGAAAAGCTGGCTCTGTCAGTTCTGATTCAACTACAACGCAAAGTTTGATTTCTTCCACACTGGGTAACCACTTCAGATGTGATTAACTGGTTTAATTGCATCTTAAACGTGCCTGGGCTATATATATTTCTCTTTATTCTGTCTGTACAGCAACCAAGAAAAAAGGGCTGCAGTGCATTATTGTAGCTTCTTTGTTTTACAAAGAAACAAATGCCATCTTTCTGTGCTCCAGAATAAAATCTTTATCAGATTTTGCTGGGCACCAGTGTGTGAAAAGCTGTTTTTTTTGCTAAGTGCAGAGAATATCTGTTCCATATTGTTAGCATTTACTATGATTAATAAAATCTGAATAAGATGCCATTTTGAATTTTTGCTAGGATGAAATTTTGAGTTTTTTGTTTTCACTCTTCCAATTGTTTTCTGCCGGAGAGAGAAATAATCTAGCTTCCTGTTAGTCTTTCAGTGTTACTGGGTACATAATTAAGCCAATGGCAAGTGTTATATTAGTACTTCTCTTTTTTCACTTTATACTGGCCCCTTTATATAGTTTATTTTACTAGTAATTTATTTACAGTACTGTGTGCCTGGCTGTTTGATATTTGTGTTGAAAACTGACAGAGAAATTAAATTTCCTTTCTTAATTTGAGTTTTAATCCACTTTGTCTTTTAAAATTAACTAAAAAATTCAGTTGCCTCGGATGGGACCTTTTACATTTTATCTGAGCTAATGAATGTCTGAATCTGTAATAGTAAGATAAATATCTTGGAAATGCTTTTCCTCCATAATCTCTTTAATATCCTGTGTTCTAGCACAGGCTGATTTAACAAAATGTAGGTGTTTTTACATATTTCAGTTCTTAAAGTGTGCAGATTAAAAAATAGAGATGGCATTCACATTAAGTGTAAGAGTTTTGAATTCTCCATTCATCTTTGTAATGCCAAAGCAAGTTAATATAGAGAAGTAGATTTTGTTGCCAGAATTAATATCTCGTGAGATGTCATTCAAAGTATTTTTAATATTTAAAGAGACCATGTTAAGTAAGTTAAAGTATAGTTTTACTCCCAAATATGTGTTCTTTGTGTGTGTTGGCAATGGTACTGAATAACATTTGATTTCTTTCATACATCTACTAAATTAGACTTGGTCTGCTTAACATGGTATTCAGTCATGTATCTAAAACTCACAATTAGATCAAGGAGCAGAGGTGCAGATGTGCAGAGATTCTTAAACATGCTTAATTTATGAGTGTTTATGTCATTCTTGATCAGTTTCATGTCATTGCTTTCAGTCTCTTCTTCCTAGGATCTTTTTTGTTTTTCTGAGTTAGTGCTAATTAGCCCACCCACAGTGCCATGTGAATGCTACTGTATTGCTTCCAGTGTGGGGTGTAGGCCACGTGTATTTTAGTACACCACTTCCTGGCACACCACTTCTGGTGTAGAATGTCTTTAGCTATATTTCTATCTATATTGTATATTTAGATTTCTTCTCTCATCTATATATTTCAGTACTTTTTAAAAAAGTAGTAGATCCATTGCTGATATGACTGCAGTCATAATTTTCCTTCCCCTCTTTTTTTTTTTTTTTTTTATAACTGCTTGCACTGCTTTTTTTTACCTTCAAGCAAGGTAAAACAATTCTAGAGCTACTGCTTTTGGAGGAGGTGCTTTTTGGTGGCACCCATCTGATGCAGTTAGTGAAAAATCAACTGAATACCAATACCCTGTGAGACTGGCTGTTTTTTTAAATCAATAGTAGGAAGCTACTTGATAGTTGTCTGGAAAAGGTCCCAGGCCAAAACCCTATATTGAAAGAGATGAAAAGGGGTAGGAGTGGGGAGAGGGAGAGAATGATGATGATTCATTTTCAGTGTTTGAGAGGAAAATGACTATGATTCTTTGCTGGGGTCATACAATTTATACCTGCTGTGAGATATGTACATTTTTTTCTGAATAGAATTATCTCTTGCTGTTGATGGAATAAAATATCTGATGGCAATTAAAAATAGTCATAATCCTATTGGAACAACAAAAACAGGCTTGAAATGTTAAACTTAAAAAAAGATCAGTTTAAAGATATAGAACATGAAGTCAAATAAAATAAAAAGCTCAATAAAACATCACAAAAGACTTTATTAACATCACATCACTGTACAAGAATGACAGGTGGTGATCCACAAATGTCATCACAGTGGTGAGAAGCAGTATTGGGAAATGAAAGGGTTCACGAGCTGCAGTTTTGTAGCTACTTCAAATCCTTTCAAACCTGTTATTGTTAGATCACTGTGAGATAAACGTGGAAGTAAAAACTTACCATGTCTGAAAATCTGTACTTTGAATTATTGGATGTATGGGATGCTGTGCCTTGTGTTCATTACAGGTTGTGTGAAAGAGCGCACAGCAACTAGCCAACAGGGTCAGGTGCCTTTGCCTTTTCCAGAATAATCCTGTTGAAGTTTAAACTTACTTTACTTATTATTGGATGGCTCAGGAACAGTGCCTCTCAGCTGGGTGGTTTATAAATCTGTGTATCTGCCTAACTTTAAGGATGAATAGTTGGTCTTGTAAGTCAGTTACATTGTGTCAAATACCATGTTGGATCAGTATATATATAGTACGTGAATAATTTCTATAAAATGGTCACATAATGGAATAGATTTATGAATACATTTAGAAATAAGGAGGTTGTGTCTAATTTGCTGCTTTACATATGGATCATTTAGGATCATAAGAAAGGCCCGAAGGGACCTCACAAGGTCATCTAGTCCAACTCTGTCTGTTCAAGACAGGGTCATCCCTGATTAAACCATCCCAGCCACGTGTCTGTCTAACCTACTCTTGAAATTTTCCAGGGATGGAGATTCTGCAATTTCTCTAGGCAACCTGTTTCAATGCTTGACCACCATCATAGTCAGAAAATTCCTCCAAATCTTCAACCTAAATTTCCTCTACTGCAGCCTGAGGCCATTGCTCCTAGTCCCGTCCCTTGTGGCCCCAGAGAAAAGCCTGTCTCCATCCCCTCTGTAACTGCCTTTCAGGTATTTGAAGATTATTTTCAAATCCCCCCCCCAGTCATCTTTTCTCCACATAAGAAGAGAATTACAGTTAATAACTGTGAGTTATGAATAACCAGATGGCTGTTGGCTATTCATAGGATGTCCCCACTTACATAGTTTCAAACTGGGAGCCCTTCCTTCCTTGCATGTTCCAGTGCCTCTGAGCTTTGGTCTCAGCAGAGTGCACTGGAGACCGTGTGGGGTGGGAGTGAAGCAGTCTTGTTTTTGCACTCATTTGACCAAATTGATGGAATACCTGGGATAGGTGCTTAAAACAGGATGGTCCCAGGGAAAATGGGATAGATATTCATAAAAATATTTAAAAAAAAGATGAATACTGAAAATTAATTACCTCTCAATAGGTTATATTTTAGGCAGGATAAAAAGCAATAATGTGTGTGCAAACCTACACTTTGGAGGGTGAAATGTTTGAAAACAAACCACATTCTAAAAATTAATTATCCAAATACTGATGGATGCTGACTACTTTTGCAGCTAATGGTATTCTCTGTGAATGATTCAAGAATGCCAAAAAAGCAAAATATATTGAATTCTTAGGTGAAGTGTATACTATTTAATGCACGAATAATTTCTCTTCAGTGTTCTGTACTAGCCTTTTACATAAATCCAGCACCTTCTTATATTAAGAAACTGTTTAATATATTGCTCATAAATTATGCCCAACACAGTTTTTGAAGCATATCACAAATATACAAACTCATCTTTCCATATCTTTCAAATGTCTGGGAAATTGATTGTAAATTAATTGATGTGGGTTAATACATAACTGAAGTGAAAAAAATAAGGATAATGCTGTGCAGAGTCCTTTTTCATTTTTAATAATTATGGTTTAATGTTTGTCTACTCAATTATTTATGATAATACTCTGTGCTACTGAATTTACTATATACTAGGTTTTTTGAGGATATTAGTTATGTAATTACACCACAGCTCTCTGCTGTGTCACCTTGCAGAAGTTGGGAAAGACTGTAGTTTTTGTGTATGAATTTTATTAAAAGGTTGGATGAGCAAAGCATAGATTAGTGCAGTTCAGCTGCACATGGGAATATGTTGTTTTTTATGAGAGGTCATATCCTATGTCCCAGACAAACCTTTCCAGAACTGTAATATGTCTCTATAAGGTCATGGTATAATAACTGAAGATTTTCTGGAAGTTAGTTTAGCATATGCACTGTTGAGAGAAATAAATCAAACAGACTGGTAGAGCTTTTCTGATAAAAAGAGGTTTAATTCTATAGCTCTGTGTCCATTTATGTGCGTGTAAGCGTGCATGAATTTAGTTATGCAACAGCAATACACTAATTTGGAGGAAGAGGAAAGCAGGAGACTGAAATATCAACCTAGTTGTAGATCTTGTTTTTATGGCTGCTCCTTTCTACATGTTGGACTGACTTACAGTGCTAGATCCAAACACCCCTGAACTGTGGGGCTAGGGACAGGAGTTACACATAAACCAGTTTAAGTGATCAGAAACTGGTTTAAACCTGTAACAGAACAGAGGTTTAGTGCACATAAGCCAGTTTCAAAATGGCTGAGACTGGTTTAAGGTAAATCTGGTTGAATATAGTATCAGACTTAACCAATTTGGGTCAAACTGGTATATGGAACTTCTGTCCCAGACCACTTCCTGGTTCAAGTTCAGTCAGAGTCCCCCAGCATCCCAGCATACTTTCCAGCCCTGGGCTGGGCTGGACTGGGCTGTCTTCTCCAGAGAATAGGGTAGGTCCCACCCCTCTGCTCCCTAGCTGGAGCAGGGGCGGGTGTGTGGTCAGATGCTGACTGGCGTGGCTCCCTAAAGTGAAGGGACAGGGAGGGGGTTTATTCCCCCTCCCTCCCCTCTCCCCTTGGGGGACTGCAGTAGGGGTCTGCCTGGCCAGGACAGAGCAGCCCCTGTTAGGATCCCCCCCTGCACTCCATTGGCAGGGGCAGGGGGTGGCCAGACTCTGGCCGGCATGGCCCTGCCATCTGCTGGCCTCACCTGGGGTTGGGGCAGAGGCTCTGGGGCTAAGCCAGGCCAGCAAATGGGGGCTCCTGAGGGTAGGTGTAGAGTGGCTGGCCTGGGCTGAGCTGTGGGGGCAGGGCCCTTCCCAGCTGGCTGTGGTTCATGCTGCGGCTGTGGGAGCTGTGCACCCAGATTCCTTCTAGCTCCCCACGCCCAGGCTGGGCTGGGCTGGGCTGTCATGGAGCTGCAGCCAGCTGGGAAGGGCCCTACTCCCATGGCCCAACCCCTCCATGCCTGCCCTCAATAGTACCCACAGCTGGCCCTGCTCAGCCCTGGGTGAGGTGGGTGGATAGCAGGGCCGGCCCAGCCCGGCCTGAGCCACAGGGACAGGGCCCTTCTTAGCTGGCTGCGGCTCTGTGACAGCCCAGACTGGTGTACATGGGTGGTGGCTGGCCAGGCAGCAGTGTGGAGGTGAAGCAGCTGTAGGCAGGTGCCTTGGCAGCTGGACTGGCTGCGCGGAATGGATGTATCATGCCTGCAGCTGCCCAGGCTGGCTCAGAGGTGCCAGTGGGCCCAGAGACCAGTAGCCAGCTGCTCAGAAAGCTGGGCAGACCCCCTAGCTGGGGTCCCTGTGCCAGTGGGAGAGAAGGGAGACGGGAGTTTAATCTCCCTGTCTGCCCCCCCCTTCACCTGATGCACTGCCGAGGCTGGTGTCTGGCCATGCACCCCCCTGTGCATGTGTCCCCATGTGGGAACAGGCCTAGCAAGGGTTGCTTCCCCCTTCCCCCTCCAGACACACCTTGGCTGGGGTCCCTGAAGGCCAGGGTGGGGGTTTAAACCCCTCTCCAGTCATACTTAATGGCCTGCCAGGGCCTGACCAGCTCTTCTCCCCTCCCCCAACCCCAGGTCAGCTTCCCTCCAGTCTTGCAGCCACTGCAGAAGGGAAAGGAGGGCTCACTCTAGTGCCCCCCAGCATCTGGCCTGGGCCACTGCAGGCATATGGCTGCATTTCTGGAATCAAAAGTGAATGTCTGTTCACTTGCAGATCAGTTCAGTATACACAGGCTAGATCAACTTGCAAAGTTTGAATCAATTTAGGCTCAGGCTTTTTCAATGTCTATACTTAGCCTGGGTGAAAAGGAAAAGCAACTGAGCATTGGAGAAGTCATATCTCTAGCTAGATTTTTTAGGAATCAATAAAATGTACTAATTTCCCATGATTCCTAAAACCTTATGATCAGATTGTGCCATTCTTACATTGGGTATTCCCATCATTAAGGCAATCTTCATGGTGAGTGAGAAATTATTCACTGAGCTTTTGTTTAGCAGACTTTGACTCTTAGCATGCCAGCCAGGAAAAATGCTCTCAGTGCCGCTAATTCTGAAACCAGTCAAAGCACAAAAGATTTTCTAACCATATGCATTTTTCCTTTTTTGCTTCCTGTTAAGTTCTTAGGCATTGTTGTTAGTGGTATAGAGATTTTTGGTTCCTTCTTTGTCTTTGAGCTCAGAGATGGCTTGTTGGGTAGTATCCTACCATCTCTGTGTGTGGTTGTGTGGAGACTGATCAGCTAAGGAAACTTCTGTGGCCTGTGTTTCTTTCTTTTTCTTTTTTTCTTATTTTTAAAGGTCATGAAAGTGCAAAAGTCTGTTTTGCATTTAAAGCCTTAAATAATATAGTAACTCTGCTCAAGTGCTATCTTGCCAAAGGTCTGTGGTTTAGGGATGCCAATGATGTTAGGCAGCTATGCTTTCATTCCATTGAAACCAATCATAAATACTCACTTTAAAAATGCTTTTGTATAATGCACACAAAAAAGGTTGTTGGCTCCTAAGTAGAGCTGTGTAGAAAGAATACTGGATACAAAATGGCAATTTATTTTTAAAGAGAACAGTGGCAGTGAGGGCAGTTCTGTCATTAACTTTAGGGTCAGGTAGGACTAAGGTTTGAGATAATAACTTGTTTATTGGTTTTGTACATGACCATACTTGTTAGAACAAGAGTGGTCTTTGCCTGCATCATATAATTTTAGTACTGGCAGCTGCTAAAGAATAATTTCCTGATAGTTTCAAGCAGCTGTGCTTCTACCTCAGGATTACTGCATTATTTTGGGGCTTTCTTTTGTAGGAACACTACCACAACCAATGGATCATTGGGGTTGTATTAAGAAGAATGAGTATGCCCATGCACATATCTCACAGTCCTCAGTGGAATAATGTCCTGGATCTGCTGCTTTTAACTCACTTTCACTTTTATTTGAAAGTTCAGCATTCCCATCTAGACACTGTAGGCAGGTCCTTTGTCATGTCAGGGTAATCAGTTTCTGCTTTGGTGGTGTAACCAAATTTCAATTTATGTCTCAATCTTTGGCTTGACTGATCTTACTAGGTCCAGTATAATATATTACCCATGTTACTAGGGTCAGAATCATGTCCGTGTATAAGTTTTATAATTAAAAAAAAAAAATCTGTCAGAAAGCAATACTGTCCTCTTGGCAATATTGTCCTCTGTGCCTACCACTCACAAAGGTTGAACAGTGTATAGCAATTAATACTTTTCCCTTAATGTAGTCACACACTATATAAAGCCTTGTTTTTATTCTTTATGCAAATAGGACCTATAAGTGGTAGGCACGACATACCATTTTAGAGGCATTTGAGCAATATCCAGTAAGAGGGTGGCCTGGTCCAGCAGTAACAAACTACCTATAGCACATCACCCTGCATTTTGCTACCTCTGGTTTAACTTGTAAGCTCTCAAGGGCAGCCTTATCTTTGTTCTGTGCTGTGCTAAACAGTCTGTCATCATTCAACAAGTAGTCACTTCATACTATAGATCACATGCTGCCCCTTGTAATGCAAGGAAGACGGCAAATTTTGCCTTAGCTTTATCCATGCAACTGCCATTACACATGCAAAGTTAGAACTTGGTGTCGAGTTGGGGCTTTTCGGTACCATTCCTGAGTTTAGCTACTCTGAGGCATATCAATTCAGTTGACCTCAGGAATGTCCCTAGATTGCAGCATAATTGGGACTGTTCTTCTTTTTCTTTTCATTAAAACACAAAATTAGCAATTCTAATGAATAATTTAAGCGATTCAGTGCCAAGTTAAACTAAGCATGCAACTGTACTTTCAGTAATATTGAATATAAATACTCATAGCTGAACAAACCAATAAAACTCACATTTTATTGCAATGAATATGTATTATTTTATTTAGTTGGTGAGACTTTCTGAAGCATCCTCTGATAAAAGCAGAAATAGGTCTTTCAGAGCCGCCTCCACATTTCATCTCACCTGCAGAACACTGAAGTGTTAGCAGATTTACTGTCAAAATATATAAAAACTAATGAACCCCTTTAAGGCATTTTATAAAAATTGAGCTCTTTTGTACACCATATAATGGTTTGAAAAGGAGGAAATTTGACTGTAAAACATATAAAATTTGCTTTACAAAAGTAAATGGGAAACAGGTGAGTAACCAAGAGCAACTTAGATTAGATTTGGGTACGATTGTTGACACTTCATTTGTTTATCTATCATAGGCCAGGGCTGCTCACACCACCTCTGCTTAAGGTTGACTGATTTCCTATTATAAGACTCTGTTTCTGGTTTCTTAAAGACTTTGTGAAAGTTTAACTGTTTGGCTGAAATATCCATGCCAGGTATCTGCCTCAGGTAGGCATTATTATTTTTGGAAAGTTTTAGCAAGAATGGTTCCGCTGTTTCTAAGAATAAGCTTAGGGATAAAATGTTGTTTTGGAGTAGTTAAAATAGTTCTACTCCAATTTGTTGAGAAGCTCTGATGTCTTCATGCTTTGAAATCTGGCAGGTAGCCATGGTGGTGAGTTTTTCTACCCCATACAATATTACCAAAATTTGGGCTAGTTATAAACCTTTGGAGAAAATGCAGTTTGCATATATTCATCAGAAATTTGTTAAGTTTGGTAATCTAATTTTTGGAAAATTCCACCTGTACTGGACAGGCTCTGGCCCAGGGATGCAGGGGCTGAGTAAGACTTCTTATACAATTGCTTCTTCAAGCTGCTGTGAATCACTGTAGTGCTGAGCACAGGATCTAAAACCATGGAAACTGTTGTTGTGTATTTGCAATGTGGGTGCTCCGGTTGGGAGCCACCTGACTCAAATGCAGAGGGACAAACCGAAGAAAAATTCCATTCTATGGAACCATCTTGACACTCCACAAGGGGATTAGCAATGTTGGAAACTGTATATGATCACATTCTACTGTTATAACAACATTTCCACTTGTTAGTGTCTAGGTGGTCACTTTTGATCTTAAAAGTCACTGTGCCTTAGCTCCCCATCTGTGAAAAGGGGATAATATTGCCCCACTGCCTTATAGGAATCCTGTATGTAAGAAGTTATATGCTGTTGTGATGTGTATGGTTGGAGAATCCACAAAGAACTTAATAATTTTGTCTTTAGGGCAGTAAATAAATCATAGACAACACAGTGGGCAATGAGAAACAGATACCACGTATCTGATCACTTAGGATACAAACAGAAGAGCAGCACCTCACTATAACTCATAACACTTTGCAGGAAGCATTCTGAGTTACAGCAACCCCCTGTACCAAACAAAATTTACCGCTGATGGCTATGACCCTGCAGTTAGTTTCCCCTAGCAACAGCCCCTCCCTCCTACCAGCCTAGGAGCTGTTTTCAGAATGGGAGAGGGAAAAGGGAGCAGAAGGAGCTCCTGTTTGGGGTTTCCCAAATGACGCTGGAGGGTAGAATCATAGAGTCAAAGGACCAGAAGGGACCTGTAAGATCATCAAGTATGGTCCCGTGCCATGGGCAGGAGGTTATTGGGCTCAAACAAGCTCAACAAGGTGCTTGTCCAGCTTCCTCTTGAACACCTGCAAGGATGGTGACTGCACCACCTCTGCTGGGAGTGTGTTCCAGATTCTAGTTACCCTTACAGAAAATAAGTTTTTCCTTATGTCCAGCCTAAATTTTTCCTCAGTTAGCTTGTGTCCATTGGTCCTTGTCCTCCCAAGGGGCGCCTTTTGGAAGAGTTGCTCTGCTAGATCTTTGTGCTCACCCCTACCATACTTGTAGGTGGCTATCAAGTCACCTGTCAGTCTTCTCTTACTCAGACTGAACAGGCGCAGTTCCTGGAGTCACTTCTCATAGGGCCTGTCCTTCAGGCCCCTAATCATAAAGGTGGCCCTTCTCTGTACCCTCTCGAGCTTATCCACATCCTTCCTGAAGTGTGGTGCCCAGAACTGGACACAGTACTCCATCTGTGGCCTCACCAACACCAAATAGAGGGGGAGGAGCACCTCTCTGGATCTGTTCAAAACACATTGGCTGATCCATGCCAGAGTTCTATTTGCCCTCCTGGTGACTTCATTGCACTGTTGTCTCATGTTCATCTTATGGTCGATTGTCACCTCCAGGTCCCTTTCAGATGCAGTGCGAACCAGTGGAACACCACCCATTGTGTAGGTGTGGTGAAGGTTCTTCCTACCCAGATGAAGAACCTGGCACTTGTCCCTATTGAACCGTTCAGCCCATAGGACCAGGCTGTAAAGGTCATCCTGGATCCTTAACCAATCCTTGGATGCACCTGCATTTCCCCACAGTTTGGGGTCAGGGTGGTGAGGGTAGGTGGATTGGAGCCCCCCACCCCATCCTCCAGCACCAGTTGATTGGAGCCCCCCACTGCATCCTCCAGTACAGGCTGAAAAAAAACCAGATAAAACTTCCTCCTCTCCCTTCCCCACTCCCATTCTGAAAACAGCTCTGAGGCTGGGAGGCAGGCAGATGCAAGTAACTGAAGATACAATTGTTTGCAATGAGGGTTCAGATTTTCATGGGATTGAGCCCTTTTAAAGTGCTTTGCAGCCATGCACTTCTGTTTGATCATGGATATAAACTGCTTTCTGTGGCCAGATCGGGTAAAAATTGTCACTGCCGTCTGTGCCCTTAGTGAGCATTGCCCACATAGGAACCCTAAAAGAGGCAGGGATATTATGGAAGAAATAATATGTAAAGGTGTCACAAAAGACTGTATTGTATATAGTGCCTGTGCCAAAAGAGCGTTAATTCTTGCATTCCCTAACTTGAGTGATTGACTGAAAACTGAATATTTTTAATGGAATTTTTAGATGATTTTATCTATTTCAAGGTGGCACTTTGATTTGATAAACATAGAACCCCATCCTGAAAACACGAGTTACTTATGGTAACAAACGCATTGAAATGTATCACTTGACTATAAAGCTAAGTGTGCAAGTGTTTGAAGAACAGTGCCCATTGAGAATTCAGGGAAAGACATTATTTTTTTTCATTTTTTTGTACGTAACTGGTATGCTTTTACTGTGAGAATTGGTATTTGCATTTATGGTGAGAAAGTCATAATTTTGTCTAACATGTTGAACTTTTCCTTCAATTTTTTCTAGAGGATGCTGGCTAACAATTGCTGCTTCTCTCTATTGCACTGCTCTTCTTGCCATCTACTCTAACTTTACTGTGGAAGCCAAATAACTGGATTTACTTGACAACCATTTTAGTTTTCAGGTCTAAGAACATAAAAGGCCAGCTGCTGGCCGGCACCCAGTAAATTTGCTTTATGTTGCTCTGGTGGCACAAAGCAGGCTAAGAGGGGGTGCTAATTGGTCAGTTGAGGATTTTTCCTTGCATTCAAATAACTCCACTGGCATAGAGCCCAGTAGACTGGCCCTATGCTGCTTGTTTACAGCATGTGATATAGAGACAGTATCAGTGGTTTGGTCAGAGGGAAAGGACAGAAGGCAGAATCTTTGCAACACTGGGGATATATCAGTTGGCTGTCATGATCTCCATGCCATTAAAATGTTATTGCTAGTTACGTTGGAAAGATATATTAATTACCACAATGAGGTAACCTGTGGGTGGGGTATGGGAGGGCTGGCATGATCCACAAGGGGTGGGGGGGAGGCACCACCTGTTTGTGGGATTGGGGTGGGGTCCCTTCCAGTGAACCTACACCCCCATCCTTCCCTCCTCCCCACCCCCACCAGGACTTAGTTGCTCAGCTTCAGCCTCGGTGCATGCTAGTAAAAGCAGCTGCACCTGGACCAGCTTGTGGGATGGAAGCTGAAAGCACTGGGGGGTGGGGACAAAAATAGATCAGTGTAGAGGAAAGGGGAAGTGAAAAGAGCAGCCCTAGGCCTTGGGCCAGTGGCTGGGTTTTCCCGGCCCCAGGGTTGCACAGGGGAAGTGGACAGAAATTCCATGCATTGGTTTGACCTAAATCAAATGAGTCTGATACTACATAGATCCAGCTTTATCTTAAACTGGGTTCTGCAATTTTTAGATTGGTTTGTGTGCATGGAACTTCTGCTCACTTATAGCTTTCGATTGATTGCTGGTCACTGAGACTGGGTTTGTAAATGTAAGGTTGGCACTGGGATGAACTAAGTTTAAATTGGGCAGCCATTTTGAATCTGATTTAACCTCCTAAATGCCTGTATTTAGGGCTGAAGGCAACCTGAGCTGTGGGGTGGTGCTGTGTTGAGAGGCAGAAAGGAACTGCAAAGGTGAAGAATTTAGTTCCTGCAGTAGTCCTTTCCCGAGTTATTTATTGTAGCCCATGGTCAGGGGCTTTGGGAGGCTGAACTAGGGGTACATCCACAGCAGCATAAAGCCAGGCAGGGGTGGATGAGATAAATTGGTCATCCTATGTAGGGGTACTGCCAGTGGTTAAAATGAGTCCTCCCCTGAAACCGCTTGCTTCTGTATGTTGATGGTCAAGGGAAGTGGATGCCAGCTATGGGCATATTGTGGGGAAGGGAAGGATACTGAGCATGGAGGGGAACGTTACAGCCCTATCTGTACTTGCCCCATAGTTGGAGGCTCTGTAGGGCATGGAGAACTGTTTGGGAAGGGTTCTGAGGAGAATGGGGAAGGTAGCAAGGTAGAGGAGTGTGGGGGAAGTATGGATTGGGGTGCAGAGGCATTGTGGAGGGTGAAATGGGTGTGAAGGGGGTTAGGAGCTAAGAGAGTTTGTGGGTGAGGGTGGCCTAGGAGGGGTACATGGAGTTGCAGAGAGGCTTGAAGGCTCAGAGGGACAGAGGAGAGCTCAACAAGGTATGAGTGGGGATAGTGAGGAGTTGGGGGTAAGGGTGTGATGGGGATGGGTCTGTGCAGGGTGCAGTGGGGTAGAAGTGAGAGGGACTTAGTGGGGCATGAAGGTTATGATGGGGTCTAATGGGTTTGGGTCATAATGGGGTGGGACTGAGCATGGAGATATGTGGGTAATAGGGGACAGAGTTGAGTTAGGAACATTTGAGCTGCAGGGCCACAAACAGGGAAAATGCATAAAGGGCAGTGATGATGGACTACACCATCTGCACCCTCTTTCAAAATCCTAGATATACCCATGACTCAGGGCCTTACCTTCTCCTGCTTTGGCCACTGAAGTTCAATTTTTTGTGTGGGGTAGAGAAGGAGAGCATATAACACCATACCAAAGACTGGCAGAAAAGAATACTTCCAAGCCAGCATATCTCTAGGGATTCCAACACTTTCTGATGCCTCTGTATTGCCTGTTAAGTGCATACCGTAACATAAGTCTCAATATAATTCTCAGCCCATTCTGAAGATGCCTAGTCCTTTTTCAGTCTTTTTTATTTATGCCTTGAACTTTGCACCTTTATTTCTCTACTTCTTTTCATATGAAAATGTTCACGTGACATTTGTTAAGAGATGCCTTCTATTATGGTGTGTGTATTTAATTCCTCCAAGATACCATATATTATTTCTTACAAGCTCTGTTAATATGAAGCCGTTTCTCACGATTGTAGTCTAAATCTTTGATGCGACAGACCTTGGGATAAATGGAAAGATATCTAGGTGTGGAGTGTAAATTAGTTGGAGAGAGAAAACAGGGGTTCTTGCCAAGGCCTCTTTGCTGTGAAAATAATGTTGGTCACACAGATAAGAATCTGATGGAGACTGATGCAGTGAGCTAAGTTTACCCTTTGCCCTTCAGTTTCACTCTCCTGGGTGGGACACAACATCTAAGGGTTCTTTTTTTCCCCCAAGGCTGCTTTTAATTTCAGATTAAAAGGCACACAGAAGAGCTCAGCAAATCAGAAACCTTGTTAAATATCCTAACTTGGCCTACTGAATTCCATATTTAAGTTATAGAGTGTAGTTGTTCTATATTAACACCAACTAATTTTTTCAAAAATCATTGTTTTTATTTCAATAGTTGATACTTTTCCATCTGTTTAATTTCTGTGTAGTGATCTTCTAAGTAAATCCTTTTCAGCTATAATAGTTTGAATAAGATTATAAGTAATTTTTGTGTCTGAACTCAAGGAGCAGTATGGGACTCTCCTCTGTGGGCTCCCCTCTCCAGCCCATTGCTGAAGGGCAGGTATAACAGATGCAGGCCCCCAGAACTACCCCTTGGGAAACCCCACATCCCAGACCACCTGGGTATGAGTGAAGCCTCCCCAAGAGCATGTTACCTATAGACTTTGCTCTGTAGTTAGCTGTGTGAAATTTCAGCTGCCATTTCATTTTGTTTCAGCCTGTTTCGGCACCTGAAATGCTGAATCCAAAACGAAACGAAAGGCTCCAAAACATCTCCCAAATGAAACAAAGTCATTTGAAATGTTTCAGATGTTTAGGAATGTTTTGGAGGAGACCCCGGGAACAGTCTGGCACAGCTCTGCAGCCCTTCTTTTGAAGTGCTGGGAGGCTGGGGACAGGTGGGGGATGGGGTCAGGCAGGGAAGCCATGGGGGCTTCTCCCATGGCTCCTCCTGCTGGGGCAGAGGCAGGCACAGCCAGAAGGGGGAGCCACAAGAGAAGCCTCTGTGGCTGTCCTGCCTGGCCCCATCCCCCACCCGGCCCCAGCCTCCCAGCACTTTAAAAAAAGAAAGAAAAAAGGAAAAAAGCACCCCGCACTCACCAGCTGCAGCAACGGTGATCAGGGCCTCTCTGAGGGCTTGTGGCAGAGCTTCCTCGTGCAGTGCAGGGCAGTGGGGATTGGCCCCCTGCCTGGCACCCGCGTGGCAGCTGCCCCATGGTGTGGGTGCAGTGCTGCACACTGTCTCAGAGCTGGGGCCACTGGGGCTGAGGGGTGCTGGGTTCTGGCTGACAGGTGGAGCCACCCCAGCTCCCAGACAGTGCACAGCACCCTGCTGAGCTGTGCTGCACCCGCACAATGCGACAGCTGTTGCACGGGTGCAAAGCGTGGTGGGGCAATTCCTGCTGCCCCCACTGTGAGGGGGGAGCTCTGCCACGAGCCCTCAGAGGCCCTGATCACTGCTGCTACAGCTGGGGAGTGCAGGGCTTTTTTTTTGCTTTTTTTTGGAAGTCCCAGGGGGATGGGGCCAGGCAGGGCAGCTATGGGCTTCTCCCATGGCTCCCTCTGCTGGGGCAGAGGCAGGCACAGTTGGAGGAGGTGCAGGAGAACCAGCAGCTGCCTGGCTGTGCCTGCCTCTCCCTGGCTGATCCGAATCTCTGAATCAGTGCCAAAACAGTGTCTAAACTCTGAAACAGATTTGGCTGAATTGAAATGGAACAGTGATCTGAAACACTGTAATGAATCAATGTCCCCCGAAACGGCCGAATCTAAAACTGAAATGAAACAACTGTTTTGCACAGCCCTAATTAGTAGTGTTTTAAATTGCACTTGGTGTTTTTCTCTGTTTTTGTGTTTACATTGCTTGTGAGGAGTGAGTTTTTGTTTATGTGGGACACCCTAGTAATTCATTTGGTGTTTCCCAGGTGGTCAGGGTGGGGGCTTGTCCCAAGGTAAAATAGATTTAGTACTCCAAAAACTGAAGTCAGCCCTTGTTGCTGTTGATCAGTGTCCAGCAGAAGGGTTATATCTGTGTACTAAGATTCTTTTTGCTTCTACTACCCAAGCTTTTACTTCTGTAAAGGTTCCAGCACATCCAGCAAATCCTCACTATCTCAGCTACTGGGGCTTGTAAAAAAAAAAATGTAAAGGTACTTCAAGAATTTAGTTGTCTACATCAGGGGCCAACAACCATTACAAGCAGGAGGCCAGAACAACTAAGCCCCAGTCCAGGTCACTTCAGTGACATGTCAACAGCAAGGAGTTTGCCTGTACCTGCATTGGGGCACAAGTGCAGCTTCCAGCTGGTGGGGAACTAAACTGGGGCTGGGACTGGGCAACTAGAAGGTGCACCTGCACCACCACTGCTTCTCATCCTCATGCTCCCCAGCTACAGCACAGGTGCAGTTTCTTAGCCTTGGGAAACTGAGCAGGAATGGGTGGATGGAAGCTGGGTCTGTTCTGCCACTACTTCTCTGTGACACTCCCAGCTGCAGCATAGGTACAACTGGAAGCTGACCAGCCCAGCTCAACTTTCCACCAGCTGAGAACTGCACCCATGCTGCCACCAGAAGAAGAGGGGAGGTGAGAAGTGGCAATATGGATGCATCTTCCAGCTGCCTGACCCTAGTGCAACTTCTCACTGCCCAGCTCCAGGCAGAGGCAAAACTCTGACTGCATGAAACAGATCCAGTGGCTCCGTGGGCTGCATGTTGCTGATCTCTGATCTACATTATTTGAAATGTCTACACGAGGGGTTTTCAACCTTATTGGTTGGTGAACTCCTGGGAGCCAGTCAAGAAGCAGGGAGTCCCCCAGCTGGTCAACGAGTGGTGGTGGTGGGGGGGGAGGATATCCTGGCAGCTGATCAATGAGTGGGGGGAGGGAGGGGTCCCCTAGCTGCAGACTGAGGGGTGGGAAGGGAGGGCAGGGGGGAGGTGAAACCAGAAGTGCTGGTGGCAAACCTGGAAGCACTGGCAGCAAAACTGGAAACTGCTGGTGAAACTGGAAGTGCCCCTTACTTCTCCGCTCTGCTGCTGTGTTCCCCTGGGGGCCTTCCCAAGTACCCCCCAGGGTACGCATACCCCTGGTTGACAACCCCTGGTCTACACATATGTGTTAGAGTGGAGCCAGTGGACGCTTCCGTGTGTGTGAATGCATATCTGGAGACTGGCCCTTGAGTAATCCCACACACAGAGAGTTTCAGATCTCAGTTATATCAGTGTGTTCCCTGTGTGCTAGAGTTTTATGGTATTTCAGGTACCAAGTAGAAACATTTTATATTTTTAATCTTCCTAGATATTTTGAGGCCATTCACTTTCAAATACATTTATATAAATTTTATAACAGCATTTTTTTAATATAGACTCTCATTTCCAATATCTAGTTACATTTCTTATAGCCCATGCGAGACGATTCCATATGCTATACAGATGAACACTTTGAAATTATTTGAATCCATTCTCTTAAAACAAAAAATAAATATTATGTTGCAAAATACATTGGAATTGAGGCCCCCTCTAAATGTTACAGGTATTGCACAATTAACTGGTTAATTGAGCAGTTACCTTGAGACCAGTTACATGTGCAAAGTAGCTATCACACAATGAAAAGCTCCTACCAACTATAAAGCTAGACCTAAAAAATGTATACAGTCTTTATAGCTGGTGGCTATCAACCTTTAGTGTGCATATGCTGCAGCGACTACCCTGTGGCTAGTTCTATCATCTTACAGGGCTCCCAGTTGCATGGATGCACCTTGCCCAGTCAGGGCTAGAAGTCCTGCAACTGTTGGGGACTCCAGGTTCCCCCAGTGTGCCTCCCACTCCAGGGATTTCATGCACCCTTGGGACAGGGAGATCACAATCCCCCTGCTCCAGGGGTGTGTGGAGCACCCCCACAGCTGGGAGCCCCTCAGCTGTGGTGTATGGGGCTCCTAGCTAGGGGAGCTTGCTTCTTGCCAAAGCAGGGGGAACCCACACTCCCCCTGCACTGGCAGTAAGGCACATTGTCCTACAATCATGCCTCCTGCCATGCACATGTGGCGTGTGTGTGGGGTGGTGCTTATAATGGCCTGAGAAAATGGCAGATTATAGTGCACTATCATTTGATGGAAGAGAGGCCTAAAATAGTTATGCCACCTCCTTTCAATTTCTTTTCTCTCTGGAAATATATACAAAGGGTTCATGCTCATTCTCCATTGTTTTAATTCATCGGATCATTTTACATCACTATCATCAAAATTATGGAGGGTTGAATTATATCTTTAATTGTGATCATAAGCAAAGGGGATGTTTATAAGCACAAGTTAGGTCTATTTATTAGTTACAATTGACACTGATGACACTGGAAGGTTTTCACTGAAGTCAATAGTATAGCATGGCCTTAAATTGGTGACTGAATATTGATTATCAAGGTAAATAAGTTAAAGGAAAAAAAGACCAAAAGCCCCCAAAACAAAACAACCCTCCCCCCCTCCCCCAAACTCCTCACAGGTTTAAAAAAAAAAAAA
>NW_017729025.1:127761185-127774248 GCF_001723915.1 Gavialis gangeticus
ACAACCCCCCCCCCCCCCCCCCAACCCCCCCCGGGTTTAAAAAAAAAAAAAAAAAAAAGTCTAATTGGACTAGAGCTTCCAAGATACAGACTATGTGAACAGAAGAGCCTTTCAAACTCCTCACCTTTGCATAAGGCTTTTAGTAATACAGACTATAATTTTGATCTCTTTATAACTTTAGATAAATTATTTCAGACAAATGTCATCCTGTTATAGCACTGTATCTCAATCATCAGTGTGTCAGTTTTATCAGCAGACTGTCTTACAGGGATAATGATGTGGTTTCCCCCCACTATTAAAGAGGAACTCCATAAATGAACTGAATGCAATGTGAGGGTTCTTAAGTAAATGGGGTCTCTAAATAAAAACTGCAATCCTATCATGGAAAATTAAGAATAAGCCCTCTACCATCTGATTTTCAGAAAAGGGTAGATGCATAGAAAATGTACGTATTGTACTGTTCTCATAGTGCACTCAAAATAAAACTGTTTTCCAAAACTCTAATGTTTTCCATTTTGATAGTAAAATCAAATAAGCAAACATGAAAGTTACTTATAAGATTCCTTTCTTTTCCACTGTGGGGAGCTGCTTGAGAGTGTGGGTCTTTCTGTGTTGCAAGGGGCTTTATTGTTTCTGGAGATGTAGTACAGAGCTGGCCTCCACTTCCACATGGTGCCTTTGAGGAGTTAACTGCAGCTTTTGTCAGCATATTGCACCCTGAAAATTCCTAGTCCCAGTCTCAGCTCTGCTGGGCAGAAAGCTGTAAAATAGCTCGTAGGAAAGGTTAGGCCTATCTTTGCTTGGGCCTGAACTACATTTAATGCCCAACCACACCACTTGGTTGGGACATAAACTACCAAAAGGACAGACAAAAGGAGGCCCAGGCCTATCACCCTGGGCTTGAGCTGGGCAGCAAAAAGCTTTCCAGGCCTATACTGCACTGAGTCCTGGATAGACAACAAGTAGTGCCAGGTCTCACCCTGGCTGAAACCATGCCAGGCTTTACCCTGGCCCAAATCAGCCAGCTAAACATATGGCTGAGGTTTAGCTGTACAGCTAGGCTGAAACACAATGGCTGTGAAACAGCACAACTGGCCCAGGCCTATGGCAGCAGCCTGGACATCCAGTCTCATCTATACCACTATGCTGAGATGATACAATTACAGAACAGAGGGCTCAGTGACTGCCAGGACTCATTCCTGGGCAGTTTGCTCCAGGGATTATTACCCCCATAGCATTAACTCCCTTCAGAAAAAAAGGGCAGGGAAAGAAGGAGGAAATGAGTCTCAAACTCTACGACAGAGTTTCTCTCCCAGTACCTGAGGCTTTCCTGTCCAATAGCTTTTGCTTTGGTGGGGAGACCTCCCCCTCTCATAGGGAGCAGGTTTTCTGGCTCCCAATTCAGTTGTGCAGCTCTCAGCACCCCCGGAGAAAGAGAGAGAAACCTTAGTTGAGTTGTTCTTATATACCTCGTGTGACATCACCCAAGCCTTGCCCAATTAGGGAGTGCCACAGTCTGGCTTCTCTCTTACTCATCTGCCTGAAGGATCTTCTGTTTCCTCTAGCCAGTGGGGTCAGAGGGCTGTACATATTACTCCCAGATACAGGCCCCAGTTTGCTATGTGCTGAGCACATGGCCAGAACAACAGGTGTTGTCTTGCCCACATAAAACACACACACACACGCATATGCTAGGGTGGTCGTCATAAAGGACATTCCAGTTTTCTGCTACTCTGTTCTCTGTCCTTTGTTGATATAAAACCTGATGTCTTTATGTTCTCATGAAGAGAAAAATAGAGGACATAAAGGTGTCCGGTTCCGTATCTGTAGAGGACAACTAGACTGTCCTCTATGATGGCCACGCTAACATACACATGCACAAAAATCCCAATACACAACCCAGTGCATGTGGGTGTTGCACAGACCTGTTTTTTTATTTCCCCTCACATATGTTGAATCCATTTCAACAAGCTCATGAAGTATCATGTTCTCTGAAGATGAATAGTAATTGAAGGTGTTCAGCAATGTGCATGATTGGGCCTAAGTTCTAGATGTGTGACTTTGCTATTATCAACCCAGTGGAATCTGTGCCTACCTTCAAAACAACAGCAAATCTTTCACCTTCTTTGTGATAAGGCTATGCTCTGACTATGTGTGAGCTCTGCAGTGACTTGTGAATGATACACACAACGAAAAATCCCTTTCCCACAGAAAGGACAGTCAGTACTGTGCCTCACTATTTGCATTGTGCTCCCTGTATTTACTTTGGTTAGAGACTGCTGAAAAAGTGTAACAGCTGAGGAACTAAGACTAGTTATAAAGAGGGTTTGAAACGTATCTAGAGCTTTTTATGTTGAACAATTTACTACTGATTAAAAAAGGTGAAATACTCTGTATTTCCGCAATAATTACTTGATCAGTATTTTTTCTCAGTTTAGTAATTTTAGAACTTTTTCCTTTCCCTCTTCCCATCAAATTGTGATAAAATGAGTGTTTCTTAGCTGTCATTTGGATAGGAAAGTGTTTGCTCCTTCATTTTTGTCCTATCTGTAATGTTGCCAATTCTCACTATTTGATGTTTCTTTCCCTTAAAGTGCTAGCTCCTTTAATTGTGTGATTACTTTTTAAAATGTATTTGTTTCTTTATTCGTGTTATATGCCTCACTTCCCAACAACGGCTCCTGGTAACTTACAGTAAAAGGACAGAATAACTTATAAAACAGGAGAATGACAAGAGAACAAAACAATGTAACAGAGTACTAGAATGTAAACATAAAATAGATATTCCCTAAAGAATAGCAGCCCAGCTGTGTTTGCTAAAGACTTGACCAAATAGGAAAGCCTTACAGCACTTCTGAAATATGTCCAGGCTTAGACTCTGGTGGGTCTCAAGATGGAAGGGATTCCCGAGTTGAAGAGTAACTGCTGAGAACATCCTCCCATGTGTTTTTGCCAAGCGTATTGATGGTACTTGCAGGGGGTTGCTTTTAGCTGATCTAAGGTATTGAGATAGGGCAGAAGGCAGAAGGTGGTCCCTTATTAGGTACAGAGGGCCCAGACTGCTTAGGGCCTTATAGGTCAAAACAAGCACCCTGAACTGTTCCCAGAAAGCTACTGGGAGACCATGCAGACTCTGGCGCACTGGAGCTAGGTCCTCCTGTGGACTCACCCCTGTTAAAAGCCAAGCTCCTGTCTTACCATGGCCACACCCAGATACAATCCAGAGATTCTGGGGCAAGACAGTGCCACATGTTTTGGTTTGTTCAATATAGAACTAGTGAATTTGATAAAAAGGAGTGGCATCCTGAAATTTTTGGGAATTCCAGGGAACTTACCAAGGAACGGACCATACTCTTGATGCTTGTGCTTAACGCATGTTCACCAACATTAAAACAAACTGTTTCAAAACACAATTATCCAAATAAAGAGGCGTTTATGAGCCACCAACCTTTAACTACTTTTCTGTTCTATTACAACGCAGACAGGAGACACTGATTTAAAAACTAAGTTATTCCATTCAGAACTTAATAATAATAGCCTGTAATAGTTTTAAAAATAAAATACACAAACCAAAATAATTATGGCATGTGAAACACATGCAATTACCACCAACATGACTTACAATAATGAAGAAGATTCAAAATAAATGAATTTTGTAGAGAAAATATAGAAAAAATTCTTAAAACAAAAATCTTACCAAACTGATGTTTCCTCCCTTCTGTCTTGTGAAATATTTTGAAAATACCATTTCTGTTCCAAATAGGAATCAAACTTTGAATTCATAGCATTTCTCACAAAAAGGAAATCCCAAATTTTGCCTAGTACTGTAATCAGGGCACCCTGGGTTGAAGATAATTGTTTCTCTTTTACAAAATAGCATATCAACATGGAAAGGTTAGGTGGTTTGTTAAGGGAATCAGGTAGAGTTGGGATTTAGATTGCCGAATGATGTTGGTTTCAGTTATATGCTTAGTCTATCACACTAGGCTTCTTATTGTATTAAGCTATAAAAGGTAATATTAGCTGTTTAGTAGAAAAGCTAGTTAAGCTGCAAGCAGACAGATGGAACAGAGATTATGGCAGTGCGACCTGAGGCAACTTTGACAGTACCCACAAATTAGTTTGTATGCTTGCCTACCTCAGTTCTCAAATTGAAAACTCCAGGGTTTTAACAGTTTAAAAATAACCACTGCAATTTCCCTCTTACTCTTGCCTTACTAGCTACTAAAGAACTATCTAAGCCTATAAAAAGGTTATTTGAGACTGAAGTGGTAGAGGAGTTTCATTATCTTCATCATTGTTAGGGTAACTATATGAATTTTGTGGAGTACTGGGTATGCAGCTGAATGAAGGCTTTTTTCCTGTTTCTCAGCAGAGCACAAGGCAGGATGATATATTAAAAATAACCTTGCAAACGCTTCAGCAAGCAGTTTTCTAATAAAGTCATAGCGTTAGAGCCCCTTGTGTAAGAAGAATAGGACGCAGCCCACCAGCTATCATCAGGAGATAAAGCAGAATCAAGGCCTTGGAGATGGTGCTGAAGTCAGCAAGAAACTAGAAAGAATCATCAAGAAACCACAATTGACCAGGAGAAGACAGGGGTCAAAGTCTTATGCATGCGCTCTTAGCAGAGAGGCAAGTAAATTAATGAAATGCATAGGCAATATCGTGCTAATGAAGCAAACAGTAACCAGAGGAGGAGCTTGAAATGGGAGGAGAAATGGGTAGAACCAAAGGAGGGACGAGGGTGGAGTGAATGTTAGTGAGTATAAGCCAAGGTGTATAAATGTGGAAAAACTATTGTTCAGGGTGGAACCCCAGTTTGTTGTTTTTTGCCACCTAGTCCAAACTGGTCTCCATTCTGAATAAAGCTGTTGTGAGCAATGTGTGCTGGTGTTTGCTCCCTGCTTGCTCTGGCTAATGAGTAGCAGGATCCATGGGCAATTGGACCGTTGTCTCCCTAGTCATTGGGAGCTGCATGAATTTGGGGTCTAACAATCATCATCGTTCTTTCTCCACCGTACTGTTGTAATAATTGTAACCAACTATTGCAAAGGTTTATACATTCTACTATTATAAAAGCCTAAATCTATCTGTCTGTGTCTGTCCCTAATGCTTTATTCATGCTCTGATTGGCTGACAAACAGCCAATCAGAGCATGAAGAAACATTCTGACAGAAGGCAGCCTGCCACCATGATGATGGGGACACGGGATGGAGCGGGTGGGGAGCGAAGCCAGCTCTGCTTCCTGGAGGCAGTGGTAACAGTGCAGATGGAAGGGGGGGGTGAGGCCAGCAATGCTGGCCTGCTCTCTGTAGGTAACACAGGGAGGGAGTGAGCACCTGCATTGGCCCCGAGCCCACTCTTTCAGTTCCTGAGCGGGCCCAATGTGGGGAGGGGGCGAAGGAGGAGTGGGCACACTGTGGTATTGGTGGTGATGGAGGGACAAGGGGAGTATTAGACCCAGGCCCAATGTGGGGGGTGGTGAGCCTAAGCCAGGTGAAAAGCCGGCCTGCTGCAGCAGTGTGTGTGTGTGGGGAGGGTAGCAGGCCCAACATGGCAGATGTGGGGAGAGGGAATGAGCGAGCCTCCTCCCTCCGTTGGGCCTGGGCCCACTCATCCCTCCACCACCACCTCCAGGTTTGCCTGGGCCCACTGCTCCCTCCCTGCTCCCCCACTGTGGCAGCCCAGCTTCTCCTCGCCCTCAGGCCCAGTCCTCCCCTGTATCGGGCCCATTCCCACTCCTCCCTTCCCACTGCCACTGTGGTGGGGAGCAAGCCCAGACCCCAAGCAGCAGGAGGGAAGGGGGAGTGGGCCTGGGGCTTTGTCCCCACCTGCTCTCCCCCCCTCCCCCCCATCATTCTTGATGGGCAATTGTCTAGTTATTTCTAAAACTCTAGCTCCTGAAATCATGTCAGTGTCTGAAAAATGAAAATTTCTACCAACATTACTGTTGAGTATGAAAACGTTGTTTTTTTAAGTCTCACACCCCTAAACACCCACAATTTCAAGTTTGTCTCAAGATCCTATAATTTTAAAATTGTCTGACTTTATCGTGCCCTCTGATTTTTAAAAAAATATTTAGGCATGAAAAATTGTGAATGAGATGGTCTAGCCACTGCCTATCTGAGGTTGAAATTACACATATCCTTTAGACTATACTAAATTTGTGGACTATCAAGTGGTGTTAAAGTTAGAATGTGTGTGAGCAGTTGCACATTAAGTATTAATATTATTTTTTGCATGCATGGCTCTGACTTGCCACTAGAAGGCTGGTTAGCAGTGGTGGGCCTAGGATTTAGGACAACTGGGTTCCATCTCTGCTTTGAGTTGGGGGGATGGTGTTTGGGAGCAGTACATCCTGGGATGCTGGAGGACTGCAGATTTTGCATTTTCTCTCCCTGGATCAGACTGAAGTTACCCTAATACAAGCTAAGTAGCATAGCCCAGAGTAAACCCCTAACGGAAGTGTAACTTTGAGATGCTCAGAGGGCACTGAGCATGAGTTAACAAGCTTTAATGTGCAGACACTCATGTTTTAAATGCCCTTAGTATGGTCTAAGTTTAACATGTAACTTCACTGTAGGGCTAAGTATACTGTCAAAAAGCCTGAGGCTGAATAGATTCAATCTTTGCAAGTTAGTCTAAGCTGCATAGATTGAACTGATAACAGTGAAAAGACATTCACTTTTGATTCTGGAAATGCAGTCATATGCCTGCATTGGCCCAGGTGCTGGAGCAGACAGCTTGGGCCAAAGCTAGCCTGCTTACCCTGTGAAGTGGGGTTTGCAGGGGAGGTGCAAAACATCCTGGGATTCTGGGGGGCTATGAGTAAACTTGAATCTGGGGGAGATCCGGGGCAAAAGTTGAATAAACTGAGTTAACCCAAATCAGTTAAGTGTGATATTACATCCATCCAAGCTTATCTTAAACCTTTTTGGCCATTTTGAAATCGGATTATGTGCACTGAACTTCTGTAGTGTTACAGATTGAAACTGGTTTCTGATCACTTATACTGGTTTATGTGTAATTTCTGTCCCTAGCCTAAGAGATTGCCGTCTCCCTCTTGGAATGCTGTTGTAGTTAAAAACACCAAAAGCCCACAAGTGAGCAACTTTTTCTGTCAGTTCTTCAGATGCCAGGGAAGGTATTTTCTTTGGGAAATTTTTGGAGCTTGTTCCTTCCTTTTCTTAAAAAAAATCGCTTATGTTTATTAAGATTCAGAGTATACTGAAAAGTTCCTTGTTTCACTAGTATTTTGATGCTGGATTATTTGTAGTGCATTCTTTTGGTAAGGGTTGAGTAAGTTGGGTGATATTTAAGTTTTTGCTGAAAATGTTAACTGATTACTGCCTGTAGATGGTGAAGTGCACTGAGAATTTGTTTTCTGTTGTGCCTTTTTTCTTTTTCTTAAGGAGTTATTTTCAAGTTGCTCATAGCATGGGATAAGGGCTTTTCCCCCTTGTCTTTTATAACGCCAAACAAATAAATATAGCTCAGATGTAACAGCCACCATCTTGGCCAGTATAAGGAACTTCACTGCAGCTCTCCTTCAATATATATATGATTTGAACTTGAGAGCCAGACTCCCTAGATCAGATTGTAACAGGCTCACAATCCCCATGTATTAGGCATAGAAGAGGAAATTTGTAACATATACTAACTATTGGGTCTCAGCAACTTTCAGACATTTTGCTGAGATGATTCTAGTAGCTAGAATCTATGTGCATACACACTAATGCAAATTAATAGTGTAAAATATTTGCATTAGATTTTGATTGTCTACTGAATCACTACCTGCTTGGTATAAAATCATATTGCTTAGGAATCTAAGATCAAGTTTACTGTGCCTTCAAGAAACAATTGTGACAGAACTGAGTGTCTGTTTAGGGAAATATAAATTCCTTAATATTAAGTATTTACATTTTCCTTTGAAATATGTCATTCAAAGAATTAAAGCTTTAAAACGGTATTCCAAAAAGTACCTCTAGGATACACTACCATCTCCTGCTCCAGTTTGGAATCTGTTACCATGTGTCCAATCCAGTGGATCCTGTGCACTACCAGCTGCAAAGGGTACCAATAAGGATTTTTTTTCCATTTAACATTACTGTTTACTCAAATCCAAGACAACCCCTCATTCAGCATGGGGGGAAAAAAGCCTCACATCTTGGATGTGGGTACAAGGTGGAGAGGGCAGATGGCTGCTGCTGTTCTGATTCTGGCCCCCAGCCTAGGTCAAGGCCAGAGTCAGAGCTACAACAGCTACCTGCCTCTGTCTTCTACTTCCTTTGCAGTCTCTCTGTACCCTCCAGTCTTTCCTTATGGCTTCCCCCCCACTTCCCAACTGACTGTCAGGCATTGCTCTGGTTCTGACTTCAGCTCCATTCCCTCCTGGGGCACAGAGTATGTGGAAACTCCAGATTCTGCCCAGTCAACAGCAGTGCAGCCCTCTGGTTGTGGGACACTCCTGCATGGCTGTGCAGGGGCCACACTTCCATGTGTTTGGTGGGTGTCTGGGAGGGAATGGAGGCTGGGCTTTCTGATGGTGAGGGGGGTAGGGTGGCCATTGGTTCTGTTTTATACTGGACTGTCCTGTTTTTAAACCCTTTGTCCCCTGTCAGTTTCTGAATGAGGACCAGGCTGCCAGAAGTCCTGTTTTTTAGTTCATTGGTGGAAATGCATGTCAATCATTTGTCCTTGTGATTCTTTGGGCTGTGCCTAAAGGTAGGGTGGTGTGCAGCCAGGAGGAGCAGGGTTCCAAGACAGCCAGTGAGGATGGGAGGTGGAAGATCTCAGGGGCTGGTCATTCTGCACCTGCATGAGGAGCCATGGCTGCAGTGTATGTACAGTCACAGTGAGAGCTGAGGTGCTGCTGTTTGCCTGAGCTCCCTGGCCCTGGGCTGGGCATGTGTGGGTGGCCCCAGGCCCCGGGGGCAGCTGAGTGGCCGGGGCCGAACAAGTTGGTCTGCGCACACACCCCTCTGTGCTGCCTCAGTGCAAGGTAATGGCTTTGAGAGCAGGTGGATAACTGCAATTGTATCTGCTGCAATGCCTCATACTTACTATAACAAGTTCTTTCAAGGCTGGTGCCATTTTCCCAGTCTTTTTGTGGCTGGTGTCTCCACCCCTCACTGCTGATTGGCCAAGGAAGCAGCCCCACCCTTCACTGATGATTGACTGAGGGGGCAGTGGTTCCACCCCTCATCAGGGGTTGTCCTATATTCTGGGGATGCATCAGTGGCCACCCTAGAGTGGGGCAGGGAGGGAAAGGGGAGAGAGACTGTGGGGAACAGGCAAGGTACAGAGGCTGCAGGGAATGGGGAAGGAAGCAGTGGCCATGGAGAGCACGCAGGAGGCAGAGGGTGCAGAGAACATAAGCTGTAGGGAGGACTAGGGGGCAGAGGCATATATAGATGCTATTATTATATAGATATAGATATATCATGGTTGTGTGTTTGCATAAGGGGGACATGTATTTATGATTGTTGTCCAACCATAAATACATGTCCACCTTTATGCAAACACACAACAGTGATATAATCCTTTCCTCTAGGAACCTTATTGTTTAAATAGACAAAAAGTTTAGAAAAGCTGACAGTGTCCTTGTTTCTCAGACAGGAAGTGGAGTGATGGATGTTGGGACTTCAGAAGGACCGAAAGCCAATTAAGGAGGAATATAGGGAACTAGGCTTAACATCCCACTGAGTTTCAGCAAGAATGATTGTGGTTTGCTAAGATCATAAGGCAGTCCCCCAGATCTCCTTTTGTTCCTTTTCCATTTGCTCATAGAAAGTTGATTACGAGTCCTCTCTGTTACATCATAACAATTCAACCTGTATCATCCAGTTGAGAAAATAACTTTTATAATATTTATGTTTGCACAGTGTGGAAATTGTAACATTTACATTTTTAAACGTATTAGTTTCCAAAATTACCAATTAGAGCCATTATTTCAGTGTGACAAAAATGTTATATGTCCACTACTTCCTGTTGCAATACCTGCATATTTAATTTATTTTTTGCAGTTAGGTCATTAAAATATGACATTTCTCATCACTGTTATTGATACCCTTCTTCTGCGGTATGGTCACCCTACAGGTAACAACCTGAGTTGAAAACTGTTTATTTTTCATTTCAGTATATTTTTATACAACTAGAACCCAGGCATGAAACCCACATTTCAGATTCATTTCTTCAAACACAGCACTTTGCCAGCAACTTGTCATTTTGCTTTAGAATGGTGTGTCCTCATTTCATATATCTGCAGTGTTGCTACATGGAGCTGACTTTAATAGAGGTTATTTTTAATTGGTATATATTACAAAATGCATAACAATTTTTGAAGTGATAATGCAGTAAAAAAATCTATGGATGATGTGGAGTTGTTACAATTCTATGCACCATAGTAATTTGGAATTCCATAATGAAAAGCAGAGAGAGAGCTCAGTCTTTTTCCATTACAAAAGTCCCACCCTGTTTGCACTTCTGGATTTATAAGCGTGTAGAGGATATGTATGACATGCTGTTGTACAGTTCTGACTCTGTCCAGTATAGATCGGTGATATGCCAACTATGAAGATAGCAAGATAGAAGTAGAAGATTCTTTTACTTGGTCATAATGGCCAGGTACAGACATAACACTTTTAGGGAACTTGTACACTTTTAGGTTTTTAAATGAAGCCCACCATTTCAATTTAGGCGTTTCCTGTTATGGTGAGGGACTCTGATCCTTTTTTGTTGTTGTTCTGGAGGAGCCTGCCCATGGCTGGGAGGCAAGCTGCATGCGGGCTGAGTTTCCCCTGAGCTGTTGGGGCCCTTGGCCCTTCGTTCCATGGTGGTGATGCCCCTCCACCCCCCAGGGCTGGCCAGGTGGGTTGCTAGCAGTCTGGGTGCTGCCCCAGCTTGGAGGCAGCACCCCGCCGGATCCAACTCTTCCCTGACCCCAAGCTGGGGCAGCACCCGGCCCACTAGCAGCCCACTTAGGTAGCCCCAGGGGGTGCTGCTGCCACCACAGAGGGAAGGACTGGGGCCCCTTGCAGCTCAGGGGCCACCCAGCCCACTGACAGATCACCCTTTGGTCATGGGAGAAGCAGGCAGTCTCTGCCCAGGGGGGAAAAAAAAAAAGGATCATGTCCCTTGCCGCTTCTGCCTTCAGCAGGTGCCTGTTGAAGGCAGAAGCAGTGGGGGGCCTGATCCTTTTTTTTTCTGCGGAGGCTGCCCATCTTTCCCATGGCTGGGGGGGTGAGCTGACTAACAGCTGCAACACATCATTGCAAACTAAACTACATCAGGGTGTAGTTTAATTTGTAATGATGCAAACTCATTTCAAATGCCCAAAACTCCTGCATATGTACAGTCTGATGCCATTAAGCCACACAAAGTGACATTTTTGTCACATGTGCATGATAATGGCATCATGTGTACAAGTGGCCTTATTGGTATAAGAGATAGGAAACTGACTTATACCCATAACAGAAGTTTGGCACACAAAACTGGTCTGTACCCGTAAAAGAACAGAAGTTTTGGCACATGTAGAATAGTTTAAAAATGGCAGAACCTGGTCTAAGATTTGTGCCCCCATCAGAAGGTGAATGTGTTTTCTGTTCACTACTGATTTAGACTACTCCGCTTACAGAAAGCTACATAATTTAGATTGATTTTGCCTTGGGCTTTTTGAATGTCTTTACCTAGCCAATGAGCCATTGACAATATCTGGGCAGTTTTCTTTGCCCTAATTGCTAAAAGTCTCCAACAGCATGGAACATATTCTACTAAAAATGACCCATTTTGATTGTACAGAGGCCTTATTTAAGGAGATGCTTCCAGAAAGATCCACTTGCAGGATGTATCTTTCAATTTTCACAGAATGAAAGACTTCCATTATTTCAGTATGTTTCCACTTTTCAAACTATTATTGTCTGATAAAACTGAGTGTAAGATTTGATGAAATCATCTAGAGAATAAGTGTTCTGTGTTCCACAGTTTCTATTAATTTTGTGTATAATTTCAAATGTCCGTTGTGCTTATAAAACTGAGATCTTATCTCATCAGATTTTCATAATTGGAGTTGACTCTAGTAGTGGGAGACTACAGCATATATTATCTTAAATGGAAAATCTCAAACCATATCTCAAGTGATGAGAGTTATACCAAGAAGTGGGGCATTTTAATGCTTGTTGAAAATAAGGAAGGTATTTTGTCATTTGCTGTGCAATGCATGTATGCTTCTGACACAGTCCCTTTTTAAAAGACAAACAAACAAACAAAAAAGAAAAGAAAAGAATCTTCAAAGGAAAGGTAAAATAAGTTTTTTTTCCCCCCTGTTTTTACCTCTTTATGTTTTCTAAACATGAATTTGTGCCCTGTTTTACTGCTTTTTATATATATAAAGGCCTTAAACAAAACTACAAGTTTCTTTATTATGTTAGAAGCGTAGGTTTTATCTCCTGTTTTTACTGAAAGATTGATGACAAAAAGGGACTGCTCAGTGCAAATAATTCTGATGTCATAGGGATAACGGAGACCTGGTGGGACTCCACCCATGACTGGACATTGGGTATAGATCGCTATACCCTGTACAGGAAGGATCATGTAGATAAAAGGGGCGTGGGTGTAGCTATCTATGTTAAGGAAAGCTACGTGTCCCTGCAAGCTGATATTGGTGACCACGGTGGACGACTGGAGACCCTCTGGGTTAAAATCTGTGGGGAACACGGCACAGGGGACACAATGGTGGGAGACTACTACAGACCTCCCACCCAAAGTCCTGAGCATGACTAGGAGTTCGCCCGGGAACTGGCTGAGGCCGCATGCTCCAGGACCATGGTTGTCATGGGTGACTTCAATTACCCAGCTATCTCGTGGGAGGATCACTCAGCAAAATCTGAGCATTTGCAAAGCTTCCTCTTGTGTGGATGACCTCTACCTGACTCAAGAAGTCTATGGGCCAACAAGAGGCAAAGCGCTGCTCAGCCTGGTACTGGCTACTGGGGATGACCTAATTGGTGACCTAGTGATCAATGGGAAGCTGGGTGACAGTGACCATGAGCTGATCGCCTTC
>NW_017729025.1:127779248-127779553 GCF_001723915.1 Gavialis gangeticus
TAAGGAGCTGGTAAGCATCATTGCCCAGCTCTTGGCATGGATCTTCGAGAACTCCTGGTGCTCTGGTGAAGTGCCCGAAGATTGGAAGGCGAATGTGGTGCCTTAATGGACTGGTCAATGCCAACATCCTAAGAGATAGCCAGCACGGGTTTGTAGCACCATGTATTTGTCAGCATTCAACTTCATCCTACTAGCTCCAGCCCAGTTTTCCTATCTGTCAAATCCTTTTGAACTTCATTCTTATTCTCCAATGTGTTTGCGATCCTTTCCAGTTCCATGCCATCTGAAAATTTGCTGAAGAAGCT
>NW_017729025.1:127779564-127833722 GCF_001723915.1 Gavialis gangeticus
ACCACAAGATGAACATGAGCCTTCAATGCGATGCTGCGGCTAGTAAAGGGACCAAAATGCTGGCTTGCATCCATAGATGCTTCTCAAGCAAATCCCAGGATGTCCTTCTCCCCCTGTACTTGGCCTTGGTGAGACCGCAGCTGGAGTACTGCATCCAGTTTTGGGCTCCACAATTCAAAAAGGATGTGGAGATGCTTGAGCGAGTCCAAAGAGCCACGTGCACGATCAGAGGTCAGGAAAGCAGACCTTACAATGACAGGCTGAGAGCCATGGGGCTCTTTAGCCTGGAAAAGCACAGGCTCAGGGGTGATCTGATGGCCACCTATAAGTTTATTAGGGGTAACCACCAGTATCTGGGGGAACGTTTGTTCACCAGAGTGCCCCAAGGGATGACGAGGTCGAACGGTCATAAACTACTACAAGACCATTTCAGGCTGGACATAAGGAAGAATTTCTTTACTGTCTGAGCCCCCAAGGTCTGGAACAGCCTGCCATTGGAGGTGGTTCAAGCACCTACATTGAACACCTTCAAGAGAAAATTGGACGCTGATCTTGCTGGGATCCTGTGACCCCAGCTGACTTTCTGCCCTTTGGATGGGGGGCTGGACTTGATGATCTTCCGAGGCCCCTTCCAGCCCTAATGTCTATGAAATCTATGATTAAAGAAAAACTATAAAAAGTTGAAATTTGATTTAAGCAGGAAGTTGTTTTAGCTGTTCTTCCTAATAAGGATTTTTGTTTGTTCATTCTTAGTAGGTATTTAACTTTAAAGACATGAGAAACATAACATAGAAACAAATCTGTGTTAATGGTCAATACTTCTGTGCTATATTAGTGTCTGAGAGGTCTTATAAATCCTATAGTGAAATCAAGTGAAATCAAATATGACTTTACTTATGTACCTAAGATTTTTTAAGAGGGAAAAAGAAACTCTTAAAAAAAGCAAACTCTTTTAGACCTTTTATGACTATTAAAAATAAGAAATTCTCATTACACACATACACTCATTTATTTCTTTCCTTTTCATGCAGTCAGTACAACTAACAAATATTGAAACAAAACTGCATAAAGATTGTAGGATCACAAGTTTTAGGTTCATGTGATTATTTTTTATAACAGCACGAGTATAAGTTACTGCGTGCTAAGAGAGAAAATACCTTCAGGCAATTTTAGTAGCCTTTGCAATGTTTACCTTCAAAGAATTAGGAACTTTCTCTTTGTTACTCTGAACTGTGTATACTTGCATACACCACTGCAAGATGGGTTAAAATGAAAACAATAAGTAGACTTAACTGATGTAAAAGACAAGAAGATTCAGGGCAGCAAAAAGTCGCTATTCTTCCTTAAACATTAGCTTGAAGAGAAGAGGAGAAACTCTATCAGGAGCCTGCTAAAATACAACAATATTTTCATTCCTGCAAACCAAGTCTGTTTACCACAGTTATAGATGTGTGTTCATCTTTAATATCTGATCTATATAGGCAGCAAATATTATCCCTTTTATCAACTGGATATGAATTATGAAAGTAAAGGAGAGCTGGATTTACAAATTTTTGCCCCATTCTTGCACAAATGAAACAAACCTCAAACCATTTACTGTTACGGTAATCATCTTTTAAACTCTCTTGTGGTCTCAGGCAATGCTTTTCTTTTTAGAAAGTCTTGCAGCAACAGCAGCCCTTTAACTGTAACACATCTTTTTCTGAGGCCTTCCTCATAAAAGGCTGAGAGAGATAACACAGAAAGAAGATGGGCTGTCAGGGAAATTGATGGTGGGAAGGAATCTCTGCTATTCTATTTCACAGAGCTCAGAGAAAACAAAGTGCCTGGTCAGTTACTTAAACATTTTCTACTGTTGTGGTGTTCAGAACTATTTTGTGCAAAGAAAATCAAATTAATTGCATATAATCCTCAAGTACAGACTTTCCCACAGGGAGATGGTTAATCCAATCTAACAGAAATCAATATGCAGTGGAAGTCATGGCTACAGTACTCTGTAAAATCATTTTAAAGTTTGGTCAAAGAATTTTGTGAGCAGTTGCAAGAAACTGGTTTCTAGCCTTTACTTCACAGACACAGTGAAGTCATGACTTAGAATTTAGCTGTATTAAAGTCATATATGTGTATTTGATGCTAGAGGCATCTTTTGATAGGTGTAGCTCAAGTTAGCTAAAAAAGTTTTCAAGATGGCAAACAGAGGTCACACTAATGGCTTGAAACCAGAAAATTTGCAATCTTTTTTAATGGGAGGACAGAGTCCAATTTGGAATTTTTTTGTTTTTCTTTCTTGAGTTTAGTCCCCTGAACAAAGAGGGGACTGCATGCTATGGAGTTTGCATCCATAATATTTTTCATTAAAAATTCAAATTTAGCACCACTTTTGTGTGACTGGCAGTGCCCTTTTGTCACAGTTCTCTGAATAGGACTTGAACTTCAGCTGCCCCTAATGCCTTTGTTAATATTAATGACCACATCCCTAGTGTGTGAACAAAATTAGAATAGCCAGGGTTAATAGCCAGAAAGAATACTAATTGTTCTGAAATAGCATGGGCCCCTACTGAAGAAAGAACTGCAGATAAAAGCCTTCTATGTGGGAGGTCGGTTTGTGTGTGTATGTATGCCCACAGTCCATTAATTAGAGCTACTACTGGTGGAAAGCAAACCTCAAGCTGCTCTAAGAGAAATTATATTGATGCTACTGAGACAGAACTTGTTTACTTCATCCTTTAGTTTCTATTTGGTTAAAAGCAAGCTGTTATTGCGTTGGTTCCAAGCTTTGGTTCTACGTACTATAGAGAAGCTCTGGCTGAGTCTGGAAAAGTCCTGGTGCCTCTGAAGTCTTGCGTTCAGTCACTGTTTTCAAATCAAAATGAGTGATGCAGAGAGAAAATGAGTGTCAGTGAAAAAAGATTCCCACTCTGTTTTCTGTGCCTCTGCACAATGCTTATCATTCTTCCATATGATGAACAAGTCTCATTGCCCTTCTTGTGACTTGTATGCCCTACCTGACATCCCCTTGCTAAATTTTCTTCACTTAGGATGCTTAAAAAATTCTCAATGATGTGAATGTGAGGTGATTGCTGATTGTTTCCATTAAAGTAGGCTGTGACTGACCTACATAAAAACCTGGACCTGCTTTGTGTAGGGTGTGATTTTCCTCTCTTTCCCTCACTTTCATAATCTTTAGTGTAACTCCCATGGGCCTCAGTGGAAATTACTTGTATCCTGCATGATGAGAATAGGGCCCAGGGAGTTTTTGGCTGCCACAGTAAATTCAAACTGTGGCATTCATGATTCAGGCATAGCAAATGAAATCCCCGTTGGTACAAATACATTAAGAGCCAGGTTGACAGCAGTCACAAGAGAGTTGGAAAAGCGATACTGAATCCCACTTGCCTTAACCTCCTTCATCCTTGTATCCCTTCCACACATTTCAACCAAAGCAGAATAGGTTTTCTAGCCGCTTGCCAAAAAGTGAAATTTCTCTTAAGTGATCTTTCCAGGGGCTAAGAAAATCAATTGCTAAACAGTCATCCAAGAAACATCAGCTGAACCCATACTCTGGGGCAGTGGTTCTCAGCCCTTACAGACTCAAGGCATGCATAGTTAGACTTGAGACACCCTTCGGAAAATGCTAACTCTTAGTTTTAACTCATTTGTTGACTACAGAAAAATAGTAGAACAAATCTGTTATAAAGAACTCGGACCACAATACATCAAAATCTTTTTAATACTAATGGATTCCTATTTGAAATTTTTGGGTTTATCTTGTGATTCATGTTTGCATACTTAACAGTGCAAACAGTGTGTGGCACTCCATGACACCCATGAAAAGATGTCAAGGCACACCTGGGGACTGTGGCATCCTGATTGAGAAACACTGCTCTAGGGATTGTTCTGCTGCTTGGGAAACACAGTAGGTGCATCTACACATCCACGTTTACAGCACAGTAATTTTAGGATACTGCTCAGTAACTGAAAATTACTGCACAGTACAGCCGCATGTCTACATGTGTATGCTCATACTGCACAGTAACTATGGCAACTTACACTGACTTGGGCATAAATTTAATACCTGCATCATGCAGGTATCAAATTTGTGCCTGATTAGTTGCTGCACAGTAATGCACATGTAGATACTTTACTGTGGAGTAATATTGTGTGTGTGGGCCAACTTGGGACTGACGTTAGTCCCAAGTCAGTCCACACATACTGTTACTGCACTTTAACAGCTGCATGTGTAGACACTGGGCTAAAAACTTCTTACTGTGCAGTAAGGTACTGTGCAATAAATGCATGTGTAGACATGCCCAGTGTTTCTAAGCCATATATTCTCACAATTCTGGAGTGCCTTGGAAAAACCTCTCTTGTAGAGAATTCCTAGTTTCTCTTTGAGGGAAGGCAGCCTTTGTTTAAAAGTGGAAAGCAGATTTTTACTTAGTTAATATTTTGGTTAAGAATTCCCAGTTACCTGAACACAGCAGGTGGTTACTAAAAATGAACCAGATTTTCCAGTAACATAATCAAATATTTTTCTAAACATTTGAAAGGCAATATATGATTTTACATTCATGGTCAGTTACAACCTTCCTAAACTGTATATGTAATTTGTCTTTGAATATTGTCTTATACTCTATCAGCCCACTGTACATTTAAAGGACTGTTGTACATAGCATTATGTACTGGTGAGCCTCTTTCCAGTTTATAGTCTCATCTGCCATGACATAACTTTATTTATTTATGCCTTTTTTCAAGAAATGCTGCTTTGTATTGTACAGATAATGAATTTTTCTCAAGTAGTCTAAAACAGACATACAATTTCTTTGGGTTTTAGTCTTCTGACTTGGAAAGGATATTACACCTTCATGAAATGCACCTTCTTCCCAAGGTGAATTTACGCAGCTATTATTCAAAAGTTTTTAACTAGTAGGCCCAGAAATATTTAAGCATCTTAGTCTGTTTCCCTCTTGGGGAAAATTCAGTAAGTGGCTCTGAGGAACATAACAAGGGTGGTGACATTTATCCAGGCTGATTTAAAGTGATGAGCCTTCAGGTAGGTATATAAAGTATTAGGAACCTTTTAAAGGTTACAGAAGAAGCCTCTGTTTCTCTCTCCTTGCTCTTTTCGTACCCTTCTACCAAAGTATTTTATATTAACATACAGTATAGACTTCTTCAGTATGAAGTAGAATGGATTAACTAATGTAAATTTTGGTACCTATAAGTAATTGACCCTCACTATTGGTGACTTTGCCTTCCATATTGTTGCCCCATGTGAGCTCTTATGTTCCTGCCTCCTTGTTTGATTTACAACTTCAGTTCAGTTATTCCATTCAGTAAAATAGTGACTTGACCTTGTAATTATCTCCCCTGCTTCAGACCACCATTCAGCCCCTCCTTTTTGGCATCTTATCATTTCAGCCTTATGATATTGGCCTCTTTCTCTGAACAGAATGTTACTACCTACTTGGATGGTTGCTCTGAGTATTTTCATCCTCTGTGCTTATACTCTGCGGATATGTGCTTGAACTATTCTCCTGTTCTCACTTGAAATCCCCTATCTTCGTGTCATCTCATTAATTCACAAGGCTACAGCTAACAGTACTAATGTTGATGGACTTTCACATCTGTTTGTCCACCCTTGAATTGTCTATTTATCCATTAAAGTATCCAGACCTGTCCCTCTGATACCTCCTCTTTTTTTCTCAAATCTCAATATCAGTTTAGGTTTAATATGGCCAAAGAGAACTCCTGAATTTTTCTCCATCAGCTTAGTATTCACTATGTGGGTCTGGCAACAGAATGCTGTGGTATGGACGAAATTTTATCAGAACAAGGAGTTTCTCTATCAATAACATTTGAGCTTATCTGAACAGCAGATACTTTGCTGATAGAAGCAGTCTTCTACCAGAAGTAGTGTGTCTTCCCTGGGGGTTTTGTTGGCAGAACAACGTTAGCTACGGGATATGATATGTTCACACCCCATATTGATAGCAGTAACATTTTTCTCAGCTCAAGCTGATGCCTCTGGCGTGCTCCCTTTGCTCTGTACAAAATACATATGAATTTTATTTTTGTTGCCCACTGCTTTCGTTATGTCAGTCACACTCACAAATTATATCCCTTGTTGCCTTTTCCACTCCCATCTCCTTCTGGGCGGGAATTGCAAGCTCTTGTCCTTTGGCCTTGCATAACTTTGCCTTCCTAAAAACCTGCCCTAGATAGTTTTTTTTGCCTTATCTCCAGACCCTTTACTCTCCCAATGATATCAGCCTCAATGTTCTGTCTGTTTCCAACCTGTTTGTTATCTGTCCTCTTCTATGTGGCTCCATTGTTCATGAATGTTTTTCCTGAGCTGGTCATCCAGGACACTGCTGTTTCCTCATGTAAGCCTTTCCAAAGATCCAATGCTAACACCCATGGTGGCACATTTGTAGGCAAATTGGGATTCTCTCTGCATCTTCAGGATTCACTTAAAATACAAACATTATGGCATTATAACTTCAGTAACTTACACCAGTCTGAATTTCTAAGCATAAGTTAAACGGGGACGTGAGGTAGCTGGCATTGCAGTGATCTTTTAATTAGCTCTCAGAAACTGGATGCTAATACTGCATGAAAAGAAACAATAAGGCAGACATTACCTAGTATAAACCAACTGAATTACCATCTTTTTACACAATCTCAGGCAACTAGCATGCTGTCTGTAGGCCCAGTATTACACTTGAAAATAAAATAAATAATTAAGGTTTTGGTGAGATAAGTAATCTGGATCATGTAGTGTTTACTACCCTCCTAGTGAGAAAATTCTTCCTAACATCTCACCTAAATTTCCCTTGCTGTAACTTGAGACCGTTGCTCCTTGTTCTGTCATCTGCCACCACTGAGAACAGTCTAGCTCTATCAAGTACACTTGCACCTAACTTTGCTTTTATGAATCAGTTCTACTGAGTTCAGCAGAAATTCAGTAGGATTGTTTATGTGAGTAAAATGATATGTCCTGTTCTCAATCAGCATGTTTAAAGTCCTAAACATAGTTCCTGCTTCCCATCCACAGCTGGAGCCATAGGGCCTAGAGTGCTGAATGGTTATCAGAGAAATCCCAGGCTGTTTCAGAAAAGATGCTTCTTTGTGAGATTTAGAAGTTGCCTACAAGTTCCATGAGTATTTCCAGGGCCAAACATAAGCTATGGAATCTATTTCCTGCTGGATCTGAGGGGAACAAGAAATGACATTAGTCCATTAATGCCCTGGTACTAGTTCCATTCTTACAAGATCTGCTGTAACACTATTAAAAAGGAAGAGAAAATGAATAGTGGAAAGTACTACTTTTTCTTATTCATCACAAAAATAAAGGTTTCTGTTTCAAGATGAGGCCATGAGTTCATGTACCTATTCTGATCTCTGGGGAGAAACTGTAGGAGGAATCCAGAAGATTAATGGATGAGGTGTCAGGGAAGGAACAGGCACCCAATATAGTCTGCTTGGGTCACCAATTATTTAAAGAAACTGAGGCCTATTCCATCTTGAAGTGCAGTTTATGATGAAACAAAAAAATCTCTGAATTATTTTGAGTTTAATTCCTATCAGGATTTGAACTTTTATTCTGTAATGGTGGCTGAAGGAAATGAATTTGTGTGGAACTGAGGACAAGAAAGAAGCATGAGATTTGGGTATAGACCAGTGATTTCAACAGAGATGTACTTAATCATGCTTACTATAAATCTGGACCACAATGATTTGAATATCCTGGGATACGGTGGGTTTACCGTGTTGTCCTGTGTGGCAGAATGGCAAATATTTATTCTGTTATAAGGGCAGTGCCTTTTGTTGAGTTGTTTTAAAATATTTTTGAAAGCTATAAGGTATAATGACTTCCTAAGTGATGCCATGCATATCAAAGTTAGCTCTGCATATGAGTTATGCTAACAGAATGTGGTAGCAATAAGTGTAATTGTGTAGAATAAATAGTAGGGATGGACAGGTAGGACAAGTGGAGGCCTAAGGTGGGGGATATTTGCTACTACTGGTTTCATCAGAAAGAAAAAGAAATGATGGAATAAATGGTGCTATCTATAATTAAACACTTCCTGACATTTAAGCCTTCTACTAGAATTAATATGAATTAAATCTTAATACACCATTTGTAGATGTGTAGAGTCCTCTTTTAGCCTTTTATAGCCAGTTTTTTTCCTGCTCCCACTCCTTTTTCATTTAATTATTTTCCTTTTTCTGTTTAGCTTTTCTTGATGTTCCTCCTTTTCATGTATATTATCTTCTCACCCCTTTCATCATTTCCTAGATTCCTCTCTTTCTCCTCCCTTCCCCCACCCCAGACCCTCCCACCATCTTGTCACCTTTTGTCTTCCCTTTTCTTTCTTCTTCCTACGCCCTTCACAGTTAGGGTATCCAGACTATTGAATAAACTCCCTCCAGAGGTGGTGCAATCACTTACCCTGGAAATCTTCCAAGAGGAGACTGGACAGTCACTTTGCTGGGGTCACCTGACCCCAGTTGTCTTTTCTGCGTAATGCAGGGGCCTGGACCCAGTGATCTTGCAAGGTCCCTCCCAGCCCCTTACAATCCATGAATCCTTGCGTTCATCTCCTTACATCTTTGCTCCCCTCTCTTTACTTTCACAATCGTCATTTGTGATGCTTCAGAACAAATATTCTTTCCCTTCCAGATTCCCCTTGTTACCCTTTCTTTATCTTCCTTGTCCTTTGTGCTCCCCTTACAGATTTCTTTTACTCTTCCTCTTTTTGTGTTTTTAGGTTGCATGGAACAAAACCACAGATTTCCTAGGTCACAAGCAATCCTATAACCACAGGAAATTCTATGTGAGCTCCTGCCAGGCTTTTACTCGTGCACGGCTGTGCACGTGTGCACCATAGGGGGAACCTTGATGCCAATTAATATCTTATTTATATAAAATGGAATAGCTCTCAAAGGAAAGATCAGGGTTGTGGGAGAATGACAGAGCTGGGTTTTGAACTTGGCTCTTTCATATCCCCTTCCAAGTCTCCTAGCTAACTGGCTATTGGTATCCTGCAGTTTTGCTTTCTTTCTGTTCATAAATAACTTTGAAAGTTTTCAGTTTTATTCTGATAAGGAACAAGAACATTCTTGAAATGTTTTATGGGGCAGGAAGATTTTTCCTGGCTAGCTGTTCTCTAAGCTTGCTGGGAAAACTCCAACATTCTGACTAATTCTAGAATTCCAGTATTCCAGCAGGGTATTGAGTAACATACGTGTCCAGCGCGCGAACAAGGCAGAAACCTTTCAAGTTCAGATTGCCTTTACTGGCCAGGAATACCCCAAAGATGTGAAACTTCCTGAATACTTTCATTGGTTCAGTATTGTTTATACTGTTCACATGCATCCCTAGCTATACAATCCAGAACTCTTTACATTTATGTTGAATTTTATGTACAAAATCTTTAGGGCAATCTACCTCAGAAAATGCTTTTTCCATTTTAAAATGAATTCACTGTCACATATTCCTTATCAAGATTTTAAAATGTATATGACTGATGCAAGGTGACTAGTTATCTCTGAAATTTAGATCTGAGAAAGGTTGTTTCTTGGCAGTTTCCTCATCACTAGATCATTAAAGGCTAATTAGAATGGCACTTGCTCAGAACACCTGCAATAATTAATCCTATTTGGTCTCCCAAGTCTTCATTAAAAAGCTGAAACAATGAGTGTCACCTGCAGAGGACTAAAGGCAGTTTACAGTGCATTTATAGCAATGTTCTTTTTGTGTTTTGACTGTCATTAGGCTGAAAATATTCCTATTTTTCTCTCCATTGGTGAGAAAAGCATTTTAGTTTCAGTTACATTTATAACAGAATGCAGAAGGATATGTGAACTGTAATCTTTGGTGGAACAGTATGTAATCCCTTGTGTAAAGGAGTATTGTGCACTGAATAATAATGATTTTCTTTAATCTCTTGTTTCAGCGGCATGTTTTGAGCATTTAAAATGTGTTGGGAGATGCAAGTGAAACACAATCACTTAAGCTTTTAACAACAGCTAAAGAAAATGGATGGCATTTTTTACCCAAGCTTTTCTTACCTTCTCCCTCTGTCACTCTGGGAAACCACAGGTTATGTCCCAGGTCCAATTTCTTCCTCCCAAGTTACAAGTAATTGTGAGACCCCTGTCTTACCTTAGGAAGAATCAAGTGCAGAGCAGGACTGACTGTTTTCCGTCTTGAAATGAATATACTGTTCCAAGCACTGTATTGTGTGAAATATCTTTCAAATGAGACCTTGAAACCTGAAGTCAGCTCTGCTTTATATAGTTATTGAGGATGCCATGGAGCTTTTTGTAATAGCAAGTGTCTGTCCCACTGTCCTTGACAAAGATTTTCCTACTACTGTTCTGCTGAGTGGACAGATAGCTGCCACTCCGTGCTTCCAAGGTGGCTTTATATAGTACAGTAGTAAAGTGCTATGGAATAATAAGCACTGTATAATAAAAATACAGTTTATTTCTCTAGTTAGGGTAAATCTATCACAGTTTTGATTCCTCTTTCAAATATAAATTATAGGCATTGAAATCTCTGTTTTAATTTAGTGTCTATAATTAGGTTTTGATATAGTGTCTGTAGGTCTCTGAGCTTCAGGCCTTGCATGTGTGCCAGTAAGATGAAGGGGCCATTCAGGACTATTCAAAGTTATAAGTAAAGAAGAGGGGAGGCAGCCAAACTCTGAGAGATTGAAACATTTAAAAAAAAAAAAGGCAATAAAGGTGATAGGCAGAGCTGCCTGGGAATTGCCAACATCAGGTGGAAGATGTTTTGGGAAGGGAGTAAGGACTAGTACACAACATACTAGAAAGGAAGTTGTTGAGACTGTGAGAGAACTTTTGTAAAAAAAAAAAAGGCAGGAGAGGTCAAGTAGGGGAACTAGAAAGAGATGCAATGAAGCGATCTGAGAGCTGTAAGAGAAGATGAGATATGTAAGGAAATGTAGTAGAGGGTGCAAACAGGTTTCACATCCATTTAACATTTTAAGCAATGGCAAATATATTTTGAAAACCTTTACCCAATTCTTCATGGCATGATCAAAACATATTTAATGGACTTATGGACCTGTTTATTTCTTATAGTAAGGAAAACCATTTTTATGGGCAGTACAAAATATAGAAGTATAAGGCTAGTGGAATCCTTTATCTGCTTAGGAAGAACTGATACATTTGTGATACAAATTCTTTCCCTAGTTACTGTATTCTGACCTGAATGAATCAGGAACTTGGTTATTGAAAGTGTTTAATGTTTTAGAATGTTACAATATTAAACATGTTAAATATTTTTGTGCAAATCCATAATGTGCAACAATAAAAGGATTTTGCATTGATTTCTAAGGCAACTTGTAATAGATAATTCATGCTAACTTTGAGTTTTAAAACTTGTTGATAAATCTTAAATATAAAGGTTTTATTTTGAAATAATTATATTAAATATCATATTTATTAGAAGCTCTGACCTGCCTTAAGTCATGAATTCTAGGTATAAAGGCTGTAGTATAGATTTACTTATCTTAAAAATGATTTACAAATCCTACAATGGATTAGTAAATCAGTTGTATAAATCCTGAAGAAAATACTTTGATTTATAGTTGCTCTATTCCCACTTTGATATATGATCAGAGTGATTTAGAAATCAGGATTTTGAAAGAGTACCATTTTCACTGTTTTGGGGGAGAACTTGAAAAAGCAAATACAATATTTTAAAAAAGGTATAGGCCATGTTCTCCTTTCATTTTTTAAAGGTGAGGACCACTTTTTAAGTAAAGGTCAATCCAGGATCTACCACCCCCTGCCCACCCCGCCTCCCCATCCCTGCTCTGCCCCCCTGCCCAGTAGGTCAGTCAGTGGGGGCAGATCAAAGCCCACTGTGGTGAGGGAGGGAGTAGGGCAGGGGCAGGGGTGGGGCCCTGGCTGGGCAAGGGTTGGAGCTCAGGTGGCTAGTCCAGGTGCACAGGGGGGTGGGGGAGACTTCTGCCACTGCATGCACCTCGGCAGAGGCCCAGGGGGCACATGTCCCCTCTATCTGTATATGGGGCAAGGTGGCTGCCACTGTGCTGGGTTTTGCACCCCAGACTTTGCACCCCAAGCCCTGAGCTGCATCTGGGTTTGGGGTGCAAAGCTCAGTGCACAGTGGCAGCACTCTCACCCTGTGCATAGATTGGCCGGGGGGGCCCCTTCCCTCTGGGCCTCTGCCGGGGTGCGTGCAGTGATGGGAGGCCCCCTGCCTGCGTGGATGAGCCGGCTGGGCTCTGACCCACCCCCCTCCCGGCTTGGCCTGGCCAGGGCCCCAGTCACTTTTTGGCAGGGGATGCAGAAAGGGATTGTTCCACTCAACCGGCTGGCCCTAGCAGCAGGGGTGAGGCTTAGCTCAGCTATGTGTATCTTGCTGCTTGTATGTCCCGCCACCCACGGACTGCGTCGCAGCCACTCCCCAGGTGTGTCCCGCTGCTCCCAATCGCAGAGCCTCTGACAGTTGATCTCAGTCTGGGGGCACTAGCCCTCCCCCAGACAGAGATTGATTGGCAGGGGCTCCCTGATTGACCAGTCGATCAGGATCAACCAGTTGGTGACCACTGATCTAGATCTCTGATTTGGCCCAGTATTGTTTTAGAACTATATTTACATTAAAAAACTAACAGTGTGTTTGTTAAACTCATCCTTCCCAAAACATTTTAAAACTATTTTTTAATCATTAGCAGAGCTGTACCTAGAACTTTTGTTACCTTGAGCAAGGAGCAGGTGCCAACTGCTTACCTCCTCACCCAGGGGTTGCTTCCCCAACACAGGCATAGGTGTTGGTATGGGCTTCCAAGGAGTACCATTTTGGCACCCTCTCTAAATCTGTATCTGGGCCTGCTGCTCCACACCTCAACCCTAGTTATACTACTGATCATTAGGGACTCAACCCTAAAATATGCTGGGTGCTGAAACTGTGTAGGAGCTAAAGGCACTCAGCTTTTTGCATGATCAAATGCTGTGTGGGGAGGGATGATATATTGGTTGACATGAAACTGTGGATCTTGGTTTAAATAATGTCTTTAATATCTTTATAGTACTTTGAAACCTTGGCTATAAGGCTTTTGATGAGTGCAAAGTATTTATAATAAATATTGATAGATTTGAAGAGACATGGATATTCATTCAACATAAAATAGAATTAAGAGCAGCCCCTCATGAGAAGAGTTGATTAGACTCTTGGTTACTGCCTAAGAATCAACTTCTGCAATGTGGAAGTGAATGGGATTTTAAAAACTGCATGTTTTAAAAGAGTGGCATCTACTTTCATGAAATGAAACTTAGGTAAATATAATTAAAGGAGAAGTTGGAAAGATAAACAGAGCTAAGAAAGAAGCAAACACCAGCAGGAAGGGGGAGAAGGAATGAATGGGAATGCAAGCTCTCTTGAAGTGAACCAAACAAGTCAATGGAAACTATGAGAAAATCAAACTATGGAAAGATTCCAGGAAAAGCCTCACAATATGCCTGAAACCTCCTGTCATTTCTTATTGTCACTGTTAAATAAATATAGATGCACTCCCAGAACTTTATTGGCAATATTAGACATAGCCAACTGGAAACTCTGCTTGCACCCTAAATTCTTAAGTTATTTCATTGGTTGGAAGTGATAGATCAAGCTCAAGATATTAAATGAACTATAAAAAAGTTCAGTTCACATCTTAGAAAGACAGAAAAATAGGAAAATCACTGCTCATAATTCAGACCTGAGTTGCTGCAAGGAACACTTTACTTAGGATAGCAAATCATGTGACTGCTTATTGCAAAAGGAAAACAAAAGTATTATGACAGAATAGCAGTTTGTGAGCTTTAGGTCACATTATTTGTGTAATGTGATTAACAAAATAGCTCCACATAGTACCTGCCAAAAGCTGAATATAATCTTCTTGTACTATCACTGGCTCTTCAGCTGTCAGGATTGTGACTTTTTATCTCCATTCCTTTCTTCCTTTTTTTATTTTTATGGACTCCAGTAAAACAGGCCATCCCTATTCGGCAAAGCTCTAACTGGTTACATGCATTCTGTTAAATTGGGGTGGATTTAAGCACCAGTACTTTTCTGAACTGAGATAAGCCTGTCTCAGATACCTAGATCTAAGCCATTTCCAAGTTTGCATCATGCTAAAGAGTGTGAATGCAGATCTTCATCAGAATCTTGGATGGGTTTTGTCTTGAAATCTGGACCCAGTTCTGCTTGTTTATTTATCTTAAATTGGAAAGATAATCAAATTGTGGCAGGATTTTGTTGAATGAAATTTCAGATAACAAGGAATAAACAAAGAAACAGTAATAAGACATTTTGGTAAATCTAAGCTGAGCTTGGAGTTATACAGCTGTGTTCAAAATAACTTTAAATCCAGCTGTAGTCTACTATGAATTTATTATAACTTATTTATTAATTAATTTTAATATAAACATAATATATTTGCAGAATACATAAGTAAGCATATATAAATAATACTTTGTGATCTATGGAAAAAGTTGCATATAATATGCAAAGTTGACAAAAGTAAGCCTGAATTATTTCTTACCATTTTTATAGCTGGTACTAAGCCTTGGAGGCCAGGTATAGAAGTTACACTTATTGTACGCAGGTGTGCAGAAAGTGCCCTACAGCTGTAACCGAATAGATGGTCAGGGCTCACAGAGCAATCTAAAAATGGTGGATCCCACTCCAAGATATCCCTGGATGGGCATAATATGAGACTTCAGTGCTATAAGTTAGGGCACCATAATGAACGTCTGTACTAATCCCATTGTGATTCACATTACATCACATTCCTCCAATGTCACATGGAGTATTGCAGCACCTCGCCTCCCCACTGTCATGGGGCAGTGTTCTGACGTCGGTCAGTGCTAGACTCCTTTGCCCAACTGTTGGGCCGGTCCTGACCCCAGGCTGTTACTGGGTGCGTCTACAGGAGATGTTAAATGCACCGTTGACTAATTCTATTGCACACTAGTGCATCATGGTAAAAGCTGTGCTAATATGAAGTAGAATTAGTCTACTGTGCATTAGTGTCACAAAAAACTGTGCGCTGGTGCTACTGCATAATAGTGCAAGTTACTGCTCATTCAGTTAGTACTTGTTTTTACAGGTACTAAACTTAATGTGCAGTAACGACAGCACATTAATGAACGTGTAGACATGCCTACTGACAAGAGTCAGCAAAGCCCCTGTTTTGAACCCCGCTTTGTTCCATCCAGCCAGCTATGGGCCATTGTATGGTAGAATCGTTCAGTGTGCAGATTTCATCTACCTTGGCTGAGTATTTGTAAAGATAACATTAAGTGCTGTGCTGATTGTGGACACCACATTCACAAGGATGTTCATCTTGTACAGTGTTGTTTTGAAGTGTCTGTATCCAGGCCTTGGTCTATTCAGCTTGACCCATCCTTTTATGTCAAGGTTGTGCCCAGTGGGGGACGCATTTAATGTTTATATAAAATGCTGTAGGAATAGATTTTGGACCGGGTTACTCTGAACAATCATTTCATTTCCATTCACTGCACCCCATGCCTAAATTTGGCACAACATGCAAGGTCACAGTACCCAGTCTGCTGGGCTCTCCACAGGCCCAGAAAGTTGGTAGGAGTGGGGCAGTTAGTGTCTGTCTTCTAATATCAGAGTGTCTGTCTTCTAATATCAGAGTGCCAGGATAAGGAGTTTTATGCATGGGGTAAAAGACTGCTTGGAATCCAGCTACAACACCCCTGAGTGGCATCAGAGTCACTTTCCATGGGTGCCCTACTCATCCGGTTACTGACTTCCTGGGCTGGAGTGCCGGGGCAGACTGCTGTCAACCTCCTTCCCCCACAACGAAAAACCCTGCTCCAGGGATTGCACCCTGGATAGTGGCCATGGGGGAATGGTCCATACTGCATGGATTGGGGGATGCTGGGGGTGGAGAGAGGAGATACTGACCTATGGTCTGGAGAGCCAGGGAAGTGTGTGGTGGGGCCTGATCCAGGGAGCAGCAGTGCAGGATAGGAGTGGGGACCAGGCTACCTGAGACCCAGTGCCAGGGCTTGCATTTATTTAGCTTGCCTTCCAGGTCCAACTTACTATGCTCAGGCACTGGTGGTGTGCCCCAAAGAGAATGGAAGGTGAGGAGGGGCATCCCACCAGTCCATTGGACAGGTCACTGCAGGCCTGGGTATCAGGGTATCACTGTGGTGAATGACAGCTCCCTGGGCTCTGATTCAAGTTTCAGAGTAGAAAAATGTTCCAGTTTTTTTTTATTATGTACATGAAAAGCTTGGCAGCTGCAACATTTACTTAAACTGAGGGGCAGCAGTTCTATGCATGGTATTTCCCTTGCTGCCCCAGGGTCCTGTGTTTAAGTCCCCTGAGGCTGCCCCCCCCAATGTCATAACCACCTGGTGCAGGCAGGGTCTCTCCACACTGTCTCAGCGCTAACTGAAAAGAAGTTCCCAGGTTGTGGAGCAGGCAATGTTGCAGTTTTTGTTTAGTAAACACAAGTTTTGCAGTTTCAACATTTGATGAAAACAAGGCATGTCGCTTCCTTGCACTGCATTTCCCCTGACCCTGCTATGTGCTTCAGGGGTGGGTTGGGGAGGAAAAGGGGAAGGGGAATGGCGGCTGGGCATCCTGGGTTATGGTCAGGGGTACCTGTGACACAGGGCCAGAGAAGCCCGTGGCAGGATACCCACAGCCCTGTGCCAGGGTGTTGCCACTTGAAGTCCTCAAGCCCTATTCATCTGGGGAAGGCTCCCAGTCCATGCAAGTGAGGAGGCGGTTGTCCAGGGCTTTGCAGATCCAGACATAGTGTGGAGCTGGGCAACACAGGTTGAGGGGCTCACCCTCTCATCAATCTCTGTGCTGCAGGTGCTCATATTGCCAGGCCTGGTCTGTAGTTGAAGTGCTCCTTCCAGCAGTCCAGCTGTCCCCCACAGGGCCTCATGAGCCAGGGCAGAAGAGGGTAAGCTGGGACTCTGATGAGGATTGGGGGGTGTGGGTAATGATGTCACCAGTGATGAAATCAGGGACCCAGGGAGTGTAGCCTCTCCATCACCCTGGGGATGTGCGCAAGAAGCAGGTGTTATCTTCATTGGCTGCATGGAAGTTGGTGGCCCAGTTGCATCTCAGACACCTGGGGTCTGTGTTTGTGTGGCATCCAAGGGGGTGGCTGTGATGTTCCCACCAGCCAATCAGGGGTGGCTCAGCCTTTCGGCTCTGCTCAAGAGTATTTGGCAGCCTGGGAAACCTGTGGGGCATGTTATGAGGCATGTGAGAGCCTCTCCTACCTGTTGTGGTTGGCTTGTGTAGGCAGGCTCTGAGCCTCCTCCCCCACCCAGGGCTAACATGACATGCTCTGCTTCATCCTGACCTAAATGGGGGTGCTGATAGCAAATCTCAAAAGTTAGAGCACTTCTGCTACAGGCCTCTTGAATACCTATATTTAGCCAGAGAGGTGAGTATCTTGAGTCAGTGACAAAGCTGGAGTTAGAACTGAGGTCTGAATTGCAGTCACAGAATCATAGAAAATTAGGTTGGAAGGGACCTCAGGAGGTCATCTAGTCCAACCCCCTGCTCAAGGCAGGACCATCCCCAACTCGTTCATACCAGCCAAAGTTTTGTCTAGATGGGTCTTAAAAACCTCCAAGGATGGAGATTCCACCACCTCTCTGGGTAACCTGTTCCTGTGTTTTACTACACTCCTAGTAAGAAAATTCTTCCTAATACTTAACCTGAAATTCCCTTGCTGCAACTTGAGACTGTTGCTCCTTGTTCTGTCATCTGCCATCACTGAGCAGTCTAGCTCCATCCTCTTCTGAACCCCTCTTCAGGTAGCTGAAGGCTGCTATTTAATCCCCTCTCAGTCTCCTCTTCCCTAGACTAAATAAGCCCAGTTCCCTCGGTCATTCCTCAGAAGTCATGTCCCCCAGCCCCCTCACCATTTTTGTTGTCCTCCGCTGGACATTCTCCAGTTTGTCCACATCCTTTCTGTAGCGGGGGCCCCAAAACTGAACACAGTGCTCCAGATGTGGCCTCACCAGTGCTGAATAGAGGGGAATAATTACTTCCCTTAACCTGCTAGCAACACACCTACCAATGCAGCTCAGTATGCCGTTAGCCTTCTTTGCAACAAGGGCGCACTGTTGGCTCATATTCAGCTTATTGTCCACTGTAACCCCCAGGTCCTTTTCTGCAGAGCTGCTGCCCAGGCAGTCATCCCCCAGCCTGTACTGATACATGAGATTGTTCTGTCCTAAATGCAGGACTTTGCACTTCTCCTTGTTGATCCTCATGAGATTTCTTTTGGTCCAATCCTCCAATTTGTCTAGGTTACTCTGAATCCTAGCTCTACCCTCCAGCATATCTATTACTCTCCCCAGCTTGGAGTCGTCTGGAAACTTGTCATCTTCTAGGTTGTTGATGAAGACATTGAACAAAACTGGCCCCAGGAGTGACTGCTGGGGCACTTCACTTGATACCAGCTGCCAGCTAGACATCGAGTCATTGATTACTACCTTCTGAACCCGATGCTCCAGCCAGTTTTCTAATCACCTTACAGTCCGTTCATCCAGCCCATATTTCCTTAGCTTACCTACAAGAATGTTGCGGGAGACTGTAACAGGGGCTGGGACACAGCCCCTGCCAGAACCCATAGGAGCACTGGTGTCAACGGGAAGCTTGCCCAGTAAGGTCTGGGTGAGCTGTGCTTCCCCAGCACACCAGAGGAGAGCTGCAGAGGAAAACTGGCTGGTGGTGTCCAGGCAAGCTGTACTTCCTTGGCATGCTGGAGGAGAGCTCCAGGGAAGGGAAACTCACCCAGCGGGGTCTGGATGGGCCATGCTTCCCCAGTGTGCCAGGGAGGAGCTCTGGGGGGAAAACTGGAGTGGTGTGCCACCTCTGGGGTCAGGGGAACACGTGTCCCTGGGAGCCAGTGCTGACCCACGCACGCACAGAGACCATATAAAAAGCTTTGCTAAAATCAAAGTTCAGTTGCCAACCTTGGAAGTCTTCAAGAGTAGACTGGACAGACACCTTGCTGGGATCATTTGATCTCAGCCGTATTCCTGTCCAGAGTAGAGGGTTGGACTCGATGATCTTTTGAAGTTCCGTCTGGCCTTTAGTTTATATGGTTTCTAAGGTATATCTCATCCACTGGTCTCCCTGCAACCACAGAGCCAGTCACCTCATCATAGAAAGCAATCAGGTTGGTCAGACATGACTTGCCATTAATGAATCCATGCTGACTGTTCCCAATCACCTTGTCCACCAAGGGCTTAGAAATAGGTTCTTTGAGGATCTGCTCCATGATTTTTCCAGGGACTGATTTTTCTAGTCCCAGCCACATCTCTTCCCTGTCTCCAGATTTCCTCTACTTATGTGGCTTACTGCCACAGTACAGCGTGTTTTGGTTGACTAACATTTTTGCTGACTAGTATATTTATGAATTGATTCACTATCACGCTTACTGAACAGTACTCAGTGTTTGGTGCTCCTTGTACTGTGACAGAACTAGGACAGTCATTCCCGAGCAGCATGCTTAGCCAACTTCAAGACTTTTATCACAGTATGGAAAACGCTTCTCTTTAGACTTATCTCCCTTGCGTGCATTCCTCTGACACTTGTTTACTAGACAAAGATAAAATCTAGTCAACAGTTTAGTCATTGACTTTCCAAGGAACAGGAAGACTGCAACAATATTTAGGGTAAGATTATATTTTTGAAGTGATTCGGAAATTTTTTTTCTAAATCAAAATCAAATATATTTAAAATGAAATGATGGTAGATGTGTGTATGATAATTATGTCTTGTATTATTAAACAAAAGAAACAATATTGATTTTAAACAAGAGCAAACATTTCACAGTTAACTTCATACCCTGGGAGTTTGCTGTATACAAAGTTAACTCAGATTAATTGAAAATAATAAATAGTTTGCATAATTGTATTCTGAGGATTGTTTCTGTTCAGCCTACTGAAATCTGAAACATAATAAAGCAAAACTCAGTGAACCTGCTATTCCCAATCTTACCTGTTTCATCTACAATAAATCACATTAATACTAGTGATACACACTAGAAATATTGTTTGATGTGCTTTCATATTAATTATGCTTGTTGCAATCTTTACTTTATCAGACTAGGTAATTCATCCAAATATTAGCGCACACAACTTTTTTCAGTGATTCTTTCTGAATTTACGTCAAGTGTTATTATAATGGAATACAGTTTTGGAAATAATGCAAATATAAGTTAAACTTGTTTCAAATTGGAATTTTAATGGCTTAGGGGTTTTCTGGTATGGTGTGTAGTCTAACACATACTGTTGTTTGCATCACTGGAAACTGAATAGAAATAATGAATACCAGTTAAATTTAACCAGTTAAGTTTGGTATAATCCAACAGAAACCCAAGCCTAGATCTGCAATAGTTGTTATATACATCAGCTATGCATATGTGAGCCTGCATGTGTGCTTGCATGTGTGTGTGTGTGTGTATGCATGTGCACCCCACCACCTATGCACATTACTGTGACAAGTTCTTTACGCAGATGACTTGGGAGGAGATGAATTTTGAATATGTTGTTGATTGTGGAAATTTGCTTCAGTGAAGTTTAATCTGTATACGATTTAATGTTTATCTGGGTATGTATTTTCAAAATGTCTATTGGAACACATCAAAATCAGCCCTCCTGTTATGTGGTATATCAGAACAGAGGCAAAGTCTTAATGTGGGGGTACTTATAATCCTCAGTCCTAGCAAGCAGAGAAGGGGATTGATAGTCTGACTGACAGCTCTAACTGCAGCAGAGGGAGCTTGTCTGTAACCTTGCATGCTCCTAATGTCCCTTCTATTGTGAAGAAAGACCCATAATTACATCCTCTGTAGATGTGGATATAGAGGCTAGAATTGCCTCAGAGTAAGCAAGTACACACTACAATGTGTGTAGCACACCTGTGTGGATATCTATAGTAGAATACTTAAAAAGAAGAAGGACAGTTATATAGCCCCAACAGTGCTGTTTCAGGATTTGACAGCTGCTTCACTCTTACATTATTCTTTTTCCAGACCATTACTCTTTAGCAGGCAAAGTAAGGGAAGAAGTTTGATTGTCCTTTTCTGAAAATAGCCAATAATTTTTTTTCATAATTTCCCCAACTTGGGATTTAAGTCAGGGCAGTACATGTTAGGATTCCCACAGGAATATTAACCTGGTCATATTGTACACAATAGCTTCTATTTTAAAAGGATGAACTGTAAACACCATAAAATATTCAGAGACCTAGAAGACCTGGAGAAATCTAAGCAAAATACTGAGCTGTAGCAAGACCTAAGACACTTTTCTTCTTTCCAATTATGGGGTTGATATATATGCACACACATGCGCGCACACACACACACTTACTTCCCACCTTCCTGAGGACCGGCCAAAGAGTTCAGATCTCCAGCCAAACCCCTCTCTGAACCTGAGACACCCATGATGGTGATGGTGGACCAACTGATACAGAATTGCTAAGTCTTCTTACTCCCCTCATGGTACAGGAATGAATACCTAGCTCTCCCTTTAAAATAGCTTTTCAGCCCATTTGTCCTGTCTAATTTTTCTACCTTAATAGTTTCCAGTAGCTTTCTCATTATTATTAGAATTTGGATTGTACTTGAAGATGTGGATGGTATTGTACAGTAGTAGTTATTAAGGAATCTGAGTAAACAATCAAGAGGCCAAGAAAAGTGGAGTTTAATACCAATATTGGATGACCTGATTACAAGATACATCTGTTAAAGTGAATTCAGTGTGACCTAATCTTAATATTCCTCTTTCCTGAATAGTCAACTTTCCTGAATATAGTTGGCTTATTAAATGCTGTATCAGTGCACATATTACTATGGCATGTATGTGTGTGTGTGGGGGGGGCGGGGGGTGAAGTTCTGGCCAAGTCCCCTTATTGAGAATCTAAGTTATTAATGTTAATAAACACTTTTTGTATGTCTGAAAAAATAAGATCTATTTTCAATATGATTCCAATTAATAAAAATGGTTTCACAATTTAATTCCATAAAACTCAGTTTTTCCTACAAAGATGTGTACTGGCCTATTTAAAGACATTATTAAGCATAAAATTTATTCAAGAGAATCCCAACAGCTAAAGATTGCATATTTTTATTAATGCCTTTTAAAGAAGCTCAGTTGGTTGAATGGCATTCTTTGATGTTAAAAGTCTTTGAACTTCTTATGAAATGCATAGGAGCTGACATGAGAGGCCTGAAGTTTTGAATGATGAGTTGGGCTTTGTGGGGTCTGCTAGTTTGTAGTGCCATCCTGAAAGGCCAGCCCTTTTTCCCATATAAATGCACTCTTTCTGGACTTAAGCATTGTCAACTCAGGTGCAGAAGTTTCCTTAAAAAAATAAAAACATTATAAATGTAAATGTTCTATGAACTCATTAACTATGGAGTAATGGGTATTATAACATGCATAAGAACAGTTTACCATGAATATGTTACATACACAGAACTGGTATCCTATACCTCATGGTTATATTTTTATCTGAACATGAGGCCGTGTTGCTGTTTGCAGTAGAAGACTGCTAGTGGCCTTTTTATCTCTATATTTGATTACAAAAACAGAGCAGAAATACCAAACCTCGCCAAAAAACCTGTGACCACTACTCCTTTACAGAAACCAGATTAGGAGGGAAAGGGCCAATGGCAAAACAAGAATTATCTTAAATTTCACTTCCTGGTTCAAATCAAACTGAACAGAACTTGAACATTTGAAGTTATTGGAACATTTAAGTCAAGAAAAAGAGAAACATCACTCACATTAGTCCCCAAATTCTCAGTGATCTACATAAATATGTTACCTCATTTATTCTATTGCTGAAAATTATTTGCATCAGAAATAAAGAATTGGGACATTGAAAAGTAGTTAGGCTAAACAAAGAACGTATACAGCACTTTAAATTTTCTGTATGAGTAATTTGTTTGTATCCCTCACTTAGGGCCTCTTCCACATGTGTCCTGTGATGGCGCATTGGTAAGTTAAGAGGTAGGAGGTCCTGGAGGCGTATGAGTCAAAGACAGTTTTCACTCTCCATTTTATTGAATTTGATGAGACAGGGCCTCTAACCAGTTTTGATGTCAGTTAAAGGCCAGTGGCAATTAAGGTATAAAAAACCAATATTCAGTTAGAATCCCTGGTTTATTGTACTGTCTATAATTTTATTTTTAATTTTTTTTCCAATTTTTTTTACTCCAGTTCATATATTAGAGTTGCTGTTCAAAAGTGGTGAGGAGGAAAATACCTTTGTGTTCCTCAGCCTCAAAATAATAATCCTCAGTCTCACTGCAAAATGTTATTTCTGCTCTCCTTGAAGAAAGACTGACTTCATAGCACAATGGTTAGGCTACTTGCTTTCAGTATGAGAAATGTGGCTTCCTGAGGTTTTCTTCAGTGTATATTTTTTAATGCAGAGTGGAACAGCTCAACAGGAGATTTTAAGAAGGATCCACTTCAGACTAGCTAATAGCCTGTCAGGGAAGGCATTCATTTAGGATCTGGGAGACATGCTTTTAATCAGGCTAAACCTAGTTTTCCTCAGTCTCCTGGTGAATGCCCAGACAAGGTGGTTCTTAACTCTAATAAAATGAGGTATATCTTCCTCTTAGGAAGAAATTCTTTTCTGGACTTGGGAGACTTTTTCAACAGAATTTGTTTGGTCAAAACATTCCCAATCCAGCTCTGCCTTAAATAAAATGACAGTAACATTGATGGAATGAAATAATGTAATACCTCTACTCCTATTCTTATCTGTTCCACAAAATTGGATTAGTTGTCCTCTTCTTGCGTGCTTCCCACAGAGTAAATAGAGGAAAGCAGATATACCTCTTAAAGCACTCTGAGTGTAACCATGTCATCATGCTGTCACTTCTATGTGTTGACAAGCCTGTTCAATTCTCACAGGAATTAACACACACATTTGCTGGAATTCATAACACTGGAGTATTACCAACCCGATCCAGCAACAGATTTCCCATGGAGCTCTCTGAGGTGCAGTTAGTGATGGAGTTGAGGCAAAGATGATTTGGAAATTCACAGTTTCAGCTATTTTGTTCAGGTTTTCAGGAGAGTCTTGCTGCTGTAACAACAATGCTCCCCCACATCCCCATGGAGAAAGGCAATGAAACATTAAAAGTGTGGGAACCTCCTTGGATGCATTCCTTGTTTCTGACCAGAAAAAGTCTGAACAGTTCCTTTAATAAATTGTTGTCCACCACTTGAAGGGACCCTTTTCTGGCATTTATTCAGAACACACATTTAGATCATTGTAGCTGGGAATTTTGTTAGCATCCAACAAGTCTGAATACTGAGAATTTCAAATGATTGATGTTATAGAAAAATATGAAGACTTTCCATACAGAAGATGCTCAGCTGTTGCAGATGTTGAAATAAGTTCTGACATTGAGGGCCCTTCTATACTTGCAGGTAAAAGCACGATGGTATCTAATGCATGATTCACACAATCATGCCTCCTACCATGCCACGCATGTGAGGCATGATTGTGAGATTGTGCCTTAGATCCCATTGTGCCTTATTGCCAGTGCAGGGAGAGCCAGTGCAAGAAGCAAGCTCCCACAGCTGGGAAACCCCTCAAATAAGGGGTTTCCCAGCTGCAGAGGCTCTCCACCATGGGTTGCTGCTGGGATGCAGAATCTGTAGCTGCAGGACTCTGGGTTCTGGCAGCTGTGAGGCACTACTGGGACCCAGAGTCCACAGCTGCCAGGCATTGCGAGGGCTGAGAGCCCTTACCTGCGGGACTCCCAGCCCCAGCTGTGTAGGTGCACCCCTGTGGCTGGGAGCCAGGTCAGCTGATGGGGCTCTCAGCCTCAGGAACAGACCCTGCTACACACAATAATTAGAGATAGATAGCGACCAGCTATCAAGTTAGTACACATTTTTAAGGTCTAACTTGATAGCTGGTTGGACCTTTTTATGACATGGTATAGGTACTTTGCATATTTAGCTGGTTTCAGTTAATTGCACAATTAACCAGTTAGTAGTATGCTAAACTGTAACATGGAGAGGGGGCCTGAGTGATGAGCAGTATGTAATGTCATTTAAAAAATGCAAGGTTGTAATACAGTGAAAGAAATCTTATGAACACAAATCAAATGCCACCATAACAGTTTACATTTTGGAGCCCTAATTCTTCTGACTGAAATAACTTACGAAAAGGCCAGGTGTAGAGTTAAATTATTATTAACTTTCTAAAATTAACTCTTAACTGAAGTTTTCCATTCCATATGTGTTCCATATGTTTTAAATGCATTTCCCCTTACAAAGGAATATTATTTATGGTTGGTTCAGAGGTGGGGCAAGAACAGTGAGCAGCAAATAACATAGTATGCTTTAAACCTTAGGTTTTGTGGTTCACTGCAGCTTCATCATCACATTTTATATATTATGCCTTGCATCAGTGTAGACTGGCACCTGACCTTTGGGTTACATGGGCCTGCTCCTGTTGGGCGTGTACAAGTGTTCACAGAGTGTGGAGCAGAATCAGTTCAAATTACGTGGTTTACTTTGAGTAACCTACATTTAGTCAGACCTAAGTCTAACTCTGGGGGTTCTCTTGGCCTCAGTGTTCAGATCTATGTGTAGCTCATGGGATACTTTGGGATGAGGTCTTGAGGGGCGGCAGGGCATGGCTTGGAGTCTCTGGTGTCCAGGGGCCTGGACACAACCTGCCTCAGTTCCCCATGTGTGTCTGTGGCCTGGGCATGGCTGGGGAGAGGGTCTGGGCTTCCTCAGCTCTGAGTTAGCCTGGGGTGGGGTTTGCTGGACAGCTGAGTGATAACCAAGCACCAGCATCCTCCCCATGGGAGGGTTGCGATGCATGCTGGGATGCCAGAAGACAGTAGGCTAACTTGAAGCTATAAGTGAACTGTGCAGGTTTTTGATAGACTGGTCTACCTCTGATTGATCTAGACTTAGTACTTAACTTCAGGTTGCACGAATCATCTTTAGCCCAACCTAGGTACTGTTAATGCCTGCACACCTAAAGGTTTAGATCGAACTGAGTGCATTTAGATCAATCTAAAGGTAACACCTGTACCCATTGCAGTTAACAGGAAGTTTCTTTAGTGGGCCTACTTAACTAAATTAACATTCTAGTTCAACAGTAGGGACTCTGTTTGCCAACTATCAGAAGGCCACTGTGAATGGTTTGGCTCCTTGGTTCAATGCAAAGTGACTAGTCCTGTTAACTGAAAGGTTCATTCCAGAGGAACTGAGAGGGATCTGAAGTGTAGCTTACTCTGGAACATTAAATAATCATATTTATTCTATGAGAAGCTGACACAGATTTTTCTTGTGCCATAAAAAGTTCTAGCAAGGATCTAGGATAGGGGTCTCCAACTTCCTCACAGCATTGAACTACAACCTAGTAAATTAAAATAATTTGGGGTTACCTCACCTCACATTTTTGGTCTTCCAGATCATGGCCTCTCCTATTCAAAATTTTGCAGCTTATGTCATTTGCCAGACACAATTGTTTAGCACTTCTTAGGCTACCATAGCATTTGTCTACCTAGAAAAGTACTCCTAGGAAAGTATTTTGAAGGGATTTTTCAACAGCGTTTTAGAAATTTAAGAACACAAATCTCAGTGGAAGTTCCAGTAAATGAATTGCTCATAATTTTACTTTTGAGAATATTATTCGAAGAGAATATTTTCCTTGTTGCAGGCATAATTGAAAGTTAATTTTTTTCTGTGTGATTTATTGTGATCCCACATAAACTAGCTTTATCAAATAGGTACTGATACTGTTTGAGTAAAAAGATTAAATTAATATTAAAAAGTTTACTAAGTGTGTTCTTACTCAATTTTTTCCTGCTTGAGGATTTTGTGTTGCATTGGGTGATAGTTAACTTTTAAACAAAAGAGTTACTTTTAGCCTTCTGCTTGGAAAGTTAATTCTTTGTGCCTGGGCTTGTTTCTTAATATGTGTCTGCACAATCTTGATTGGAGACTCTTAAGAACTACAGTGAAACAAATAATGAATAATAAAATGTTCTGAGACTTAAGAAATGCTAAGGGATGATTGAAGATTCTTTGGCAAACTTACTGGACCCTCATGTTTATTAGGTTACTTGTTCTTTTCTAATAAATGCAAACTAATGTGCTGCTGATAGAGTCCCTCCTTTCCCCCAGAGCAAACTCTTATCACAAAACAACCCCTATCTGAAAAGGCAACCATCTCCCAGGCTCTTACCACCTCTTCTGTTCTGTCTATCAGCTTCTACTTATGCCTTCAGTTGTGCTAATCTTCCCTGACAGTTACTCTTGGGAGTTCTATTTGGATTGATTTCTCTTCCTCCAATTCAACTGTCCTTTCTAGTTGGTGACATCTCTTATCCTTTAAACTTGTTGCCCAGATCCTAAGTACAATCTTATTTCAGGGAAGGAAATAGAATACAAAGAAGTGAAGTAGGTCACATTCCAACACACAATTCATTTATACACTAGTATTCACAAATGTGTATATATTTCACTGCCTCCAGAATTTTACTGGCAATTATTGGGTTTATATGAAAAAGAAGAAACCTGTAAGTGTTATGCATCTTATCCTTATTTGAGGGATGCAGGCTGGACTTAAGATAACAGAAGTATGGAGAGGTAGGTAAAGATATTTCTTAGAACTATCTAAGAATAAACACAATGCCTAGGAAAGAAAATAAGCACATTTTTCACACTTACTGCTTCAGTAAAAATATGGCTATTGTGAAACAAAGCACAAATCTCTTTCTAGTTCCTGCAGTGCAGCAGGAGAAAGGAAAGATAACAGCTCACAAAAATGAAGAAAGCATAGGCAGATACCTAATTTCCCAGTACTTAATACCCGTGCTTGTGAGCTGAAGCCCAAATGGTACAAGCTCAAGATAGATCTGATGGCTGAAATAAATCTCTGCACCTATGAGGGCTCATCTAAGCTGCAGTCAGTTTCTAAACCTGTTGAGATTTGTCCTTTACTGCAAAAAGCACGGTATCTCCAGGTTATAGATTCTCAGAAAATGGGTTGCTGTTGCCTGAGATGACAGTAGGAATTTACACAGGAGAATAACCAGTTCTGGCATTGAAATAGATCTTTCTTTATAAGCATGAAATCTGTGCTTGCCCTGTGAACCATACATGTGACCTAAATAGGCTCTTCTATCCATATGCTAATAGATGTTATGCAAGTACTGTATCTCTTCTCATTTGATGACCTTCAGCTTTTCTTGAGATTTATGTGAAGTCCTAAACGGAGAAAAAAAATTCTTCTCTTCTTTCTTCTCTTTCTTTTTATTCTCAAAAACTGGCAGAAATGATGCACTTACTTTTGAAACAGCATTATTTCTCAGCAGTGACTACCCTAGTGTAGTACATTTATGATGATTTATTTTTAAAGATGACTTGTGGGTACCAGAAGGGCTACAGGCTGATACCTGGTGAATCTCTGCTGTATAAAACCTTTTGGTCAACTTGATATGAGAAAATTGACACAAGATGAAGTCGAACAGATTTAAATTTTATGATTTAAAAAAATAGGCCTATATCTTTGATGGGTTCACAGATTTTAGACATAATTGAAATATGGCTGACTATAAAGCCAAAAGAAGAGAGAAGCCTAGTAGTTATTTTATTTGATCATTGATTCCTTCTCAAGCATTAGGAAGAGGTTTTTACTGTGTTTTGAAGCCAGAATACCAATTGTGTTGTACTGCTCTATTAAAACTTTCCTAAAGGCCATAGATTTTCTGAAAAATAACCATAATGGACCAGAAAGACTGAAGCTGGCATCTGGTAGTAAAGAAATAAATGGCTTCCTTCCATTGGCCATGCCTGAAGCAAGGGGTAAGTGATGATCCTTCTTTAAGTATAGAATAATCTATACTTAGTTCCATGATGTATAGATAAATATACTGGTACTTTAGTTAGCTACTGCTGTTCTAGCTAGCACAGGTATCTTTACGCTCTAGAGCACTATTGTTTAAGAAACAACTTTTTTATAAGGGACTTGCAATGATTTTCATTTGCAATATTCTAAACTCAAATATATTTGATTTTTCCCATTCTCAGTTTTTTAATTTTAGGTCACAGTACAGCTGTTTTTACCTTCTTGATTCTGAAATCATTTGGGAATGAAAATGTAATGGCTTTCCTTGTGGGATAAATCATCAATGATGACTTGCTTTAACTTTGAGCTCTGGCAAAATAGGATGATAACTTGCTATTGAAAATACCAGTAAGCATTTTGAAATGTGATTGGTGATTTTTGGGCGCCCAATTTGAGATACTGTGAAATAGACCTGAGATCCCTTTCAGAGGGATATGATCTCGGAACTTTCAGAAAATGTTCTGAAATAACCCCCGGGGCCTCTACCAGCTGGGGTTGGTCGAACCCAGCTCAGTGTGCTGTGGTCCTAGGCTCATGTTCAAAGAGCGTTCCCAGGAACAATATTGTGCCAGAGTTTATTGCTACACATTACTAGCACATGTAGATGTGCCCAATAAGAGCATCCTTGCAAGGCAGTATACTGGTGTAAGTAAATCACTATAATCACTATGTGTAGACAAGCCCTGTTGGTAAGGTCTGGCTTTTATTTTAATGTTATGTTATGTTCACTGTAGAGTACCCCAAACATCACCAGTGTGTAACAAATATTAAAGCATCTATCATTAAATTATACAATTGAAATAAACATTCCTTTTAAACTCAGCATTTTTGTAACCTCTTATGTCACTGAACTAGCGAAGAAAAAAGCAAATAACACACATCTGAATACTGTCTGGAAATGCATGAAAACCAAATGTTCTATAATGGAAATACATTTGAATTTGGGGTTGAAAGGACTGTAAATGTAGTTGCCAGTTTTCATTGTCCAGCTTTTACTTTTTAAAGTTTCCACTAATTTAAATATATATTCTATGTTTTGAAATTAGATGGTTACCATGAGAGAGACTGGAGGGGGAAGGGGAACTAGCAGAGAGCTGGTAAAGCCTTCTTCTGTCTATTTTGTGCAGATGGGGAAGGGCAAAGCAAGTGCTATCAGAATAAAGAGGGTCTTTTGGTATTTCTAGCTCGACTGTAGCACAACTGGCCCACAAAACTTGCTGCTTGCATATTTCTAGGACGGTCACGGCTACAACAATAATCCAACCTTACTACAGAAACAGAAATGGCAGTTGAAGAATTCCCCGGCCATGGAAAGCCAGCATTGCTGACTGTGCTACCATGACTTGATTCCCTGCATTGGGGTGGGATACAGCTAAATTATACTGTCCCCTTGTGATCCCTCATGAGTCTGTTGACTTCCAAGAACAGTTAGAAATGGGCATTATTTAGAGCAACTTCAGAAAGACTCAAACGTGTCCCAGGGCTCAAGGTATTTCAGAGGATTGGTTATATAACTTATAACCAATTTACCCTATATTTTTGTGTTCTTCACTGACTGGAGCAGTACCATAACTAGGGGTGGGTGAATGGGGTACCAGTTCCAAATTATGATTTAGAATAGCAGCCCACAGAGCCTGCACTATGGCTGCAACAGCCCATAAGCTGGAGAGACCACATTGCAACAGTCAGGTAAAAGTCCCCAGTGCTTGGCAGCCCTTCCACCTGCCACTGCTTTCTTATTTCTTTTCCCAGGGTACAAATATTGCTAGTTATGGCTATGGACTGCAGCTTGACCAGTTGAGAGGATCCAGCTCATTGTACACAATTTGAAGAGGCAGACTGTTGCTCTAAAATGTAATTCACTGTATTCAACATCAATTCTGTTTTGTGCACAGGGTTAGATATATAATGGTGACTGTAAGATTTATGTAGCTTAGGGACGGGGTTCCGTAAAGGAAAAATAGCACGCTACAGAATTTGTTCAATGTTTGCAGCCTTATATTTTTGATGACTATGATCCTGAACTGGTAAAATGTGGGGATAGATATCCTGTGCCTTGAATTCCAGAAGTTAAGTCTACCAAGAGCACTTAGTTACTCTTCATGTAGTTTTTACAGTGAACCAGGAAGAGAGGCTCTTAAGCATGACATTTCTCATGTTTATTTTTTATTGTTAGAAAATTTAGGAGGACCAAGAAGCAAAGCTAGAAATGCTTAAGAGTTTATTATATTATACAACATGAAAAAAGTAAAGGGAAATTTTGTTTTGACCTTTTTAATTCTGCCATTTTTCCAGTATATTTGTAAAAAGTTTGACACATTCAGATTGTTAACAGCTAGCAGGATGGATCATAATGATGATTCTCTCCCAGTCAGGTTTCTAAAGCAAGATTATGTTGCCCCTCTGGTATGGACAGGAATACTGTATGTGGCCAGCTATTTCTTGTAGAAACTCAGTGGATTGTTTGCATTGGGGTAAAGGAGTGTTTAGGTATTCCATTGGTATACTCATGGCTGCAACTCATTACCACCTTGACTTGACAGGCAGCAGAGAAACCTATACTAAGTACAATCAAATATATGCAACATAAAATAATATAATGTAATGTTTATGAGCTGCCTAATTTAGTTTTTTAAAGGACACCCTGGTCATATGGACAAGGACAACAGAAAGGAAGGTACTCATAATGAAGATAGAACAAGAAAAATGTACTAATTTGATGAGTTGATAACATTGTCAAAAAATTAGCAAAATTGAGATATAGCACCAACCCACCACACTGACTGTTAAACTGGCAGTTGCTGGGATTTTGAAAGCTAAAATTATGCAGCATCCTCTACTGAATGCTGATGCCACTGCCATGGCTTTCCTCATTTATTCATTTTTCTAACAGCTGAACAGTTCTTATGGTGTGAAAATTCCTTAGCACTCAAGTTTTTCATAAATATAGCTTTTCAAAGTACAGTACGTAGTAATTAACAGAAATATGGGAGCCAATTAATGGAGCTAGCACTTATTACTGCATTTCTATTGATTAAGCTGCTCTCATTAGTAACTCCAAGGTCAGATGTGTTACTGTATGTGGAAAAATTTCTAACAATCCTTTCTTCTTGGCACAGATTTCACCCTTCATTAGATGTGTGCCATTCATTGTTTCTCAAAAGCCAAATCCCGCAAACACTGTTCAGTGTATTACTTGCTACTGGTTCCATTTTGATTGACGGTAGAGATTGCTCAGTTAGAAGGAGTTTGCTGGACTGGGTTCCAAATGGTAAAGAATATTAACTTGAGCATAGTATATATAAGCAAATGACTTTGTAAAGATGAGGAAAGGACTTCTATGGGTGCAGGTATAGATCTAGGGGTTTGCAGCAGTGCCGTTGTACCCTCTTTGATTGCTGCTCCACCCATACTTTAAAACCAACTGCCTGGGAGGGGTAGTAGCCTTTACATTCAGGCAGTGCTGAAAGAGTCAATTGACTTCATGCTCATTATCATCTCCCTGATTCCTTTTAATCTCTCTCCACTCCACGGGTATTAATGACCCTCTCCCTTTTTTTAATGGTCTTGATATTTCACTGTTCAGACCTTTTTCTTTTGCTGTTTTGCTCTCTGTTAGCTATTCCTGTCTTCTGTTTTATAGCCCTGTAGACTGTTTTTAGGTTATTAACTCAGATGTAGGAATGACTGACAGTAGAGTATTGGAGGCACTGTCAGGATGTTCAGGAAGACTGGCTTTTGCTTTATGGTTCTGAATAAGAGGTGTACATTTAACTGTAATGACTAGAGGGCTAATGATACAATATCCTTTGACCATTTTTTGCCTAGTTTGCGGTGGGTTTTTTTAAACTTCATATATACTCTAGCAAATTAGTGCATATTTCAATAGTTATATTTGTTTTTTGTTTTAATTTTAAACTGAATAATAAAGTGCTAGCCCCCCACCATGTTAATAAAGCATCTATTTTCTCTTTAACTGGAGAAAAATATGGGTTGTGTATGATGTGCCAAACCATCTGCACCCCCCCTTTTCAAAATCTCAGATCCATATGCTAATGTGTGGGTGATGTGTTTTTTTTTTTTATTGGAACAACTGCATGGTTGGGATAGACTGGGGCTCCTGGCACACATTCATTTAATTTTGAGATGGGATCAGATCCCCAATCCTAGCAGTTATGTTTCCTGCCATGTCATGCTCCTGACTCCCCAGCTGCCCATGCCCCACATCATGAAGTGGTACCTGCAGCTTGGGAGTAGAGAGCTCCTAGATTTCTAGCTGCTGCTTCTATGCATGCCCTGATAACTTTATAAGAGTGGGTGTGCAGCTGGGGCTCCCAGCTGCAGCCTGTCTGTTTTAAGTTCCTGGGCACTATAAGCCCAAGATCAGGGATGTCAGGCTCACAACACACCCTCTCATCTGCCTCTGGGATCAGGCAGGGCCACCAGATCCTGGACCTGAAGCTGCCCCAGTGTGATCCTACTGATTGGGTAGGAGATGGCTGTGTCCTGGATCTTGAGGCTGCCCTGTGCTGAATCTCTACACTCAGCTAGAACTTCTTCACTGTTAGAACAGCGAGGCAGTGCAACATACCTGTGCAGGGAAGTTGTGGAATTTCCATTACTGGTGGTGTTCAAAAAGAGGTTGGGTAAGCATTGGTCAGGGGTGATCTAGGACAGTGGTTCTCAACTTTTTTCTGATTGGGGCCCATTTGCAAAGGTCCATGACCTGTCCCAACTCTCAACCCCCTGGCCCTGCTGGTGCATGACCTACAATCCCCTGACCACCCTGGGTCATAGTGGGGGCCTCTCATTCCAATCCTGACCCACAGCCCCCTGCCTCCCCCAGCCCTGTTGGAGGGGACCCCCAGCTGCCCCTGTCCTGCTCGGACTGGAGCGCAGTGGCTGTCATGACTCCAGCTCATGCAGTTGGCAGTGGAGGGAGTCTGGCCCGGCACATTCTGGAGGGAGGAGGGGGGTGAGGGTGGGCTCCTGTGTCACACCAGGCAGCTTGGTCATGGCCCCTCCTGACCCCTGAGCAGCATCTCCCAGTCTCCCTGCTTACGCAAGCATGGATGCCAGCCCTTCTGCTACTAGCCCAGCCATGCAGCTATCTCCCGTGCCCCTTCCCCTGCTGAAAGGGGCAGGCGCCTTCCTGCCTCCCCTCTGTCCTGCTGCAGGCTCGGCTCCTGGCCACGTTCCTCCAGCGCTGATCACCCCAAGTAGCTGGATTGCTGCCAGCCTGCAAGGGGAGACCCGTGCTTTCCCATGCTTTTTGTGTAGTCTGATTTGTTTGTGACCCTTTCACATATTCTTGTGACCCACTTATGGGTCACAACCCATGGGTTGAGAAATGCTGATCTAGGAGTAGCTATACCTGTACTTCACTATGGGTATGTCCTGTCCTTTTGGGCTTCTCTAGTTGCTGCATGGGTCCAGGAAGGAATTTTTTTGCCCTCCTGTTTCTGTGTGTTAGTGGAGGGAAAGAGGAAAAGAGGGAGACCCGAGAAGAGCTGGGGAACCATTATTAAGGACTGGACAAGGCTTCAGTTGACAGAGTGTGGAAAGCTAGGCAAACACAGGGCAGAGTGGAGGAGGGTTGTTATAGTATCTCAGATGTCTCAACAGTCATAGCAGCCTTGGGACTGACTTGACTTTTACATGTCAGGGACCTTTTTCAGGGTGTTGGGGGAGGAGGGAAGGGTTGGCCTTGCAGAAGCATTGTGTGTTGGGTTGAGATTCTGACTGGGGTGTGCCAGGTGCTCTCATTGGGACTAAAACCCAGAGGTTCCTGGGCAAAAAGTCTTGCCTGTGCTCTGGGTCAGACCAATTGCCACATTTGGGATCAGGAAGGAATTTTACCCAATGGCCAGATTGGTATGGACTGTAGGTTGGGTTTTTTTGCCTTCTTATGTAGTGCAGTGTGGCCCTCTTCTCTGGATCTCTTGAGCATATTTTAATAATCCTTAAGCAGCAGAATATTGGTCACTGTTGTCACCCTGCTTTACCTGTGGCAGGTTAGGGTGCTATGATTTGTGGCTGTGTGATAGGTTTGCCTGTGTAGTTGTGCTAATAGGTTAGACAAGGTTTACTTGAGATGGTTTGGATAGGGAAAACACTGGAAAAAATCATTAAAGAGTGCATTTGTGAAGGCCCAGCAGGGGAAATGATGCTGAAAGGAAACCAGCACAGTTTCGTCACAGGTAGATCCTGCCTGACAAACTGTATAGCCTTTTACGAACAGGTAACACACTGCCTTGACACTGGAGCTGAGGCAGATGTCATCTACCTGGACTTTAAGAAGGCCTTCGATACAGTTTCACAACCTATTCTCATAAGGAAGCTAGCAGGCTGTGGAGTGGATGCTTACACAGTCAGGTGGGTGGCCAACTGGCTTAGGGACTACACCCAGAGAGTGGTGGTGGATGGGTTGTTTTTGGCCTGGAAGGAGGTGAGCAGTGGTGTCCTGCAGGGTTTGGTCCTTGGACTGGTCTTATTTAATATCTTCATCAGCGATTTGGACGAGGGTGTGGAGACACCCTGTCTAAGTTCACAGATGACACCAAGTTATGGGGCAAAATTAACACATTGGAGGGCAGGGAACGTATACAGGCCAATCTGGACAGGTTGAATCAGTGAGAAGAATGAAACAAGATGCAATTCAGCAAAGACAAAGTCAAGGTACTCCACCTAGGAAGGAGGAATTCCCAGCGTACCTATAGTTGGGGGATGACCTCAGCAGCTCAGCGGCTGAAAGGGATCTTGGAGTCATGGTTGACTCCAAGATGAACATGAGTGGACAGTGTAATGAAGCCATCAACAAAGCCAATTGCACCTTATTGTGCACTAGCAGATGCTTGACCAATAGATTGAGGGAGGTGATGCTCGCCCTCTGTGCGGCATTGGTCAGGCTGCAGTTGGAGTACTGTGTCCAGTTTCGGTGCCGCACTTCAAGAGGGATGCGGAGAATCTGGAGATGGTCCAGAGGAGTGCCACTTGTATGATTAGTGGCCTCCATGCAAGACCCTACAAGGGGAGGTTGAGGGATCTGGATCTCTTCAGCCTTCACAAGAGAAATCTGAGGGGAAACCTTGTAGCAGCTTATAAGTTTATCAATACAGGACAACAGAGAGTTGGTGAAAAATTGGCAATATTACAGGAAAATAAAATTATTCACGTCAGGTAGATCTTCCCAAAAGCATGAGCTGGAATGACAATAAATACAATATGAGTATACTCATTCATATTTCAGATTTGTATACATGCTTTCTCCTTTCCTCTTCATATTGGTTGTTATTGCTATCTGTATTCTCTTGCTCCCACAGTTATTTTGTAATTCATTTATTAATTGCCTCTATCAGATTTGAAATTCTGTACTCTGTTTTGTCAAGCATTGTTCCATCCCATATGATACATCTTTAAGCACTTGTCTGTGAGCTTAAAATTCATTTTTCATGCATATTCATGGGAGGGAAAACTCAGGAGTTTGAAGTAAAATAAAAGAGGTGAACAAATACTTTGGAGAATTTTTGTGCTGTTTTCCCTGCTGTGATATATACACCTGACAAGATCTCACTATCACTTGTAGTATATTAACTTCATATATAAAATGATGAAAACCAACTTTCTGGACATATCAGACTACTTTATTAAGGATCAGATTTGCTACCATATGTGATGTGCAGGGGATATTTACTGAGCAGTTGAGTTAAAGTGACATTCTAAAATGAGAACAGATGTTGGATTCCAAAAGATTGGTAATTTACTTCTTGTTTCAAATTATAAAGTGTATTAATTTATTAGCCACTTTAACTCTTTTTATTCAACTGCCAGCCCTTCTATCCAGCCAATAGGATCAGGAAATCATGCTGTGTTTTTTTTCTTGGTTGCCAGTATCTCCAATATAATTGAGGTGCTGTTGAGGATACAAATGAGGTGTACATTTAAGTGTATATTTCTTGGGCCTTACTAGAAAATATGTGGAAGTCCAGCCACTGTAAAGAATCATCCTACTACTATTTGAGACATCTTAATTTGCTCAGAGCAGTGGTTCTCAACATTTTTAGATGCAAGGTACTCCTTGTTAGATTCAAGTCAGTCCTCAACTCTTCATTTTCAGTTGTTTTTTGACTATGGAAAAATAATACAGCAATTCTTCTGCTGCATAGAACTCAGAAAAACTACAACAGGTCCAGATGTTTTTTATACTACCTACTTAAAATCTTTGAGTTTATCTTGTTGAACCATGCTTAAGTGTTTGCACATCTAACCATGTTCATATTAAATGGCATCCTGAAAAGGTTCTCATGGCATCCCAGGAACCTGCAGGACTCTGGTTGAAAATGAAAGCCTAGGAGCGGTCTGTGACTGCACTGGAGCAATGTTCCCTCTAAGGAGTAGCGGTCTGTGAGTGCACCACCTTGGTCCGGAGTCTGGGGCCGAGAGGCTGAGGGCTGGAGGTTGGAGCCAAGAGGCTGGGGGCCGGAGGTTGGGGGCTGGAGGCTGGGGCCAGGGGCTGGAGGCTGGGGCCAGGGGCCAGAGGCTAGAGCTGGAGTCTAGAGTTGGGGCTGGAGGCTGGGGCTGGGGGGCTGGAACCGGGGGCTGGCACAGGCTCTATCAGCTCCAGGGAAGAGCTCCCCTCTTCCGCATCAGGGCCAGGGAATGGAGCACTTCCCCGGAACCAGTGGAGCCTGCGTCAGCCCCTTCACTCCAGCCTCCATCCCTGCCTTGCCTCAGCTTGGGGAGGAGCCGCTGTCTGCCCCAAGGGAGGCTCCGCCAGCTCTGGGACACTGCTCCACTCCCCCTCATCGCCTTGGGGAGTGAGGAGGCACGTGGCATCAGGGCCAGGGGGTGGAGCAGTGTCCTGGAGCCGGTGGAGCCTCACTTGGGGCAGGCGGCAACTCCTCCCCAAGGTGTGGCAAGGCAGGGATGGAGGCTGGAGTAGGGGGCTGGTGTGGGCTCTGCCAGTTCTGGGGAAGTGCTCGACTCCTCGGCCCTGATGCCATGTGCCTCCTCGCTCCCTGAGGCAAAGTAGCTGAGTGGAGCACTTCCCCAGAGCCAGTGGAGTCTGTGCCAAGCTTTCGACTCCACCTTGCCTAGGAGCTGACCTTCATCTCCTCTCTCAGTGCGCAGCCTTGAAAAGGCTGTGCGCAGCCAGACTTTTAGTTGTGCACGGCTGAGCACACACACACCTTAGAGGGAACCTTGCCTAGGAGTTACTAGTGAAGCCTAAGTGTCAGAATATAGACTTACATTTTTATCTTGAGTCATTTTAGTATACCCCAGGGTAAAAGTGTAGTGGACACATAATGCAGTTTTATACTGGGATATATTATGGTACTCTGGAACAAGGATATCCTATGAAAAAACTGTGGTGAATTTGAGGTAGGTTATGTTAGTATTGTGCAAGGGGAGGGGAGAGGACCTGGGCAATTATAGGCCAATTAGCCTAACTTCTATCCCAGGGAAATTCCTAGAGAAATTCATCAAGGAGTCTATGTGTGATACGTTTGCAGAAGGTAGGATTCTGAATGACAGCCAGCATGGCTTCATTGTGGGCAGGTCTTGTCTTACCAATCTCATCTCCTATGACCAGATAATTCACCACCTGGATAAGAGAGAGAAGGTCAACATTGTATACCTAGACTTCCAAAAGGCCTTTGATCTGGTATCCCATGATGTTCTCCTGGGAAAACTGGATTGTGGATTGTGGGCTCAACTGCTTAATGATTAGGTGGGTAGGAAGCTGGCTGTGGGGTTCTAGTGAACAGATCTGTGTCATGCTGGTGAGAAGTGGCCAGTGGTGTCCCCCAGGGTCCATGCTTGGTTCAGTGCTTTTCAATAACTTTATCAATTATTTGGATGTGGGGGTGAAGAGCTTACTGGCCAAGTTCACAGACAACACCAAGTTATGGGGGAGCATAGTCATGCTTGAAGATAGGCTGCAGACAGGCTGGCAAGTTGGGTGGATCAGAACCAGATGAAGTTCAACGCTGAGAAGTGTAAAGTGCTTCATCTGGGGATGAACAATCCCTAACATACTTACAGGCTTGGTGGCACCAGTTTGACTAGCACCATGACTGAAAGGGACCTAGGAGTAATAATAGACCATATTCTTGAGCATAATTATTGAAAATGAACAATATTATTGAACAATGAACATGAGCCATCAGTGCGATGCTGTAGCCAGCAGGGCAAACAATACTTTGGCATGCATCAACTGATGCATCTCAAGAAAAACTAAGGAAGTGATTCTTCCACTTTATTCAGCATTGCTGAGACTGCAGCTGGAGTACTGCATCCAGTTCTGGGCACTACATTTCAACAAGGATGTGGAAAAGCTTGAAAGAGTCTGGAGAACAGCTACTTACATGATCAGAGACTTGCAAGGCAAGCCATATGTGGAAAAGCTGAGGGACTTGGGCTTCTTCACCACTTATAGCAGCTTACTGTGACATCAGGGGAGTATATCAAGGGCTCAGTGAACAACTGTTCACTAGGATACCCGTAGGGAAAACCAGGAGTAATGGCCACAAACTCCTGAAGACCATTTCAGGCTTAACATTGGGAAGAACTTCTTCACAGTTAGGGTGTCCAGATTGTGAAATAAACTCCCTCCAGAAGTGGTGCAATCACCTACCCTGGAAATCTTCAAGAGGAGACTGGACCGTCACCTCGCTGGAGTCACCTGAACCCAGTAGTCTTTCCTGCCTTGTGCAGGGGGGCTGGGCCCAATGATCTTCTGCGGTCTTTTCCAGCCCCTTACAATCTATGAATCTACAAGTCTGCAGCTCTAACCAGTTTGAACCCAGGAGACCATTTTGCTCAAGCTATTTCATGCTTTCCTTATCCTTGCTTGCTCCTGGGCTGGGAGGAAATACTTTGGGTGGGGTGGTACTGGGCAGGGAGGACTACCGCCACTGCCCCTGGCTGAGCCAGGTTACCCACACATCCCAGCTGGAGTGCAACAGGGGCAATTCTGGAGCCCTCTGTCCCAAAGGAGCTTGGAATAGCAGCAGTGACAGACAGGGGATGTTAGGGAACATGACACTGAACATGGAGGGGATGTCAAGAGGAGTGGGTGTTTTACCTGCTTTAGGGACTTAAACTAGTCCCTGGCTGCTGCTCCTGTGGCATGGGTCACTGTAACCCCCCTGGATCCACTGCTGCTCTGGTATAGATACGTAATGTGTCTGCACTCTGAAATAACTCATTTTGACTTTTAGACACAAGGCAGCCAGTTCTCTTTTATAAACAGAAAATATTTGATTATGTAATATTGTATCTCTTTGATCAATGACAAACATTAAACATAAAAATCTGATACCATCTTAGAGGTTTAATTTTTACAGTAGAAAAAGTCTACTGCCATCTTTAAAGTATGGCAACATTATTTACAAGGCGTCATAAGATTAGCCTATTGTATTTTGCAATGCCTGTGCTGAGGCTTGCAAATTCTTGCAAATCCACTGTATTTCTGTCATCTTTTTCCATATGCTAGGCAGTATGTTGGCTTTATGTTGGTTGCACTGTTTTTTCTGAATTTTGACTTTGAATTTGATGTGCCTTTCTGCTTTGGTTCTCTTCCTTAGTGCTATTTTGGATCTTGAATCAGATCCACAGTCTCAGACTCTTGCAAATTTCATTCTGGCTAATTTTTTTCATGTGGCAAATATCAGTTTTTTTGCCTAGAGTTCATTTTGGTTCTTCCTCTGACCTCTTGCAAAAATTTTTCTTTTAGAACACAAACACCATCCAGTCTCCTATCAGCCTCTGCTACCTGAGCCCCCAAATGACAAGATTTTTATCCTAGTTTTAGATTAGCCACAAAGGGTAAAATTGCACATAACAATTAGACAATATTAAGAGAACTTAAAACTTGAATGATCAAACATTATGCCTTGGTATCAAGTGCCTAGTGCCCTCTAGGTCTCTTAAAATTATGCCATTCCTGGCAAGGATTATCTTTGAATTGTTCTATCTAGCTTCAGTGAATTTCTGGGTGTTCACCTGATAAAACCACCAGTTTGCAGTCCTCTAGTATCCCAGGAGGCACTGCTCCAAGGTGGATTAGCTATCATTCAGGACTCCGAGGCCCTGGACTGACAGCTGGGAACAGCCAGGCAACAGGTGGGTGTGGCTGGGGTGAATAGGGAGGGAGGGAAAAGGTGTGAAGTAGGGGAGGAGGGCCAAGGAAGAGGGCAGAATGGGGAAAGAGGAAGGGAGCTGGGAGGAGAGGAGTGGGTGGGTGGGGAGCTGCCAGGCTACTGGCCCCCTGAACCCTGAATCATTCTTTGCACCCCAAATTACTCCTTTGCTACCCCAGTTGCTCCCTCTGCTCCCTATTAGCCCCTGCCCCCTCCACTGCCCTGCTGCCCCAATCATCTGAAAAGCAGGAGAGGCACTGGTGGTGGTGGTGGTGGGGTGTTTCCTCCTCTCTGCATTCTTGTGGAGCTCCTGTGTACCATGCTGACCCCATGTACCCTGATCTAGCCCCTGCTGGGCCCTGCAACGTAAGAAGGGGCAGGGGGAGGAGACAAGGAGCAAGCAGACAGCTACAGGCCTGGTGAGGACCGCATTCAGATATGCAGGAGAATTGCAGGCTGCAGGGAGCCTATGCTCCTGCTTGCCAGTGCTCTAGTGGCAGGTCTGAGCAGTGCATATTAGAAAGGGTATTAACCCTGAACATGTGCCTGATCACTAGCTTGTGTTAACATTAACTCAGACTAACATTCCTTATAATGAGCACCTGCTAACTAGGGCTGTGAAAAATTTTGTCCAGCTATGGGGGCTGTGCCAGGCTGCTTCACCCCTGGGAGCAGTCTGGCACAGCCTCTGCAGCCCTCCCGGGGGTGGGGGCAAGCCCCTGATCTGCCTGTTGGATTACAGGAGGCTGGTGCTGCCAGCTGGGACCAGCAGCAGCACTGATCTTCCCAGCATGGGCTGCACCCAGCTAGCAGCACCAGCCTCCTGTCATCTGGCATGTAGATTGGGGCCCATCCACACCCCTGGGAGGGCTGTGGGGGCTGTGCCAGACTACTCGTGGGGGTGCGGACCCCCAGTCTGCCTCCTGGATCACAGGAGGCTGGTACTTCCACCTGGGGCCAGTGGCAGGTGGGCCCGGGGAAATCAGCTTGTGTAGGGACCTGCCCCCACCCTGGGATCAGGGCGATGGTGGGTCCCTGCGTGAGCTGATATGCCCCAGCCCCCATACCAGAGCTGGCCTGAGGAGGGTGTGGGGCCAGTGCAAATCAGCTCGCCCCAGGCAGCAGCACCAACCTCCCGTGATCTGGGAGGCAGATCAGGGGCCCACACCCCCAGGTAGGCTCTGATCTGCCTGCCATATAACAGGAGTCTGGTACTGCCAGCTGGAGCCAGCGGCAGCACTGATCTTTCTGGCGCTAGGTACAGGCTGCACCCAGCATCATCCCAGGTGGAAGGAGCAGCCTCCTGTGATCTGGCAGGCCGATTGGGGACCGCCACATCCCTGGTGGTGTGGGCCCCTCACCTGCCTGCCAGATGACAGGAGGCTGGTGCTGCCACTGGGCGCAGCCTGTGCTGGGAAGATCAGTGCTGCCACTGGCCCCAGCCAGCAGTGGCAGCCTCCTGTCATCCAGAAGGCAGATTGGGGGCTTGCCCACACCCCTGGGAGCACTGTGGGAGCTGTGCCAGCCTGTTCCCAGGGAGGTGGGCCCCTGATCTGCCTACCAGATGACAGGAGGCTGGTGCTGTTGGCTGGGGCTTGCAGCAGCATTGATCTTCCTGGTGCTGGGTAGGTGAAATGTTGAAACAGCATTAAAACAACAAAACAGTTTCAACTAAACAAAATGGAACAGTGCTTTCAAAACTAAACGCAGTTCCATTGAAACGGAAGTCAAAGCGGAACAATGCTGTTTCGCACAGCCCTACTGCTGACTCTAATGTGTCATTTCATACAGAGTCATCTTTGGTTCATTTATACTGTGCTGAAAACATCTTTGTCCATATTTCATGTTTTTGCAGTTAAGTAATCCAAGACTACTTGTGATACAGCTTCATTGTTATCCTCTTCTGAATTATGTGAAAACCGCTAAATACTTCAAGAATTTCAAGGTCAGTTGTTATTAATAGATTATCTTTTGACTGACTTCCTTTTTGCTAGTATCACTAATTATTTACAGACTTCTTCATTCTGTATCTTTTATCTTTTCTAGTTCCCCAACCCTGCCTCACCCTATTTTGTCATTTAATCTAATCTTTGTTGTGTTTTTAACTTTTGTTCTAGGATACTTTCTTGTGGAGCATGTGGTGGTCAGTGATTCCTTGGTACATAAGGCACTTAAATATGATTTGTCTGACTTCCAGTAGCTGTACCTAACAACAACAGAAACACCATAATTCCCTGGTTGGACATTCTGCTTGGAAAAGTCAGCCCTTAAAGACAAAGTCCTCAATGTCACAGGTATCAGAAATATATGGTAAGGATAAGATACAAAATCAAAGAGATAGGCTAAGAATCTGTGTAATAAGTTTTAAATATAAAGAATAAATGCTGGATTACTGCCATGGAGGTTTTTTACTAGGAAGAAAAATATCTTTACCTGATAATCAGGTTAAATAAGATGCTTCAGAATATTGACACATCTGGGGGAGGAGGATGCTGGTAAAAAGGTACTGATTTGTAAAATAGAGTAAAGAAAGATTCTTGATGTCAGGTCAAGACCAGAATGCTGAAAAAACTGACAAATTACTTTTAGTGCTTTTTCTGCTAAGATGCAATATTTATATTGTTGGGTTCAAATCAAGAAATAAATAATTAGGGTCTGTATTGTACTTTGTTGGTATTTAGGGAGCGATATAACATTAGAATTATAGTGATGGCTTTGGACTTGTGATGGCTGCCTCAAGAAGATGGAGTATGTTTAGTTCACTCTTTAACAGGAACATGAAACCTTGTCTGGGTGAAAAATGTTGATGGTGTTATCGATAGGGTTCAGTAAACTGTAAAGAATATGCCTTCATCCATTATATATGCTATAAATTCATCTGTTGCCTTAATTAGTTTAAAGACTTGGTACACTTCACTTGCTTTTCACTTTCTCAGACACGTTTCAAATAGTCTTAGCTCTTCAATCATTTCTCTTAGATGTTTCTGGCAGTTGAAAGACTTTTGAAGTGATTAATTAATTTAATTTTTCTTCAATAGGAATTTAAATATTGATTTTAATATTAAAAATTAGCATCAGTCTTTCTCAAGGGATGATATATGAAGAGACCCTCTTTCAAAAGCAGTTGAGCTTAACTACAGTTTAATATCAGATACGAGAACTTGTGCTGGGGGTGGGGATCAATGACATAAGTAGTCCCTTTCATAGGTGCTTGGTAAGATCTTAGGGAAATAATTCCCTTAAGCCCAAATCCTGGGTAACCACATACTTTTTCAGTGCTTTACTGTGCACTGACTGTGAAGATACCTAATCCCTTTGCCCTAGATATGAGGTAATTAATAAGCTACTCCACAGCTGCTACTATAGTACCCATAGTCTCATTGGACACTGAAGATATTTTAACTCATACCCCATCCCATGTAGTGATAGTTTATGTTAATATGTTTCCAGCGTGTCTTGGTAGGGATGCTCTTGAATACAGTCCACCAACAGTCTTGCTTGCACCCATCAGTCACAGAAATGTGCTGGTAAAGCTGTTTAATGGTCAACCCCAGGCATGAACAACTGATGCCTCCCAAGACAGGTGTGGGGGGTGCACCATTTGTAGGCAGCAGCATTGGCAGTGAGTGGGGACCACCTGCAGATGCAGGCAGTGGTGTTGGTGGTGGTGGTGAGGGGTGGGGAGCAGCAAGCAGAGATTGCCCACAGATGCCAGCAGTGTTGTTGGCAGGCAGGGGGTTGGCGAGCAGGGACCACCTGCAGATGCTGGCAGCAGGGCAGCAGCGAGGGTGGTGGTGGTGGTGAGTGGTGACTGCCCACAGAAGCCAACGGCAGCAGCAGCCAACCTCGGGGGTGGGGCACATGCCCCCCCATGCCCCACCTATGAGTCGCCTATGACCCTATTGGCTGCTACTTGAGCATGCAAATGCCAATGTTTCAAGAGCAGCTGTGAGAAGATGCCACTGCTCACCAGCGTATATCTGGGCTTAGAATGCATTAGAAGGAGCAGGTGGGTAGTGGCTACTCAAAATATCCCTGCTGGGACATTCTGGTAATGCAATGTAGACAGCTCATCTCCTTTGATTGATCTTTTCATCCCCATTTTTGGGCAGTGATTCCGGATTCACTGATTTCAGTTTCAGGGAACATTCAAGCCACAATATGCAATTTATTACACCATCCATTTTGGTAACATACAAAAAACCCTCTAAAAATTGTTTGTTACTGTTATGTTAACCTTTTTTGAGTTGGCCATTTTCAGAAAGATTTCCTCCCAAATCAGCAAAGTGAATTAGTTCTGAATTTTTAAGAGCAAACAGCCTACACAAAAAGGTAGAAAACTATTAATCACTTTGTTTACACATGGAACTCATTTCATGCACTTCATATCACCACTGGATAGCAAACAAAGCAGTTTTGTTATTTACTTATCACTCAGCCTATGTCTTGTTCAATTACTTTTGACAATTTCATTACATTTTGCCTGAATGCTTCTTATTGATTCTTGATGATCTGTGGGGTATCTTTTTTTTGGCAGAATGTTAGACATCTAGGGCCAGATTCTAGTTCACTCTGCTTGAGTCTTTGGTAAATCTAATCTTTGCTGCTTTTTTGAGACTTAACCATAAGGGTAAAATGGTGGTTGTATTACTGGATTTTCGGGGAGTCAAGATGGGTGGAGTAGAATTGCACTTAAGTGACTAAATCCAATTATGCACCTGATAGATGGAATCAAATCTGGCCTCTAGTAACTTTCATGCACTTACTGCACAATTCTTGCCTCATGGAGGGGCACATCTACACGAGGCACTAACTGCGCAGTAGCCTAATAATACTGACCAGTGACATGTCACAGCACAAACAGTGCTAATATGCTACTGTGCAGTATTATTAGGCTCCTGCACAGTTGGCACCTCATGTAGACATGCCTACCCATGGTGCAAGAAAAAAGCATTTGCTGGTGCTACTGTGCAGTAACTGTTGTTACTGCACATTTATTTAGTACATGATTATACAAGTACAAAATTAAATACGGAGTAACCACTATTAATGAACATGTAGACACACCCGGTATGTAGGAAATTACCCCTTCAGTTTCAGCATTTATTTCATCAGGGAGCTTTTAGGACCTTTTATTTTAGAGACAAATAAATGACTTATCTAATAGGATGTCATACATGGAATATAGTTTTCTGCTCAGTCACCAGTTACTGGGCATTTCTTACATGTGCAGATAATCCAGGAGCAGTTTACTGTAAGAGTAAACTACTCTAGAGTAGACTCTCCAGGGCACCATCTATATGTGCAGGGATGCAGAAATAGATTTGCTGCTCCTAGCAGCAGACTGCTCCCTCTCCCTGGGGCTCTGTACTGGCCCCCTGCCACAGGAAGAGGCTCTGTACTGGCCCCCTGCCACTGTTGGGCTGGAAGCACCACATGCTGTTCCCTGGCTAGCTGCCTTTTTGGCTGGGAGCATTGTGCAGTGCATGGAGGCAGAATGTGGTGGCTCTCTTGCTGCAGCCTCTACCTCCCTGTGTCATGACTGTTCCATTCCTCACCCCTGGCAGTAACATCCAATGTCTTGGGCTCCTGCTTGCCATGGTGCTGGCCCTGGTGCCCCTTGTCCCCTGCACTGGCAAGTGGGGCTGTGAGGTGGGGGTGCCTAGGGTGATCAGGGACAGGTAGCCAGCACCCCAGCCTCTGGCCATTCTCCCATAGGTGCATACACTGTGGCGCAGGAGGTGGGTGGGGGGCTCACCCAGGGGTGATAGTAGGTACTGCTCTCCTGGCTTGGGTGGCTCCCCCTCCATGGCCAGGGCCTGCACATGGTGCTGAACCCACTGCCACTGGGAGCCCAGGCAAGTTGCAGGGCTGGGTCCAGGCAGGGGTTCTGGGTGATGGGGAACCTGTGATTGGGGCCAGGGCAGAGGTTCCCTGCTGGTAGAGGTGGTGCTGCACCTCTTCCCAAGCCATTGAGGGGCCTGCTGCTGGGTGGTGGGCAGCTGCCAGGGGGCAGGTGGGTCTGTGGCCAGGGACAGGGCAGTGGGTGGCATGAAGGCAACTGTCAGGGCCAGGACAGTGTCCAGCATCTGGTGTTTCTTTTCCATGGCCTTTACTGCCCTGGCCACCAGGACAGCTTGCTGCTCCAGACCCTCAATACGTTGTTCTTCCAGGGCCAGGAGCCTCTCCCTGAACTTCTGGTCTGCTCTGCTGGTCCCTTGCCTCCTCATGCCAGTCCCATGTGTCCTTGCAGGTCATGTCCTCCACCCACCAAGCATCTTGGTGGGTCACGTCCTCCTTCCGCCAAGCCCAAGTCTGCCAGGCACTCCTTGGCCTTGGTAAACAGGCAGTCTAGCTAGTGGGTTCGCTCCTGGGTCCTCTGCTGCAAGAGCCAGAATATTCACAGGGCCCTGGCTGAAGTTGGCAGTGACCCTGAAGCTGCATCCCACCTGCCAACTGGTGGCTGTCCCCTACATGCAGCTGCAGGACCTGCAGAGCCAGGAGACAGAGGCTGTTTGTGAGAGTTTGCAACATTTCTGATATAAGATGTTCAGAACCAACCTCAGATCAGGAGTCATGAATGCACAGGTGCCCAGGGACCATGGTAAGTTGGCTGGGCAGGTCCAGGTGGCCACTGGGCAAGCCTCCCTGTCCCCGCTTGCTCTGCAGGGGCCAATGGGTCTCTGGGTGTTTGACACAGGCAGCCTGCCTCCCCTGCCACATTCCTAGGCTGGTCCAGGCCTGGGTCCTGCCATCTCCAGATCCACTCCCCACCACTTATCATCCTGCAGCCCAGCCTGCCTCCTATGCTGCCACCAAGCCCACAGCACCTGAGTTCAGGGGGCGCAGGGCTCCTGGATGACTGGGGCATGGAGCTATCAGCATCCCCACCCTCCCTGCAGGAGGCCTCTCCAGGGAGGCACCCAAGTGTCAGCCCCCACATGTCTGCTCTGTGCCCAGAGCATGCCCCTGCTGAGAGTATCCCAGGTGCTGTGAGAGGAGCTGTTTGTGTGGACCGCGGGTGTCCAATACACTATTCCCTGCTGCTGATGGCTATTGTGCCCTGGGCACACCTGCGAACCTGGCATAGGAACCTGAGCTTCCGTGGTGCAACAGGCAATTCTGCACAGCCCCACAACCTCCACCACTGCCTGGAGGGCTACCTGTGGCTGCACTTCATGTCCCTACCTCCTGCAGCTGAGGACGACATCACCACCAGCATCGCTGCTGGCATCAACCCTGGCAATGCTGCCAGCATCAGCATGGGGTCCTGGGAAGTGCGGCCGGGCCAGGCAGGAGGGGAGGAGAGGGCAGGGGCCAGAGCAGGAGCTGGGACAGAGAAGTGGGAGGGCTTCCCTGTTGTTTATTTTTTATTATTGTATTGTTATTTTTAGCTGTGGGTTTTACCACTTCTGATTAGACCAGTGGGTTTCAACCTTTTTAGACTCAACACACTTGTAGATACATTCAAAGGACCCCAAAATAAACTCAAGGACTCCCTCGGAAAATGCCAACTCTTCGTTTTCACTTTTTTTTTACTACAGAAAAATAATATAGCATTTTTTTCTGTTCCAAAGAACTCAGAAAGACCACAACTATGTTTGAAATGGTGTTTCTGTTTGAAATTTCTAGGTTTAATTTCTGAATCGTTTTCAAACCTAATGGTGTTAACGTTATGTGGCACCGCACAACACCCTTGAAAGGATCTCAAGGCACCCCACGGTGCTGTGGCACCCTGGTTGCGAATCACTGGATTAGATAATCCTTTGAGTCTCATATTTTAAATCCTCCCCAAAAAGTAAGGGGGTTTAAATGTGACATCTTAATTCAGGATTAGGCAGTACAACAGATTTTTTTTAATGAAAGTTGAGAATGAATTACTAGACTATTGTGTGTTCAGAAATGTAGTGAAGTCTGTATTTAAAATTCTTCTTAAGAATATTACGAGAAGAAGGGGAACAGAGGAATGACAGAGGAAAAAATCTGGGGTGGGGGGAGATACAGAAACAAATAATAAGAGTGGAAAAAAATAATAAAGTTTAAAGAGAGGGGGATAAAACAAATGGAAACATACACAGTGGCATCTAGTTGTGACAGATGATTTTTTTTTTTAGGATTGGGTGATATAAGACCCCGTCTTTAATAGGACAAACATTTTTCTAGAAAACACATTTAAAAAATAATCCTCTTTGGTATTAGGTTTAAATCACAAAAGGAAAGAAGGCTTAAGGACTCTGACTTGTTTTGTAGCCCTATAAAATGGTCTGAGAGATTCTCAGAACCTGACTCTCCAAGATTTTCTGCTTCTCTAGAGACTCTAAGAACTCTAGAGACTCTAAGATGCTGTTATATCTCATATGTACCAGAACAACACTTAATATGATTAAGGCAGTAAGACTTCTCCAAAGACCATCTCTTAATTTTTTTACTGAACGCTGGAAAAAGATGGACCTAGTATTCTTCGGCCAGTATGAGTAGAGAAGAAACGCAATGACAATTTTGGAGCTAGCTGTGCATATCCAACATAAAGATTTTATGATAGCAGTTTCTATTGAGTGAACAGAGAGAACAAAATGTAGTTTTGTAGAACTTTAAGCATAATTATGGAGATTATATCAAAGCAGTTTTTCATTTAACAGAAACATTTTAAAAATTCCCTAAGCCCAAGCGTACACACACTGAAATGGGTTTCCTAAATTGTGTCTTGGGGCCTTTATACACACCACAAAATTGACCTTTAAAGCATCTTAAATGCCCTTTTGCACTGCTTTAATGGTGAGGCTGTTGACACTGTCGGCAGCATATTGCGCATTAAATGACTTTGGGACGCAGCAGAATAAAAATGAACCGAGGTGTTTTAATTTGCTACCTTACAGCCGCAGAGGGAAACACCAGGCCCCATGTAGCTCAGGGGCTGTGCAGGAAGCCCAGGAGCAGCCTGTGTAGGCAGGCACCACTGAAGGGGGAAAAAAAACCCATTTTCAATCTGATTTCCGCCCCCCTTCCTGGAGACTGTCTGCCTGCCTGAGTTGCACGGGGGCCTGGTGCTTCTCTCCGTGGCTGCGGAAAGGGGTGGGGTGGGCGATGCTTCCCTCCATGGCTGCTTGGAGGCAGGCAGTGCTTCCCTCCATGGCTGCTTGGAGGCAGGCAGTGCTTCTGTCTGCTGCTGCGGTACCCCCCCAGGACCACCCGGGCTGGGTGCCTGCAATTGGGTGCCACATGGGGGGCACCGCTGCCAGTGTGGAAGGAAGCACCACCTCCCCCTACAGCTCGGGGACCGCTTGGCTCGCTGGCAGCTTGCCCTCCCTCACCGCTGCTGAAGAGGCAGCTAGGGATCAGGCCCGACCCTTGTGTACATGCCATGGGGGTTCACTTTGCCCTAAATTGAAGAAGTGTTTTTAAAGACCCTTTGCTTTAACTGAGGGAGAATTAACCTGAAATAAACCCCTGTGGCATGTACAAGCAGCCTCGTTGTCTGAGAAACATATTTAGATTCTACTTGTGTTTCAGTTATGCTGCTAGAGAAACTAAACAAACTTTCTTGATCATTTCCACATTAAAAATGTGAAAAAATTGGTTTGTTGGGTCTGTACAAACACAGATAAATGAAGCTGCCAGGAAATGCAGACGTATTCTGTGAAATGGTTTCGTGCCCAACATGAGTGACCTTTATTTGTCAGAGAATATTCAGTTGGATATAAAAGCTTTTTAGGCTATTTCCAGAAGCTCGGTGTGGGTTTATTTGCCTTTGGAAAGGTGTAGGACCTTATCCTGCATGATTAACAAACTTCTGGGTGTTGAGGGAAAAACTCTCTGCATCAGTTGGCATTCAATATGTAGAGGGGGTTGGGGAGTTGAAGAAAATGTATGCAATTTCTTTTCAAGTCCTATAGTTTTCTGTAGTATGAAAAAGTATTTGGGGAAAGAACTGACTGGTTTTCTGCCAGATTAAATGAAGCTTTCATCATTTTGCTGGTTCTGTAGCTTTATAATATCTTGAAAAATATGCACACAAAAATATTGATGCTCATGTTTGAAGTGAAAAATGATTGCTCAGTGTTTGAAAAAGTGAAAAATGGTGGAAGTCATTGCTTTAAGATGCAAACTAAAAACTTCAATCAACATTGGGACAAATAGCAAATACTATGCATTTTAGTATCTCCTTTCAGGGTTAAATTTCTCATGCTTTATTGCTAAGGCAGGCCCCTTTCTCTATGCAATTCAGCTAAGTAGAGTAGGACTATTTTTATGAGTGTTTTAACCAAGGTAGAGCAGATCTCAGTCTTTCCTATTGAAGCTAGTCCATTCATTTGAGCAGGGGCTGGCATCTTGTAGTTGCCCTGACTGGGCAGGCCCCCTGTCAGGCCCCGTATCTATCAGGCTGTATAATTCTCATTTTATCTAGCCCAACTTATATTTTATAAAATATTTTATAAAAAGGAACCACAGGAAAGGTGGAGCACACTCCTGAGAGGTAGTGTCTAATCACTGAGTTGTAAGCTATGAAGTGAGGGAAAGATACAACCAACCTCATTTCATCCTCTGTTTTTTGAATGGTGCCTAAATATCTGAGTCCAGACCTGTGGTTCTTAACCAGGATTAGGCCCTCTGAGGGGGGCAGCAGCCATGTAAAAGTGCCCCACATGCTCCCCCTGCATTAAGATGCTCTGATCATCCTAAAGCAGGCAGCAAAGTTGCCTCGTGCCATGCAGCACTTCCTTATCTGTTGCCTGCTACACTGTTCTTGGAAACAGGCATGGGTGGAATTGTCCCATCTACTTCTATTTCTGCGACAAACCACCACATTAAAAAAGTAGAGGTAGGGTGCTGGGACCCTTAACACATTGAGAACCATTGATCTAGACCTTCATTCCAAATTTCCTTTCCTGTTATTAAAATGCCCAGAAATAAATATTTTGGTTTCTTTCTTTCACTTGGAAACTGAAAACTTTTTGTTCTGGGTTGTTCCGAATTAATTTCTTGAGAAGTCAGCTTATTGGCAGCTGTTCTGGTATTTCCTAGCAAGGTCTGGCAAAAGGCAGGGCAGGGTGTCACATTAGAGACTAACTCATTCAGAGGCATGAGCTTTTGTAGACTGTACTTTGTCAGATGCTATGAATGAATTTCAAAGAGCAGGGCCACTAAATAGAAAGGAATCAAGTCATTTAAATGCAAAGGCTAAGGCAAGGGGGGAGGTAAGGAGGAGGCACTGCTGAGAGAGGCAGAGGTGAGTTGAAGAGGGTAAACTAAGCAGTTAACCCATTGAGGGACATAAGAGTTATAAAAGCTAGCCCAGGTAATAGGGAAAGAATCCAATCTCTGCTGAGACCATGCTAAAAACAATCCAGTCTGTGGATGATTTCTTGTTCTACAATTTCATGTTCAAATCTTTAATGTTTTGTTGTTTTAAAACAGCTTCTCTGAGGTCAATGATGGAATGTCCAGGGAGGCTAAAATGTTCTGCCACAGGCTTCTGTGTCTTTTTGTACTGATGTCAGATCAGTGTCCATTCATTCCTTCACCCAGAGATTGTCCCTTCTGTCCAGTGTAGCTAGCAGGGCACCATACCCAGTCACTCAGATCACATTTAGCATTAAATGTGATCATATAAAAGGAGAATGTCATTCTGAGCAATTTGACAAGAGAAATTTCCTCAAGGAATCAGATATTTATACACTGATCAGATATGTGTAAGCTGATTTCAATTGGAATTAGATCAAATCTTCAATGACTGGCTAGGCTTAAGGGCCACTCTTTCAAGTGGCCATATTTAAAAAAATGCAATGCATATCTTTAAAGATTTTATTGTGGGGGAGGGTGCAGTAAAGGGAAGATGTCTTTTTAGATTCTATAAGGAGGAGAAAATAAGAGGGTGATTTTTCTTTTTTACATTTTGAAATTGTATTCATAATATTATAAACTGATCTGTTGTTGCCTTATTTGATGTAAGCTGTTCCAAACTAAGCACTAATAGCAGAAAGGGGGAATTGCACCTCTCTGAGGTATCAACTTATTAGACCTGTTGAAATGCTAAATATTGCTTTTTCATTACATATGATAAGAATATAAAAAGAAGGCACTATTTGCTGTAACTTTCAGATGATTAATTCATTACAAAATTCAATAAATAAAAATGTTTTTATGAATAATAGTAATTTCCATTATTGTATGAAGTAGCATACATTATTAAAATCAACCTAAATAAATAAACCAGTACAACCATCTTGACAGGTCTTGTGAGAGGCAACAAGGTTTGGGTTCAAGAAGCTAGGGGAAGAAAGAGGTGAAAGAACTGAAAAAGAAATTAAAAGTTTATTATATAAAAAAAGTAAAATCTAGTTGCTAAAAAGTCAGAAATATAAGAAATCTTATAATTCTTTTTCAAAAAACTATTTTTCAAATATTTAAATGAAATTTCAATCAACCTTTAACAGTAATTTTTAGTTTTTTTGTATGTTTTTAAATATGTTTTTGTACCTCTTCTAAAATGATGTAAGAACTAAACAGCTTTCAGTTGGCCAATAGCTCCTTTCTTATTCTCTCCTCCCTGTGAGAAATCACTTCCTTTCTCTTTCCGTATTAACCCTTTTAGTGACCTCCTTTTACATTGTAAATTGCCCTCCTCAACTGCAAGAAAGAACAATGAGAAGGAAAAAATGTGTGGCACACTTTCCCAGCTATCATTATAACGTGATTTATTTATAAATGACAATTTCACATGAAACAAGAATAGTAAGTTTGTTCCTGCAAGACATTTTATAATAGATCCTTTTAAAGGGGTCTCCATTTAAAAATGTGATCCAGGGCATCTGTCTCTTCTTCCTTCCTTCCTTCCTTCCGCTTTGGACGCACCGGACCAGGTTCACTTGGAGCTGCGTGGGGCGATCCTGAGCGTAAGACTCCCCGGCTTCCTATCTCTCTTCTTTTCTCACTCCCACCTGTCTAAAGGTCTCTAGCCTCAGTTTCTCTCGCTTTCTCATTTTTTTTTGCCTTTTTGTAGCTTTTTTCCCCCCTTTTCTCTCCTCTTTGTCCCATCCCCCCATACTTCC
>NW_017729025.1:127833766-127852283 GCF_001723915.1 Gavialis gangeticus
GATTTACCTGAGCGACCCCGCCCAAGTCCATAGGGTGTGTGTAGAGGGCCTGGACATTGCAGGCGCGCATTATTTTGTCACCCCCCTAGACACGCTAGCAGTGAGGGTGGTGATTTCTAATGTGCCCCCGCATGTGACCGATCGAGACCTGGCCAGAGTACTCGAGCCCTATGGGGTGCTTGCAAGTCCCATTCACCGGTTGACTATCGGGAGTAAAAACCCCAAACTGAAGCATGTCCTGTCTTTTCGAAGGCAGGTGTTCATGCTCTTTAGGGAGGGCTCACAGTCTCTGCCTCGGTCCGTAAGCCTCTCGTTCAACGCGCAGAGGTATGTGGTCTATTTTTCTTGTGGGGAGACCACGTGCTTTCAGTGTGGGAGCTCTTCCCACCTAGCAGCCCAGTGCCCATGAGGGGATCAGCCAGAACATCAGCGGCTACAGCGGCACTGATGTTTGGTGCATCCACTTCTGGGATGCGGGCCCCACCCAGTGAGGCTGGGAGCTTTTCCCAACCTCCTTCTACCCCTGTTCCATCTGAGGGGGCTGGAGTCTCTGGTGTGAGAGTGCCGTCCAGTGGAGGGACTGGGACTAGGCCCCAACCCTCCCCCCAACTCATTCCACCTACAGTGCCCACTCCCACCAGTACAGAGACACCACCAGGTGGAGAGGCTGATGCCTCCATTTCCCCCCTGCCTGCCCTGCCCACCCCGATTGAGGTGGCTGGGGTGGTCACTGATTGTGGCACCAAAGTCCTGTTGGATGATGGGGCTCAGGCCTCCTCTCAGTTGGCCTTCACCGTGGCCTTGTCTGAGGTGGATGGTCCTGGGGAGGTAGGCCAGAAGCAGTCTGGCCCATCTTCAATGAAGAGTGGGCCATCTGCCACAAAGAAGAAGAACAAAGAGAAGAAAGTGAAAGGAACCACTCAGGATTCCACATCCCTGCTGAGACCTTCCTCAGCTGGTGCTGGGGGGGGGCCCTCGCTGGAGATCCTGGTCTCGCTCCAGCTGTCATGTCAATGACCCTGTTGACCAAGGATGATGGCAGCTTGGAGGTGGGGAGGCTAAGGTAGGGGTCACTAACCCCTCGCCTGTCTCCCAGTTTCAGGAGGCGGGTGGCAGTAAGACTATGCACAACGTCTCTCTTCTGGAGATCTGACCCAGGGGGCAGCAGAGGGGTCTGCTGACTTCTTGGTCACATACCAGGGTACTGAATTAGATGAGGTGGCTAGTGAGATTGAAATCCAACTTTCTGAGTGTCGCAAGCGACCTCAAGAGCGGGATGACCTCTCGCCCCCCAAGAAGGTGAGGATTGCTCTTTGACAGCCAGACCTTGACTTGGACGATCAGAGGAGGTTGATGGATTTAAATATTGAGGGTATAGATGCTGAGCTCCTAACTAGGGTGCAGCCTTGCCGTGCATCTGTCAGAAATGTGCAGCCCGTGTTGGCAGACCCCCCTGGGTCGGTCCCGACTAAGGGGGGCTCCCGACCTTTTTGAAAAAGACTAAAGGACAGAAGAACATAGCAGGGCACATCACCCAATGGTGCGCAGATCCTAAAGTGTTTATCAAGGCTGCCAGAGCTGCGGCCAAACTTATGCAACAAGATCTATGCACTCAGCAGCTTGCTTATCATCTGGAGAAGCTCACACAGTGGGTGAGGGACGAGTGGGGTCTGGGGGGTCCCTGGAGTAGAGTAGGGCATGATAGGCCTTTTCTGACCTGTCTCTGCTTTTTGCTCTGCTCTTGGGGGCTCACTCTTTTATCTACACCTTGCCTCACTCTTCCTCTTTGATACCCACACCCATATCATTGGTACTTTTAACATCAATGGCTGTTGAGATCCGGTGAAACAGGAGGCCGTCCTGGAGCTCCTGCGCCAGAAGCGACTGGCTGTCACGTTTCTCCAGGAGACCCATTCCGACAAGCTGAACCAGTTGGCTTGGCACGCTGCCTGCCAAGGCCAGTTGTTCTTGAGTCATGACACCAACCTTAGTGCTGAGGTTGCAGCTCTCCTATCGTCACAACTACAGCATGACACGGCAGTGGCACGGGAGATTGTCCGTGGCCGCCTGCTGACTGTCCACGTCACCCTAGCACAACACCACCTGCTACTCATCACCTACTGAGGCCAGGAGAGGGTCACTTTCTTTGAGACCTTGGCCGCCTTTTTGCACGATGTTAGTGAGGATGATGACCTGCTTCTTGTAGGGGGGGGACTTTAATTGTACCACTGACACCCCACTTGATCATATGGGGCCTGAGCCTCACCTGCCCTCAGCCTGCAAGCTGCAGTCAGTCTTGGAGACTGCAGGCCTCGTTGACATCTGGCGAGCCCTGCACCCTGATGCGCACTAGTACACCTGGGCCAGGATGAGTGCCGGTGGTCTCACTATGGCCCACCTTGACCGCATTTATGTCACCAGGCACCACCTGCCACTCCTACACAGTGGCTGCATCATTCCCTCAGGCCTGTCAGATCATGGCCTGGCTTGCTGCAAATTGAGCCTGCCGGGGAGAACCTGTGCACGAGCACCCTATTGGTGTTTCAACGTCAGCCTGCTTCAAGACTCTTATTTTCGGGACTGCTTTGCCAACTTTTGGTGGGGCTGGGAGGCCACAAGACTGAATTACTCTTCCTGGAAGCTGTGGTGGGATGTGGGCAAGGTACGGATCCAGGATTTTTGCCAGCAGTACACTCAGCTGGCCACAAATGAACTGCGCTGCCGTATCAGAGAGCTGGAGGAAGATGTGGTAGAGCTCAAAGCTGCCCTGCTGGCTGCCAGCAGTGATGTGGTGCTGCACGAGAGCCTCCGGTTCTGTAGGAAGTACCTGCATGACTTGGCGGAGAGTGCGGCCCTTGGAGTGAGGATCCGTGCCCGCTGTCAAGAGCTGGCCAAAACAGATGCCCCAACCCACTTCTTCAACCTGGAGCAACGGTGGGCAGTGAGCAAAGTCTTAAATCACCTTAAGACTCCTGAGGGCAAGGTAATCACTGACCCAGTTAAAGTACGTGAGCACACCGTTGCCTTCTATCGTGAACTGTTTGTGGCTGAGCCATCCTGCTCTGAGGCCACGCGGGATCTCCATGCGGGCCTGCCATGCCTTGGTCCCCTGGAGGCCAGCGAGCTTGAGCAGGAATTGTCTCTGGTGGCGCTGGCAGCTGCCACAGTTGGCCTTACCTCCGACAAAGCCTTGATGGATTACCTGCTGAGTTCTATAAGACTTTCTGGCCTCTTCTCAGCCCCTGTCTCCTGCGTGTTTTCCAGGAGAGTCTTGCTGACAAGGTTTTGCTGATCAGTTGCCACCATGCAGTGCTCACGCTGCTGTCCAAGAAAGGAGACCTTGGCTGCAGTAAAAACTGGTGACTGGTCTCCCTGCTGTGCTTGGACTACAAGATTCTGATCACCATGACCCCCCCAGATTTGCCAGGGGGCCTCACCTGGCACTGCGAGGGCCTTAAGATCCTGGGTGTGTTCCTAGGGCCATTGATCTTCATGGTGCATAACTGGGACGGCTTCAAGGACGGAGTGAAGGCCTGCCTACAAAGGTGGCACTGGCGCCTACCCAGCCTCTCCTACCGTGGGTGTGTCCTCATTGCAAACAACCTAGCGGCAGCGACTTTGTGGCACTGGTGCACCGTACTCGATCCGCCACAGGACCTACTCAATTTCTGTACAGCAAGGAGTGCCTCCCTTGGCAGTAAGCAGCGTGCCGGTTTCTGCAAAGGGTGGGGGCCCTCGGCTTTGACCGGGAGCTCTTCCTGTTGGACCTTATGCTTTTGAACTGGGCGGTGCTTCTGGCTTTCTACCGTGGCGTGGTATGAGCCTGGAAAACCACTTTCCACCTCCAGCCCCAGGCCTGTCACCTGCAATTCCCGCAGTTGCTGAGGGAACCCCTGGTGCACAACCCAGCTCTGAGGTGCCTCGTGCCGAGCCTGGCCTCTGCCAGTCTCACAGCTGTTCTCATCCAGGTGTGTGTTCTCCATCTGAGCCATGTCCTTGACCCCACTTGGTCAGCCTGGCTCTTGCCTGAGGCCTTGACCACCTGGCTGGGCATGTGCTCTGTCCACAGTGTGGGCCATCTCCTGAGTGACATCCAGGCTGCCCTCCCATTGGAGGCAGCAGCCACCCTGGACAACCATCTCCGGGCGGGCCAGGGCCCCTGCACTGTGGATGTCCTGAGTGAGGTTTTTCCTGCATTACCAGTCACCCCAGCCGTGGTCGACGAGCTGGCTGGTGGTCCTGGCACCCTGCTGAAGCTCCCTGTGCCTCCTGACAGTGATGTGCATTGCCCCTTTGCTTTTTTGTCACATAGAAGCCTATATGCCTGGGTGGTTCATGTCTGCCATGCCCAAGTGCTGGCGGGCTGCCCCGATTCCCCACCAGCCTACCTGGCGTGGCGCACATTGTATAAGCTACCAGGCACCAAGAAGACTGGTGACCTGCAGTGGCAGTTGCTGAACGACTTCCTAGCCACTGGCAGGTTTGTGTCCCACTTTGACCCAGCTGCCTAGAAAGCCTGTCCCTTCTGCCTGGGGGGTGTAGAGGAGACCCTCTCATGCCTTCCTTGACTGTCCCCGCCTGCGGCCACTCTTTGTCACCTTTGAGCCGCTGCTGTGCAGTCTGAGCAGGAGCTTCTTGGAGACCATCTACGTGTGCTTCTACCCATACCAGGCAGCTGAGAAGGGCCCTGTCTGCCTCGCCAACTTTTTACTGGGTCAGGCCAAGATGGCTGTCCTCAAGAGCCACTGAAACCGGCTTGCCGGGGCTGGCTCAGATGATGCCCTGCAGCTTTTCTGCCTGCTGGTGCAGGCACGCCTCTCACTAGAGTTTGAGTACACTGTGCTTCGGTGGGCGGTGCCCACCTTTGAGACACGCTGGGCCCTTGACGGAGCGCTGTCCCATGTGAAGGACAGCCGTCTCAAATATGCACTCCAATGTCATGACTGGTCTGGGCAGCCGGGCTGGCTCAGTGTTGGACTGCGACTTCCAGCTTGTGCTGTGTCCTGGGCCCTCACCAGGATGCTTTTTTTGCTTTCTTTTTGTGTGGGAAGTTGAAGGTGTTGTCACGTGTATGATTGGATAGAGCAGGGTACGAATAGTTTATTTATAGTTGTGACTGTGTGGCCGGCACTCCGACCGCATAACTCGCATGTAAGACACGACGTGGAATGTAACGAAGGTGTCTGTCATGGTGTGATGTGATGAACTGAATGACATGGTGTTCTTGGTTCGATAGTAATTTGCTTGTTTTTTGCTTTATAAGTGGCCAACATTTTTGTATCCCTGAACCCCTGAATAAAGTAGTTAAAAGTCCTTCCTTCTCCAAAAGGATCCTAGTCAGTACTCCTGCCTTTTATCCTATTAATTAAATGTAGACCCAGTGCCACTCTTCAGATTTCTAGAAGACAGTAAGATAGAGTTTCACTGCTGTGCACTTTGAGTCATTTACACCTGTGCCAAGAGGGAGTAAAACACCATGTGAATGTGTGAGTAACTCTGGAAGTATTTTGCAAAATTCAGAAGATATGCAGGTACAAGGTAGTAGAAAATTGGGCCTGATGTATCTAACTGGAAGATTTAAATTCTTTACTCTGCCAATGCATCTCCCACAGTTTTAGGAGAAGTCAGAAATTGTGTTGGGCTACTTCATCTCCTTGTCTGTAATTTTTAATGTGAGGATTTTTTAAAGACTAATTAATAGTTACGGAGTCCTTTCAAATTAGTGGATGCAAGGTTGTGAATCTGTGCTCAGTATTCATATTATTAGATTGTAAAGCCTTTTAAAATCACTCTAACACATTTCAGTGTCTCTAAAATCTTAGCTGTAATCCAATATGAAAGCAAACTGATTGTGGGCATGCAGATAGCCAGGACCTCTCTATCTCTTCTATGCTGTGGTGATAATGTTTGTCTTTCTAACCTTTATACCCCCTCCACAGCTAAATTTACTTTGCTGCTTTCACATCCTTTCCCAAGGAATCTGTTTGCCATCTCACGTAATTGCAGACTATATTCTTCTTCCTCTGAAGTAATCCTCTTAACTCTGATTAGCTGGCTGTAAAGAAATCTTTTTTTCCTGTGGGTTAGGATGAAAACTTGAAGCTGGTGAAAGGTTATGCTTATCTGTCTCCTTGCAGTAGACTTTTGTTTCCAAATAACTTTTATAACACTTGCTAAAACTATACATCTAAATAGGGGGTATTATATGAGCTGAAGTTAACATAGTATTTTAATAGTGAGATCTGCACTAAAAATGGATAAAGATTTTCCTGGCTTTTATGTTCATAAAATTCTAGAAAGGAAACCCAAAGGGCCTGGGTTTTTCATCCTATCATAGTCATGTAAAATCGGTGTAAATGGCTATCAGATCAGAAAGGTGGAAAGTTGCTCACTATGCACAATGATAAAATAAACTCACCAAGTTCAAAGTAAATAGGGCTATCAGCAAATAATTCCTTTTTTCCAGTACACAATAAGGATCAAAATGTTTGGTACTGAAAATTGGCCAAGTTCCATTGCAATTAATATAGTTAGACCCATTTACACCAAAAGAAAATTTGGTCCAAATTACTGCATATGTAAAATAGCAGACTTCATGGGATTTGAAGGGAACAACACAAGTTTACAGGAAGGTTATGTTTGGAGGAGGTGTCAGGATTCAATTTATATACCTGTGGGTTGAACTTTAGTTGCAATTGCTGCTTCTCTGTAAATGGTTCCTTTAATAAAGGCACTGTTGAATTGCAGAATGATGGGGCCCTCTTAGGTTATTACCCTACATATGATATGACTGCTGTGTGGGAACTCTGGAGCTTGTGCCTGTGGGACAACTAAAAAACAAACCTCAAAAAGGCACAGAAAGTGACATGCTTATAATACTGTTGTGGTATTTAGCAGAGCTTTGGTCTCTAGAGAAATATAATAAATGTATGTAGTACTCTGTTTAACAGGAACAGAAAAATATCAATCTTAGAACTACCCATACCTGGGTTAGTTCAAAATGTTAGTTTGTGAAGGAGAATTAAAAAAAAAAATAAGGTGGTAGCTGAGAAAAAGAAAATTAAAAGAATTGCACATCATCCCTTGCATATAAGCCATAAAGAAACCACTTACAAAGCTGTGGAAGGATAGTCCTTTCAAGAGCTAATAATTACTTAAAATATGTATTGGTGTCATTTTCTTCAATATAGAAACATTTAGAGATGCAATGACAGTTGTTAAAACTGTGTAGCAGTGTGATCTAATTAATTGCTTGCTGATGACATCTTTAAAACAATTATCTACCATTAAAACTTTTCTTTAAACATTCCACTGACCTCCATATGTGTGTGTTCCCTATAATTAAGTTACTCATAACTAATTAATTGTGGAAAAGTCATATTTCAATGATTATAGTCTAGAAATCCTCATGAATTATTCTACATTTCAATAAGTAAAGCAGCTGCAACTTATTTCTTTGACACATTCTTGTGTATTATTGTTCATTTAATTAATTGAGCATCATGGGGGGGGCAGGTAAATGCAATACTCTTATTTTTCTGCCTTGTTCTTTTAAGTTTGTAAATTTGTTTAAACAAAAAATAAATAAATAACACCCCTAAGTATGCTCCTAAGAGTTTTTTTTACATAATAGATCGCACAGCCTCAAATGAAGCAATAGGAAAAAAGAGACACTTCCATCCATCACACCTGATGCACATTGTTACTTTGGAGACAAGTGGTAGTTAATGGTCATTAATTGTTTTTATTAACTCTAGGAACATCATAACATTATTAATCACATACTGCTATAGTAGTTTACCTGCTGAAGGGTTTTTACACAAATGGGATAGTTCTCTTTGTTCTCATATTTTTCCCCATTGGTGATTTTTTTAATACTAAGAGCATCAGACTTTTCATGAAGTCTCATGTCCAGTTGTCTATAATTGTAATTCATTTTTTAAAAATAACTGTATCAAGGGAAGATAGTATGGTATATCTTCTACAGTATATGTACACAGGTAGCTGAAATAGAAATGTATGAGGAACTAACAGTGGCTGATGGATGAGACAAAGGCATTGTACTTGTCTCCTCACTCTGGGAGTAAATGTGTGCCCTGAGTTAGGTCACTTCTGAAAGTGAAATGCTCTAGTCCACTGGAATCCTCTCAGCCTGGGTTTATCATGTGATCATAATCCTATAATTTCAGTTTCTTGATTCCTAACAGTATAGTGCTGTCTACTAACATAAATGAATTTCTGGTCAGTTATCCAGGTCTTATTTGCTTCCAGTTGCTGCATCTTTATAAATTCAGAGTTCCAGTAAAAAGGAGCAAAGTGGTCCATTTTGGGATTGACATCAGTTTTATGTTATAACTTGGCTTTTCCACTTCTAAGAAACATCACTGTTCTAGTGCTGGTTCTTACATAATGTTACGGCAGTACACTGACCCAATGGTTCTCATGGGTATTAGTGTGTATGGGACTTAAGTAATACTTGTAACCATTAGTGACTTGCTGTTCTGTACAAAGAGGGTGATCTCCAGTGGTGGCTGTGATCTAGTGACAGAAGAGAAACAATACCAGAGGAAGAGTGAGGTATAGGCTCCCACCAGAGAGGGTGGACTGTAGCAGTTCTTGCCTGAGGGGTTCTGAAGAATGTGGTGTCAGATGCTTGCTCCGTTAACTTAGTGGAATCTGTTGTGATGCTTGCAATGTTTTCTTTCAAAAGCTGCCAGGAAATGTGTAGCAAAATGAGCTTTGTGTAGGTAAAGAGGACTCTTGTCAGTAAGGGGAACAACAACAAAACCAAAAAAATTGTGTTAAATTGTTTTAACTTTCAATTCTCTTAAGTCTCTGAAATATCATTTCCAGGGACTTAGCTTTGAAGCTGAGGATGGTTTACAGGAAAATGTGGCTTCTGCTCAATCTATTGTTCTTTTAATTAAGATGCAGCAGCTACAGGTGGTCAAATCATTTCACTCTTAAATATTATTAAACCAGTCCTGATTCAACTCTTATTTTATGGCTACAGTTCCTATCCACTTGAATGGGATTAACTCCCTTGATAGTGTTACTGGGTGCATCTATACATGCATATTAATAAGCTTATTAAAAAGTTTATTGCTCCAGGGTTTATTGCTCTTGGCGTGTTGTCTACATAAGTGTTCAGGACCGCAGCACACTGAGTTGGGTTGGAGCAGCCCTGGCTGGCCTAGGGGGTCATCCTACCACCCCAGAGCTGCCCCCCCAGCTCAACGTGCTGTGGAAGGGCTGGCTGGAGCATAAAGGTACTTCAGTGTAGGACCAGCCAGCAGGCAGACCCCACACTGAATCACCCTCACCTCATGCCCTAGCTAACTGGGGCAGCATCTACATGTGCACTGCTACAGAATAAAAAACTTTGCAGCCAGATAGTACTTGTATTTACAAGTACTATCTGGCTGCAGAGTTAATTAGTTTACTCCAGCCTAATATGGGCACACATGTAGATGGGCGATGTTTACTGCGCAGCTAATTAGTCTACTGTGCAGTAAACATTTCATGTAGATGCACCAACTTAGAACATAATTTGTTCCCTCTTTCTGTTATCTAGTGAGAGATGTACACAGTGACCATTAAAAAAATAGATATCTACCATTTTCAAATATTTAGGGTTATTACAGCCTTACAGGCAATGGCGTATATTACTCAGTATTTCTATTACTTACAGATGGTAAGTTTTGACATTTAAATGGTGGCTACTCTAGAAACAAGCTGGTGCTTAAAATAATTCATGTAAGGATAGGAGTAGGATCTGTAGCATCTAATTAGCAGTTGTTCTCCACATCTGTGCAAGCTGTTGCCAATGGAACTTACTGCTATAGAACTGCTTAGAGATTTGGAAAACCTTAGAATGCCTACATCTCTTCTGAAATTAACCACTTTTTGAGCAAATCTGCTGTTCTTCATGACAGATATTATGTATATTTATGCCAGTGCTCAGATTCCTAGAGGGATACAGACTGAAGTAAATATCCATCTACTTAACACTTACCATGATGATGAAATGCACAGAGATTGTATGTTTGAAATGTATAGTCCAAAAAGGATGCTTGTCTAGACTCATAGGTCCTAGACGTGACCTACCTTTTTTGTATAATTTTTATGTAAAACGTGAAGTTTTAGTTCTATTCAGTGCCAGCTACTTAGCATTTATAAGCTAAGTAAAATAGAGTGACACTGTTCATATATAATAGAAATAGGGTCTATTAGAAATCATTGTAGTCCTGATCTTCATGTGTGCTTATTAAACAAAAATGTGAAATGAAATAATTTTTGTTTTTTGTTATTTATACAAAATATAGAATGTGACAGAAAACCACGGGTACAGTAGGATCGAAATAATGTGTTATCTAGTCTAGCTACATATAATATGCAAGGCCCATGTAAAGAGTATTGTTCTGCCAGGGTTGTTATAGGGTCTGAATCACAGAGGTTTGTAAGTGCCTGAAAAAGACTCAGACTATTTAAAGGACCAGTCCCCAGTTCTCACATATTATGTTCTTCACTGTGTAAAAAGATTTTTAATGTAATACTTAATATTTCAGATACTTTTGCTGTTTTATTTAAATGCATCATTAAAATTCATTTGAGGTTGAGAAATATTTATTTGGATCAACATTTTTTTTTACATACTTTCCCATTCCCATAAATGATGCTGGTATGTGAGAAAGCTATGGATATATCTGAAACCTTTCTTAGTTCTTTATTCTTAGTTTCACTGTCTAAGTAGGTACATTTGCATTTCAGTAAACCTCAGAATATACTGTATTCACTGAAGTTCATGTAGAACTACAGAAGGTCTAAGGAAGTACTTTTTTGTATTACTGCAGTACTGAAAAGCAGTCATCAGTAACAGCAGGCTGAATTAACACAGCTTGGTCCTGAGGTGGACTGGATATGTGGGCTTGTAGGGTGCAGTTGCATTCCCTTTTGCTTATTGCTCCACCCATATTTCAAATCCAACAACTTAGCAGTGGCAATGGCATTTCTATTCAGACAGCACTGAGGCAGTCAGTTGACTTTGTGGCTCATTATCATCTACCTTATTCCTGCTAATCTCTTTTCACTCTGCAGGTGTTAATACCCCCCCTCTCGTTTTAATGGTCTGTGCTCCACTATCCAAACTATTTTTTCCTCTGCAATTTTGCTGTTTGTTAGGCATTTCTTGTATTGTCTCTCTTCTGTTTCACAGCCTTGCAGACTGTTTTTAACTCGAGGCAAAATCCTGAACTCAAAGATAGAAATGAATGGGTGCCTCTACACATGCAATTAATGCTTTTTGGCTTTACTATACAGTAAATTTATAGCGCAGTAAGTGCCTGCACATGTAGATGGTGATGCTTTGCCGCACAATTGTTTAATCTACTGTGCAGTAAAACATCTCATGTAGACATGGCCACTGTCAGTGAAGTATTGGAGGCACTGTCAAGATGCTCAAGAAGGCTAGATCTTGTTTTGCAAATCTGAATAAGAGATATATGTTTAACTATAATGACTATGAGACTAATTAAACAGGATCTTTTGACTATTTTTGCCTAGTTTGTTGTGTTTTTTAAACTTTAGATATAATCTAGCAAACTAGCACACATTCCATTGAATTTATATTTGTGTTTGCTTTTATCTTATACTCAATAGTATAGCAGTAGACCCCCTAGCAAATTGGGAAAGCTTCTAGTTTATTTTTAACTAGAGAAAAATGTGTTGTGTTATATGTGATGATGTGCCAAACCATCTGCACCCCTCTTCAAAATTTTAAAATACCCATGGCTGTAGGTTGCTAACCCTTGTGTAATAGTGTTAGTCATGGGTGAGGATCCTGCTATACAGAGCGCTATATAAATACAAACCAGAAATATCATCCCAGCCTCAAAAGGCTTAGGGGATTATTTATGTACTAATGAGAGTCAACCCTTGGGGGGGATGTGGGACCTGGGGCAAATCAGCCTGTGTGGGGCCCCCTTAACACTGCACAGGCCCATGGTATGGGGTTCTCTGTGCTTCTTCCACAGTAGGGAGCTGAGCTGCCAGCTCCAGGTGGGCCCTGTGGGAGGGGCTGCAGCCGCACGATCCAGCTCTGTGGGGCCCCCCCCCTCCCCAAGCGCAGGACCGCCCTGATTCTCTGTAACCTAGGGACGGCTACTAATACTTGAGGTATAGTACACTGACAGTTTGCCATAGCTGACACTTTTCTTACCACACCATAAATTTTATGAAAATCTTCATGGGACTGGTCAAATCAACAAATGCAGTACCTTCCATCCTTCCCCTATAGGTAAAATTTATGAAGGTCTTTTTACATGTTTCAGAAATCCTCAGCTAGAGCTCAGAATGTCCCAGGAGATACTCCACTCTAACAGGAGAGCCTAACCTACAGGAGGGCCTGACCTTGTTTTAAAGCAGCCTTTACTGTCTGCCTAATAACTATCTATTCATTGAGGCTTAAATGGTAAGATATAGCTCATATCTGTGAGGAATCCAAGCCATGAAGAACAAATGACATGAAACTTAACTAAATCATTTTTATTGGATTAATCATCTTAAATAATGACTTTTTCTTCTGCTTTGTGTTTTGCTTCTTGACATTTTGTTAGCATGGAATACTTTTTTTAGTTTTTCATTTTGAGTGTTAAGTATCATTGTAGCTTAGTAGCAATTGTGATTTCCATCCAGTACATACTGCATGCAGTAACAAGACAATTTCAGAAATGCTTACTTCTTTGGACTGACTTTATCATTAACTTCAGTTAATTATAGCCTTGTTAAACTCTAAAATTAAGACACTAGTCATTACCTATATTAGCACTAAGTTTGACTTTATAAAATTTCTTAAAATGTGTTAAGAGGAAGAAAGAACGCTGAAAAAGAATAAAAAATTCTGTGCTATTTTGCAAGTTCTAACAATTAAGTGATAATTATGTAGATGTGTCCTGTCTTGTAATATATAACAAGAGCTTGTTTTTAAACTGTTTGCTGGCCAGAGATTGAACACTGTCACAACATCTTATGTGCCTTCAGAATTTGTTAGTGTAAAAAAAAAAGATTAGAATTATACATTTATATTTAAAAAAAATATTTAAAAATCTGCATGTTCTTGCATATAAATATAATAAAAGTTTAAACCCTGTTTCATTTAAATGCCAGTATGCAGAGTTCCACCTCACTTTCTATGGACAGACATTTTAATCACTGAAGAACATAAAACAAATCAAAAGTAGAGGGAGGACTGGTTCTAAGACGCATCAGTTTTCCTTTACACTACAAGCCACTCTTTAGCTGGTGTAAAGATAAGTAATTATAACGATGTACGTATTGTTCATTATCTCTTTCCATATTTGTAATACTTTACTGGTCTCCCATTTTAATATTTTTTTCAGAATCACTTATCTTTATAGCATTCCTGTTATAAGTTAAGTACAATTCATATTGTATGTTAAAAAAGAAAGGCTGCCACTTGGATTTATGTACTTATATTTCATTTTTGATGGTTCAGGCATTAGATCTATGAAAAAAGCTGTGCCTTTTATATTAACGAAACCTAACAAGCAGGTTGTAACTCATCTAACTTTTAGTGAGCTCCACCAGTGTATACCAGCCAGATGTGCACAGGAACAGCCAAAAGATGATTTCCATTCTGGCAGCAGCAGGCAGCTTATATCTATTGTGTATAATGAGATTTATTAAGTGCTTCAATCATCTCCCAAGTGGTGGAATCCCCACTGCTTGAGTCATTTAAAATTGAAGTGGACAAAACGCTATTAAATGTACAATGGGGAATAATTCTGCCCTGGCAAACATAGGAACTAGATGGCGTAATATTATTATTATTTTTCACCCAGCTCTTTAAAACTGTATTACATGTTCTCAAAATATTGAATAATATATGTCACTACCTAAAGGTGCTGAATAAATGTGTTGGCATTTTCTGCAAAGTGTTGTAAGCAGTACTTTGCTTTCCCACTGGAAAAAGCAGTCAGTGGAATTGAAACAATGGGCCCATCTACATGCATTAAGGTGTCCTTTTCTAATGCACATTAAATTTAGTACCTCCAATGTGAGGTACTAAAGAAATGTGCATTAGGTTGCCTTAACATGCAGTAATGAATGCTCATGGGTTTTAAGTGATGCTTAATGTGCAATAGCCTATTTTATTGCGCATTAGCATAATTGCACCATTTTTATGTGATGCTTTAATGCGCAGAAAAATAGGCTACTATTCCTTAAAGCACACGTGTAGATATGCCCAGTTTCCAGAACACTTACTATATGTTCCCTGTTTTGGGAAAAAGGAAGATACACTCATTGCTTCTCTTCAAGGTTTCAATTCTGACAATTCCTTAAGATTTTTATTTTTTTTAAATAGAAGTGAATAGGGTTCCATAGAAGTGAATAGAGTTTTATATAATTTTAGTGGGTGCCTGGGCTTCTAGTGCATGGGCTTGGGGAGATTTGGATCTGGCAGGTGCTGCCTGCAAGCTGGTGCAGCACCTGTGCAGCTAGCACCCAACTCGGGTGGCCCCAGGGGGAGCTACCACTGCGGAGGGAAGGATCGGTCTCCCCTTCAGCTCAGGGGCTGCACGGCCTCACGGCAGTTTGTGCAGGCAGGCTCCACTGGGGAAAAAAATGGCGAGGGACCTGATCCTTCCCCCCCCTCACGGAGCCTGCCAGCCTCTCCTGAGGTCATGGGGTGATAGCTGCTGATAGGCCCTGAGCTGCAGGGACCCCCAGCCCTTCCCTTCATGGTGGTGGCGGCCCCCAGGTGATATCCACCCATTTACAGCCCACCCAGTTGACCCGGACCGTGTTGCCACTGTGGCAGGAAGGACCAGGGGCCACTTGGCCTACCAGCAGCTCGCCCCGCAGCCACGGGAGAAACGGGCAGGCTCCATGAAAAAAAAAAAGGATAGGGCCTCTCACGATAACAGGACGGAAGCCCCCAAGTCAAACGGTGCGTTTTTAATCATCGTAATCAAAAACCCACCATTTCAAATTCAGAGGTCTAAACTCCCATCATGCTTGACTAAACCCCTGTCAAGCAGCCCCAGTTTGTATTAATAATGTTGGCAATGTAGGTTTGTTTATTAGCTATGCTGGTCCAGGGATTATGTAAGGAGCAGGTAGAACAATGACGTGTTTAACTCTATTATGTTAATAGGATAATATGAAATTAGTGTGGGAAGGGACCTCATGGGTGTAAGGGACCCCTCTAGTCCAGCCACCTGCAGAAGTCAGGATCATCCCTGACAAAATCCCAATCAAGTGTCTGTGTAACCTGCTCTTAAAAACTTAGAAGGATTGGCAGTCCTGATCCAATGCTTAACCATTCATACTTAGAAACTTATTTCTAATCTCCAATCAAAGGGCACATCCACACATGCAGTCACATGCGCTTGCAGCAGCTCAAATAGAAATGACACAAATTTGTGATGGAGATTTGTACCTCAGCACCTGTGCCTGAACATGCACTTTGGTGTGAGGCAGATTGTGCCACTTGGGGCAAACTGACCTGCCCAGCTCCCCCCAGATCTTCAGTCAGGGGGAGCTAGAGGCCAAAACCAGCACCTGTGCTGGCCTCAGTAGTATAAAAAGCTGCCCTGGCTGGTAGCTCAGGGTTACTTGCCCTTAGGGTTTTCTGAGGCCCAGCCAGTTGGTATCTGGGGACTTATGCCAGCCGAACTGCTGAAGCAGCTCAAATCTAGAGTGGCTTCTGTACCCATTGCAGCAGTCCGGCAGTGGGGGCTACTGCCTGGCTGTGACTTGCTGCTGCCTGTGACAGCATCTGCCCCTTGGACCTGTGGTCCAATGGCTGTCCACACACCAGATCCAGATGGGGACTACATGGCTGTCTGGGCTCTGAAACAGGCACTGCAGCAGAGCCACCTGCACCTCTGGGCCAGCTGCCCAGCCACCAGTGGGCTGTGGCTGCACAGGTGGCCTTTGGGAGGCACTGCTGTTATGTCCTTTGGTGTTCCCGCTCTGCCATCTGGGCAGCTATTGCCCAGAAGATGTGCTCCTTGTGGTGGCCTGCTTCAAGCTGTCGACACATGTCCTCCTGGTCCCAAAGGTCAGCCACCTCAGCTGCCCTCCAACTGGCCCTGGGCAGGTTCCTTTACCCAGGTCTTGCCGCTTGCCTCACTAGCAGAGATCCTGGTGTTTCCTGTTTAAAAATTGCAAATTTTCTGACAAATCCCCCACCAAACTCTGTCATGAAATACCTGAAATCTGTGTTCTTCTGCAATTAAAATGAAACACACTATATAGAAAGAGATCAGTTGGGCAATGTTTTATTGATATATTTATGATTTTGAAGCAATTTGGGAGCCTACCAGTGCCTCTATAATCATAATAAAACAAATTCTAAACATCTATACACTTTGGGTTTTGCTTTTGTTCTTTTTGTCATAGAAAAGTCAGTGTTGCCCCTGACCCCCTCACTCACCAGGATGTAGGGTGGTGTGCAGCACTGATATGCTGGTTCCCTCTTCCTTCCTTTGTCCCCCCACTCCCAACCCCCCAAAGCCCTGCCAGTGCCCCTCACTCCTGACCAGGAGCTCCTGCCTGTCCCCACTAGCTTCCTCTTGGCTGCAGTTTTGTCCCAGCACCAGGATGTGAGCATAGCTGCAGCTGTTTCACTCACTGCTTTGTGGTTCTGAGCAGTGCCAGCCCTTGCTGTTCTTCTTGTGCTTGTGCCCAGGCCCCAGTGATCCCCATGGTGTTCCTGGAAAGCCCTTGACTGGGGCTCAGGGACTGGACTAGTCAAGCCCTTTCCCTTCCAAATTGGCCTCCCCCTCCACAAGCTGCTTTAGGGAGCAGGGGGGCTCTGAGCCTGGCTCTAGTGGCCTCTCTCCCCCATACCTGACCCCCATCTCTCTCACACACACACACACCCCTGCTGCCACCTCCACCTCTCACCCCAGCCCAACACACCTCCCAAGTGGTTCCTGTGACCAGGAGCCCCCACTGGCAGTCTGCATGTGCCAGCACCAGTGTGAGCATGGAGCAGAGCTGCAATGTGGCAGTTGCCCCTGCAGCCATAGCTCCCACCAGTAGGCCCTCTCTCATCCAGTTTTGGATTTTGGGGTGGTGGGAAGGGGTATACGAGAGGGTGGGTGTGGGCCACATTTGTGGGGAGGTTGGTGGAGTTTGTGGGGGTGAGGTTTGTGGGAGTGGTGTGTGGCTTGTGTAGGGGTTTAGGGTGGTTTGGGTTTGTGAGTGGATTGTGGGGGAGTTTGTGAGTGTGGAGGGACTGTGTGGGAGAGGGGGACTGCTTGGGAGGGGTGGGTCTCTTCCCTGCTCCCCTGCATGATGCACAGTCCCCCCCCTCCCAGCAGCGGCCATCAGTGTGTTCATGTGTTCATGAGGCTGGCTTCATGGAGGCAGAAGCCAATCTGGCCCAAGGGCACATAGCTTCTGCATGTGCTGCTGGGACTCTGGGTGACAGCACGAGCCATCCTGGTTCTGTCCATGGGCATGTGTGAGTGGGCCAGGCCTGCACCCTGCAGCACATGCAGCCACTGGGGGTCTCTGCCAGGAGCAGGCATGAGCGCCCCAATGGCAGCTGTTCAGTAGATTCATAGATGTTTGTCTCGGAAGGGACCTTAGCAGATCGTTGAGCCTGACTTCTGTGAAACCTAGATAAAGTGCTGGGTTTGTAGCAGACCCTAAGAACAGGTCACATTCTCCTAGTTTCAGATTTCATAACAAATGTTTCTTAACTCCAAACAGTAGTACTGGTTCTTTGAACCATTTTGTTCAAATGGAAGTGACTAAATGTTTTCTCTTTGTTCTTTCATAGATTCATAGATGTTTGGGTCAGCAGGGACCTTAGCAGATCATAAAGTCTGACCCCCTGCCCTAGGCAGGAAAGAGCACTGGGGTCAGATGACTCCAGCCAGGTGCATGTCTAACCTTCTCTTAAAGACCTCCAAGGTAGGGGAGAGCACCACCTCCCTTGGAAGCCCATTCCAGATTTTGGCAACCCTTACTGTAAAGAAGTTCTTCCTGATGTCTAACCTAAATCTGCTGTCCGTCAGTTTGTGGCCATTTTTCCTAGTTACCCCAAGGAGTGCCCTGGTAAACAGAGCATCTCCTATTCCTTGCTGTCCCTCCCTGATGAATTTGTAGGCAGCCACAAGATCACCTCCCAGCCTTCTTTTGCAGAGGGTGAAGAGATCCAGGGCCCTAAATCTTTCCTTGTAGGGCTGTGCCTTCAGGCCCCTAACCATAGTTTCATAGTTGGTAGGGTCAGAAGGCACCTGAGCAGATCATCAAGTCCGACCCCCTGCCATGGCAGGAAAGGATGCTGGGGTCAAACAACCTCAGCTAGGTGGCTATCTAGCCTCCTTTTGAAGACCCCCAGGGTAGGAGCCAGTACCACTTCTCTTGGAAGTTGGTTCCAGATCCTAGCTGCCCTGACAGTGAAGTAGCAGCTCCTGATATATAGCCTGAATCTACCCTCTGCCAGCTTGTGACCATTATTTCTTGTCACTCCTGGTAG
>NW_017729025.1:127857283-127863126 GCF_001723915.1 Gavialis gangeticus
CTTCCTGACCGCATCCCCACACTGTCAGCCCATGTTCATTTTGGCATCAGTAATGACTCCAAGATCCTTTTCTGCCTCTGTACTGATGAGAAAGGAGTTCCCCAACCTGTAGGTGTGCTGCTGGTTTTTCCTCCCCAGGTGCAGCACCTTGCACTTGACAGTGTTGAAACCCATCCTATTCTCATCTGCCCACCCCTGTAACCTGTCTAGGTCTGATTGCAGCCTATTCCTCCCTTCTAGCATGCCCACTTCTCCCCACATCTTAGTGTCACCTGCGAATTTGAACAGGGTGCTTTTTACCCCCTCGTCCAAGTCACTGATGAAGATGTTGAACAGTGCAGGCCTGAGGACCAAGCCCTGCGGAACCCCACTGCCCACATCTCTCCAGGTCGAATAAGACCCGTCCACCACCATGCTCTGGGTGTGGCCCTCCAGCCAACTCGTGACCCGTTTGACTGTGTAGGTGTTGATGCCACAGTATCCTAGTTTTTTAATGAGAATGGGGTGAGTGGCCCATATGAGTAGCCCTCCTGTGAACCCTCTCGAGATTATCCACATCCCTCTTGAAGTGTGGCACCCAAAACTGGACACGGTACTCCAACTGCAGCCTGACCAATGCTGCATAAGTATCACCTCCTTGGACCTGTTTGTCATGCATCTGCTAATGCATGATAAAGTGCAGTTAGCTTGACTGATCACTTTGTCACATTGATGACTCAAGTTCATCTTGGAGTCAACAGTGACTCCAAGTTCCTTTCCTGCTGCTGTATTGCTGAGAAGGTCCTCCCCCAGCCTGTAAGCGTATTGGTGATTCTTTCTTCCCAGGTGCAGCACCTTGCATTTGTCCTTATTGAATTGTATCCTATTCTGTTCTGCCCACTTTTCCAACCTGTCCAGATCCACCTGGATTCATTCCCTACTCTCTGGTGTGTTAACTTTACCCCATAATTTGGTATCATCTGTGAATTTGGACAGAGTGCTTTCCAGTCCCTCATCCAAGTCACTGATGAAGACATTGAACAGCAGCAGTCCAAGGACCGAGCCTTGAGGGACTCCAGTTCCCACATCATTCCAGGTCGATACTGACCTACCCGCCACCACTCTCTGGGTGCAACCCCTGAGCCAATTTGCCACCCACCTGACTGTGTAATCATCTACGTCAAAGTCATTCAGTTTATCTATAAGAATATAATGAGATACCATATTGAAGGCCTTCTTAAAATCCAAGTAGATGACATCCATCTTGGTTCCTGCATCTAAGCATTTTGTGACCTGGTCATAAAAAGAAACCAGGTTAGTCCAGCAGGATCTATCTGCTATGAATCTATGCTGATTGCCCTTTAGCATTTCTTTCCCCACTGGACCCCCACAAATGTAATCCTTAATTTTTTCCAAGGTTTTCCTGAGGATCTGGGTGAGACTAACCGGTCTATAGTTACCCGGATCCTCCTTCATCTACTTCTTGAAAATAGCTCCTCCAAGTGTCTCTTTACTAAGTTGGTGCTAACAGTTGGTGGGCTGGTTCCCCCTTTATGCCTGTCTATGATCCAGTTGGGAGATTTGTCCTGATTCCAGGTCAGGAAGACAGAAGTAAAAAAACTCATTAAGAAGCTCAGTTTTATCCCCCCCTATCTATCACCAATTGCCCTTGTTTGTCTTGTAGGGGGCCTATGCTACCCTGCACATTATTTTGCTCCCTATATACCTGAAGAAAGACTTTTTGTTGCCTTTAATTTTTCCAATCAGCCTAAGTTCCATTTCTGCTTTGGCCTTTCTGACTGCCTCCCTGCAAGTGCGGGCCAAGTAGATATACTCTACCTTGGTCGCTACCCCCTGCTTCCACAGTCTATATGCCTTTTTTTTTTTTTTTTTTTTTTTTTGCCCCAAGGCTTTCCTGGATTTCCCTGTTCAGCCAAGAGGGTTTCTTGGCCCTTTCCCCCCACTTTTCTGCACAAGGGGATTGTCTCTTTCTGCACCCTTAGGACTGCTCCCTTCAGGAACAACCACTCTTCCTGAACTCCCATTTCTTGTTCTTCAGTGCCTTGCTAACTAATCTGAGCACACTGAAGTTAGTTTTTCTGAAGTCTAAGACTTGTGCCCTACTGGTTGTCTTTCCCACCCTATGCCCGATAGTGAATTCAGTCAAGTGATGGTCACTGTCCCCTAGGTTACTTTGTGTCAGTAGATCCCCCATCAAATCATCCCCTGTAGCCAGGACCAATTCCAGTAAGGTGTTTCCTCTAGTGGGACTGTATACCTCCTGTGTTAGGTGAAGATCCTGTATGAGAGAATTCCATGTCCAACTCCTCCTCCTGATCTACGTGTCTGTAGTAGACCCCCACTACTAAGTCCCTTTCACCTGACCCCCTTGCATTCTGACCCACAGTACCTCAATTTGCCCCTCCTCTGATCCCATCTTGATTATGGAAGATGTATATTGCTCCTTCACATAGAGAGCCATACCTCCCCCTTTTCTCCCTTCTCTACCTGATCTGTACAGCCTGTATCCCTCAATGTTTACTGCCCAATTGTGGGTAGGGTCCCACCAAGTTTCAGTTAGCCCAACTAGATCAAAGTTTTTGTTTGCAAGCAGGAATGTGAGTTCCTCCTGCTTGTTCCCCATGCTTCTAGCACTAGTATAGAGACATTTGAGTTCCCCAATAGGTGCCCTTGGTGCCCCCCTGTCCTGATGCCCATTGGGCCCCTTACTATACTTATAAGGGCTGTTCCAATGCATGACTCCTGGTTTGTTGATCCTAGGTTCTTGCTGTCACCTGCATCCCTGTCTGCTGATGAACCTAGTTTAAAGCCCTGCATAGGAGATCAGCCAACATGTAAGAGAACAGACTCTTACCTTTTGAAGAGAGATGAAGACCACCCTGTCCAAGGGTGCTCCTTTTGTGGAAATGTAGCCCCCTGTTGCTACAGGGGGCAAGCAGGGGACCCACCCCTCCCAAGCAGTGCCCCCCACCCCCACACAGTTCCTCTACTCACAGTCCCCTCCCATACCCACAGACCATATTTACCTGGGACGACGCCTTGGTCCAAGTGACTAGCGCAACCTTTCCCTGATCCTATTTGCTTCAGCACACTGAGGCAGCATGCTGGGGCACCAGGGGCATGGGGCAGCCATAGAGATGGTTTGACTCGGTGACAGAGCATCTCCTTGGAGGACCCAGCCTCCAGTTGTCTCTGGACATGCCCTGTGCCACTTCCCCCCCGCCCCGTATATTTATTTATTTATTTTTTGATACCAGGATTTCTCCAGTATTAAACATGGGCATTTTTTTGTTCTTAGTATGCCTCTTGTGGCATCTCGAACTGCTTTGAGGCACCACAACAGGCACATGGTCACTTGTCTGGATGCAGCCAAAATGTCCTCTGCTGCAAATTGAGGCTATAGCTCCTAGTCCTGTGATTTAAGAGAGGGTTAAACAAAAGTAATTGTTCTACATGGTTTTTAGGTTAGGCAGGATCTGCTTGTTTCCCACAGCTGAGGAAGGGCATTTTGTGCTCCAAAACCTTGTCTAAAGTCTCCCCCTATACAGTTGGTCCAGGAAAAATATTACCAAATCAATTTGATACTATTTGACAATCCAAATTTCTTGCATATATAGTAAAATATTCTGTTTGCCACAAGCAGTTTAGTGGCTATAAATATTTAGTTAAGGTTAATGGACATATGTATTTATTGACCAGTTCCTCTGGTTTTCTCTGGGTTGGGCTATTAAGTAGGGTTAGAGAGTTGTTGTAGGTGTGATGGTCCAGACAATGTATAAGAGGCAGGGTTTTTTGGTGATATGTGATATCTTTTGCTGGACCAACTGTATAGTTGGGAAAGATATTGGACTGGTTTGCCCATGGCCAGACATTAGCAATCATCTATACTAGAAAAATACAATTTTTCTGTAGCTTCATGTCACTGGAAATGTTTATATTCTTCCAAGTAAGAGATGTTTTACAAGGAGAATTTGTCTTAATTCTGATCTCTCACCTGTCAAATCTCTTAGCTTCAGTCAGATTACTCTTGATTTACTCTATTATGAGAGCAGAATCAAGCCTAGTATTATTAGTAATAGTAGTATTATAGTAACCTGTGGGCAGATTCAGAATTTTGGTAAGGGGGTGCAGATGGTGAGGTGCATCATCACATATAAAAAAAACACATTTTTCTCCAGTAAAAATAAAATTAGAGGCTTTACTGATATGCTAGGGGCCTAGGGCTGTATTATTCAGTTTAAGAATGAAGCAAAAACAAATATAACTTAATTGGAATGAGGTAAAAACAACCTGCAGGGCTGTGAAATAGAAGCTTCATTTCCAGGAGCAGCTAAAAGAAGAATTGCAGAACAAAGGATGGCTTAATTTGTGGAACATCAAGACCGTTAAAAAGGCAGGGTTGTTATTACCTGTGGAATGAAGAGTTTAGAAGGGATCAGACAGATGAAAATGAGCCATGAAGTCAGTTGACTCCCTTACTGGTGCCTGACTAGAAATCCTGCTACCACGGCCAAGCAGTTCTTAAATTTTAGATGAAGCAGGAATCAAAGTGTGTATGTGTAGGAGGCGGGGAGAGGGCAAGTGCACAGGTGCACCCCCTTTGGATCTACCTCTGGTAACAGCTGAAATTCTTGGCTACAATTCAGGTTCCATTTTGCTCTGTAAACACATAGGGAGAGACTGCCTCTGTCTCGTTAATTTACAGTGCAAATTTGGCAGTTCAAAGTATGTGAGAAAAAACAGACACAGCAGAGTAAGACAAAGGGCCAGCTTTTATTCTACCTTACATGCCTGATGGTATTTCTATTCCATTCTGCTCAAGTCTCTGAAAATCCATTAATGATCCTAGTTTTGTAATATGCCATTTTCTTACCCTTAAGATTGTGTTTAAAAAGCAGCACAAAATGGGAGGACTCATTAACTGTTTGTCAGGGATTTGAGCAAGGTGGAATAGAATCACACCGAGGCATTTAAATCTTATGCACATAACAGATGGAATGGAATCTAGCCATATGTAGTGTATATATATTGTATCTATTAGGTCTGTGTGAAGCTTCAATTGCTGATTCGATTCGGAAGAGATTTGTCCTGATTCGGTGGCTGAATCTCCGAATCTGAATTGAATCAGGGGACCAACCTAAAGGTCTGAATTGATTCAAAGCTTTCTGAATCTTCTGAAAAGATTTGGAGGGCTTTGATGGTTCGGGCAGTCCCCGGTGGCTGCAGCAGGGAGCTGAAGCTGACTCTGAACTGGTGATGAGGAATGGAAAAGTACTGAAAGGAGTGTATACGTATCAGGACAGGGTGGGAGATGTTGGTGAAGGCCGAGCGGGAACAACACGGCGGTCTTCAGAATAAGCTTATCAGGAGACAGCTTGAGAAAACGTGCCTGGTTCAGCAAGACACCAGGATGAGTCGCTGTCAGACTGCCAAGAATGTTACAGGGCAGGTTGATCTGTATGTGACTTATCAGTATATAAAGAAGTCTGTGCTTTGCTTTTGTTAAGAATTAGCTGCCCCTTGCTTTTTCTCCCATGGCCATGCAAAATAAAGCACTTCTGAAAGCCAAACAGTAATCCTGTCTGAATTTCCACATCACTGGTAAGTACTAGGGGCAGAGGAGGGGGTTGGGGGAAGGGACAGTGGGGGGACCCCTGCCAATTTCCTTGACCCCTGCCCACTCCTGCAGCCCCACCATGGCTGCCCTGCTTGCCCCAGATCCCAGTACCTTAAAAAAAAGCCCCAGTGCTCACCGGGTGCTGCTGGGTAGGGGGGTGATCTCAGCCCTACACTGCACGCAGAGTTCTGCAACCCCCCCAACCCTCCCCTTACTCCACCAGCCC
>NW_017729025.1:127863136-127880170 GCF_001723915.1 Gavialis gangeticus
CCCAACCCTCCCCTTACTCCACCAGCCCCCCCCACAGCTGCTCTGCTTGGGCCAGCTCCAGCCATTTAAGAAAAAATAAAGCTGAGAAAAGCCCTGGGACTTAGCACTCATGCAGCAGCCTCAGGGCTTTGGGAGCTTGTGCAGACCCCCCCCCATGTGGTGGGGGGGAGCTGGAATTGCTCCCCCCACCTGGCAGGAGTGGTGAGTCCAGGGTTTTTTTAATTTTTGTTTTCTTAAAGGGCTGGAGCTGGCCTGGGTGGGGCACCCATGGGGAGTTGGGGGGGTCATGCAACATGGGGCAGTGGGGGGAAGTAGGGATCGCCCCCCAACCAGCAGCACCTGCTGAGCCTGGGGCTCTTTTTTTCCAAGTGCGAGGAGCTGGGGTAGCTATTGTTGGGCTCGAAGAGGGGCAGGGGATGGGCATGGCCTGGCTGAGTCGGAGACTGAGATTTGGTAGCAGCTGGTTCTCCGAATCTGATTCGGCCAAATTGAATCGGGACAGTGTTTCGACTTGAAACATTGTCCCCTGAATCAGCCGAATCTGAATCCTAAGCGAATACTAACCGCTTTGCAAGGCGTAATATCTATCTATATTGATATAGAAAGATATCTATAGATAGATATCTATAGATAGATATTAAATCTATAGATATTTATCTTATATCTCTATGTATAGATATATAGATATCTATCTATATATCTAATATATATCCATACACAGATATATATCTATCAATGTATATAGATGTATATATATGTATCTTTATATAGATATCGATATTGGTAAGGAGCTTGTGGGTATGTTTCTTCAGAGTTGTGGTATTTTAGGAAGGATATGGTCATCTGACAATATTGTCTGTAATTGGGTAAAACAATATTAAAGAAAATGTTTACCCACACTATTGCACTGACTTGACAGCTAAGCAAACTATTTTTTAATACTGTATTTCTTATCACATTTGTACTCGGAGTGTTTTTTATTATGTTTGCACATGTAAATAAGGAACAGTCTTTCCCTCAAAGTGTTTATTCCTGCTGGAAAATTACCTAAATTGCCGTCCATTCAGTGCACTGATAATAAATCTAGTATTTCATATGTGCAGAATACATCAGTACGCTATTTTTGTGGGCCAAATATATAATATAATTACATCTGGAACAACAAGGGGTTGCTTATAACCAAATATACATGGTATTTTAAATTAAAAGTTCAGCTGTGAAAATACTTCTCATAAGAAAAATCTACATTTTGCACCCTGGAGATTTCTGTGGGTTGTGAGCCATCTTTTTTCCCCTCTTGTGAAGGGTGTTAAATGTCTCACTTGGGGCTAAGGTGTTCATGGCTTAATGATCATTTATACTTACAATGGAATTACGGTTATTCTTCTAGCATGAAATATTATGCTATAGAAAATGTATTAGCTTTATTGGTTTACAATGAAGAACATTATCAAAAATCATTTACCAAAGGTATACACTATTTTCGCCCTGTTTTTAAAGCAGTCAGAGCTCTTTCTCTCACTTTCTCCATCTAAGGAAAGCTGGGAAGGGAATTTTATTGATTTTTTCCCATTTTATGTGTCAGAGATATGTGCTTATCAAAAATAAATACATTTTTCAGTGTTGCATGTATCTGAATATCCAGACAGTTTTCTTACTGGCAGCTGTTATGTAATGGGATAGTTTAATAAATTCAAAGAAAATGCCTAGTTGAAGAAAGAGATAAAAGAGCAAATTAAATGGTCCAGTGAATGCTTAGTTTTGAAGGCACTTCAATCTGTATAGCACTTGAAAATTGTGATGTATTTTTAAATTACAAGACAGGATGAGCAGAGATTTTTATCTAACTGTGCAATGTCATGTGAAGTAAGTTTTGTGTTAATTTTTCTGATTTGAAAATTAATCAACATACAAATCAGGGAGTTAAATTGCTATAAATTAAATGGAGTTGTTCAAAGTTGTCCAACGGGAGAAAATTAAAATGACAATTAAAGCGTGTGTCCTAACTAAAGACTTCAGTTTTCCTGATAAGGGCAATCCATCAAACTTTCTCCAAGCTCTTTGCTTGATTGTATGGCATGATGCACTCAGAATTCAAATGTAAAGGAGTTATTTGTAATTAATAAGATCACTTCCTCTACATAATGTCCTCCAGATTATCATGGCAGCTTTATTGTTATTAACTTTTGCTTGCACTTCATTGCACTTTACACTTTTTATGTGACATCATCAAACCATTTGAAATAAGATTAATGGCTTGATAGAAAGGCATTTTTTAACACTTGTGATATTATGTAAGAAATATTTTTAAATTGGGTATTTTTTACTTTAATCTGCTGCATATTCAAATCCATGGTGGGTACTATATTTAATGTTCTTTTAAAAGGGTATGAATTATCTTTTGTTAGAGGAAAGAATCAGGTTATGTAATATTGTGTATAGTGTTATTGTCCAAATGTGGTTGTATTTTCTAAACTAATGTATTGTGGTTTAGCATTTAATATGTCATCTAACTAAATTAAATTGTTTTAACTAATTTGAAATATTACGTTCTATGTGAGCTTCTTTGTTATAAAAGCTCTAAAATCAAGTATTCACAAAAACATCTCATTTGTGTGGGCACATATTTTCAGTGAAATTCTGCCTGTGTTAATAAATCAGTGGGAGTTTTGCTGTTGACTAGAGTTGGGCACATGAGCCTAAATTAGTGTGTTTTGCCATTGACTAGAGTTTCTCAAGTGCAAAGTCATAGATTTAAAAAGAAATCTCATCTCCCATTGGCATGAATCCAATAGCTTAAAAAAATTATGCAAATTACCTGGTGCTTAAAGCATTGATTTGGAACATAGGAGGCTCAGGGTCAAAATCATGGTCCGAATAAAGCTGGGCAGAGAACCAAAGAGGTGTTATATTCCAGGTGAAGACAATCACCACTGGGCATTTATCTGTTTTTGGTTTTGATCAGAAATTCCATCTTGGAGCTAAGAAACATTCCCACTAAAATGTTAGCTGAAGGTGTTATATTTTCGTGAAAAGACTGTTTCGACAAACTGATGTGTTTCAACAAAAATGTTCCAAAAAAAATCTCCCTCAGTAGCTTTACCGTTCACTTCAGGGGGGCTAGTATGTCACCTTTTAGAGTTTAGAACACAAAATTGGAAGCAAAAATCCTGAATACCTTCATGCATCCCCTTAGCTTGTTCAAGCAGAATTTGATAGTTCTCAACAAAACTGTTAGAAATAGTGTTTTTAAGCTACTAACACCTAAATGTCACTGAGCTTTCAAATAAAGGACAGAGTCAACATTAAAAAGGGTCATCAAAAGAATAAATTGGAGGAAATTATGTCAATAATAGCTCTATAATCTTCTTTATCTGCGGAAACTTACATTCAGGGGTTAGTATCTTAGATACCAGTTAGAATATTCTACACTATTAAATGGCATAAATACAATTCATGGGATATATCTGCTGTAAAATGAATTATACGACTGACTGTAGGGAACAAATTAGACATGTCCTATGGTTTTGGACAGGTTTTCACCCCACATTTAGACTTGTTTTTCTGAGCTGCATTATGGCAATAGATATTGGACACCTACTATTTTGTAAACTTAACCTTGCACCATTATAATTGTCAGGTACTGATAATTAGTCCCCCTGATTAGGAGAGGGAGATCTGTAATTTCTAGTGGAAAATTTTGTTGGAAAATAGTATGTAAGAACAAAGTGCATTTTGCCTTGATCATTTAAGTTCTCCACATTGTATACTGTCATTTACTTACAGAGTGTGTAACCAGTGAAGAATAAAGAGTAGCAACCTTTCATGATACTACTGCGTATTAGCTGCCATGCTTTTAAAGGAATGCATGCATTAGGATCAGCTTGCATTTATCTATTCATATGTTGGTTTCCACTTTGGAACAGCAGCTCCTGTATATCTGGATTAAGTAGCCTAGGCTTCAGATTTTTATAAGTCCTTGGCTATTCCTTTCTTTGCTTTCCCTGATTTGTTTCCATACTTAGTCTTATTGTGTGTAAATCCTTAAACTGTTTTTTTCCTGTTAGCCTTCTCTGATTCATAGAAAGCAAGGATGGGGTAGGGTGGAGTAATATAAACATACTCCACTGAAGAAAGATGAACTGAGAAGAGAAAAAACAAAATAGAGAGTGGAATTAGCAGTTTTCAGTTCCTTCTTTTTTGAAAGCTTTGTAAAGTTAGGGTTTCTCTACACATTAATCATGGCAAAAATAGGAAGGGTGCCACACATGCACCTAATTTAATGCACTATAAAATGGCAAATCAGCATAAAAAGTTCCATATATAATGTAGAACATTTGCATACAGAACATTATACATTCCACGTATAATATAGAACAGTCTCCAGCTGTCTGGAGGCTGCCCCAGGGCCAGTCAGCTGTTTGTTGGCCTGGCTCCCAGGGCAGCCTTAATTGTCTAGTAAGTCTGGGGCTGTCCTGGGAGGGGGTGAGGTCTGAGGCTTCTGGCTGAGGGAGCTAAAGGGCTTCTGGCTGAGGGAGCTAAAGACCTTAAACCATGTGTTTGGCAGCTCTGATGGGGTTGCTGGGGATCAGAGGTTCCTGGTGGGTGTGGTGGGGGAAGGAGAAAGCCCCCCCTGACATGCTCCAATACTCACCACAGGTGCAGCAAGGAGTGACAGCTGGGGAGAGATGCCAGAATGGGGAAAGAAGGCGCAGCAGTTTCAGAGCTGCCTGAGCCTTCAAATCAGCAGGGGAAGGGGGCATGGCCAGAGAGAGGCAAGGGCTGTTTAAAAGGCAGGTGAATCCTCAGATGGAGAGCCCAGAAGGAGAGAGCTGAGCACTTGTGGGGAGATACTGGCAGGAGACCTGGGGAAATAAAGCAGAGGGATGCCAGGGAGTGCTGCCTGGGAGAAGTGGCCCATTAGGATGCCAGCATGGGCAGCTGGTGCTGCAAGGGGAGACCCAGGAGACATGGTGGAGGGTGGCACCAAGGGGCTGCTGACACACTTGGGTGGTGCAGGAGGTAGAGGGTTGCAGAGTGCCACAGAGTGCAATGAGGGAGAGACTCCAGCTCAACCAGGAGCCTCTGCAAAGAGATGAGATGGGGGAATCGTGGAGTATGGGGAGAGAGAGATGGGCAGCACTGGCTGGTGGAACCCAGACAGCCCAGCCTCAGGTCAGACAGGGCAGAGCTGGGAAGGGGCGGGGACCCAAAGGAGGCTTCCCACCCTGAGAGAGCTGGCAGAGGCCTGGCAGGGAGCTGCTGCACCTCCTGGACAACTATTAGGCAGAAGGGACCCAAGAAGCCCCAAGTGGGATGAAGGACCTGGGAGGCAAGATCCTAGGGACCCAGCAGCGGACGCTGAACTCTTATGTTCATTGTATTCCTAAATTTATGGCTAACCAAAGACTGGGATATGTTTAGTTGCCAAGGCTATAGTCCATAGGCAAAGGAAGGCCCTTGGAAGACTGATGGCCAGAAGGTCACCGACCCTTGGAGGCAGGCAGCACGGATCAGAGAGGGCTTCACAAGAAAAGGCTGAGAGGGGACCTGGTGGCCATCTATAAAATTACTAGGGGAGACTAGCAGGGAATGGGAGAGACCTTGTTCCCCTGAGTGCCTCCTGGAGTAACAAGGAGTAACGGCCGTAAGTTGTTAGAGAGCAGGTTCAGACTAGAATTAGAAGGCACTACTTCACAGTCAGGGTGGCTAGAAACTGGAAACAACTTCCAAGGGAAGTAGTGCTGGCTCCTACCTTGGGAGTGTTTAAGAGGAGGCTTGACAATTACCTAGCTGGGGTCATTTGAGCCCAGTTTTCTCTCCTGCCCAGGGCAGGGGGTCAGACTAGAAGATCTGCAAGGTCCCTTCTGACCCTACCTCTATGAATCTATGGATGAGACAGGATCATCTGAGAGCAGGACCTGTGGAAGGCAGAGTCTGCCTTGGCCATAGATGTGGTAAGGATGGGGTAAAGTGGGGGTTGGAGCCCCATGAAGAAACCTAGGTGTGAGATCCCACGGGCCACCTATTAAGAACTGTCTCCCAAGAAAAATAAAACACCTAAGGCGTGGCAGGAGAGTAGGAGCAGTCACCAAACCACATTGGTGATGCCAAAACTGGATCTCGACATGACATCGCGGGGGAGCAAGGCATCAGTCAAGAAGGGGCCAATGCCCTAGAACACCTACACGTGACAAATTGGTGTATTGGCTGGGAGTCAGAAACATAGCCTGAGTCCAAGCACAGCAATGGAATCATAGGTGGGAGCCATGGAGGGGATGGAGACCATGCAACAGCCCTTGAACCTTGTCTCTCAGATCTTACAGCAACAACAGGAACAGACGAATGGCCTTGGATGAGCAAATGATGAAATAGCAAGAACTGATAAACCAGAATATGGTGGATTTGAGGATTTCAAAAATGATGGCCGAGGATGACCTGGAAGCACTCCTAGAAAGCTTTGATCAGGCTGCAGTGGCAGCGAGCTTGGACAAGTCTAGGTGTGCAGCAAAGATAGCTGTGTTGTTGGTGGGACCAGCCCAGGCAGCCTGCAGAGCCCTGTCATGCCTCAAGGTCCAGGACTATGACTACATAAAAGAGCAGATCTTATACTTCCTGGATATCACTCCTGAGCAGTACCACCAGATGTTCCATGTACAGAAGAAGAAGGAGGACAAAGCCCCTTTGGTACTCCATCACAAATTAGTGGACCTCCAAGATAGATGGATCCAACCTGTTCAAACGTCCCAGGAGGAAATCATGCATGCCTTCCTGTTGCAGCAGTTCCTAGCAGACTTGGAGGAGAATACGCAAAGATGGGTGCAGCGCCACCGCCCCAAAACATCCAGAGAGGCACTATGGTTGGTGGAAGACTTTTATTGTGCCCAGAATGAGGTACCCCAGGAAAAGAGGGAGAAACCAGGGACATGAGTAAATACCAGGCCTAGCGAGAAGTGGGGAGACTGAGAGGGCAAGAACCCCAACTGGACGCCACCTTCAGGGTTAACCTACTTCTGCTGTGGAAAGAGGGGCCACTTTGCACTGGAATGTATGATGAACCCACGGCTCTTTGCTCCAGAGATGAACAGACAAAGGGATGGCAGAGGCACCCATCCAGCACTGCAGGAGACATCACCAGTGGAAATGATGGACTGAAGCCTGGGTAGTGCAGCTAAAACCCTACAGTGGGACAAAACCCACTGTGATGGTTGAGGTAACAGGGTGAAAAGTATGTGCCATCCTGGATACCGAGTGTGATCAGACACCGGTAAAGGTTGGCTTGGTCTCCCAAGAGGAAGGCGCGACAGTTGCGCCCATCAAGATGCTCTGCTTGCATGGGCAGGTCTCAGGTGGAAAGTCTGGGTGACAGTACAAGGAATGACCAGGGAGATCCCAGTGGGGATAGTAACATCCCCTAACAGATGATTTGGGGCTGAGATTAGCCAGAAATCTATGAGATCATGGAAAGTAACCGAGCTTGGGAATGCTTGTATGAGGGGCTAGTCGGGGAAGAAGCCCCAGATGACCTGACAGAAGAAGGGGCCCTCTGGGCCCTGGAGTCCATCCCCAGAGGGGCTCAGCTTCAGGACGCCCAGTGAGAGGAGCCCACATTCAAGGCCATCTGGGAGACAGAAGTCACCAGACGTGACCAGCAAGTAGTGCGGCCAGAACTTTTTGACAAGTTGCCTTGCTGTGAAGTTATAAGAGGACTGCTGTACTGTATCACAAAAGGACAGGGAGGGATGGAGGAGATAGCTCAGATCTTGGTGCCTCAGATGCACCAGCTAAATTTATTATGACTGGCTTATACCAATCCATTAGGAGGGCACATGGGTCAGGAGAAGACTGTAGCCCGGCTGATGTGTAGGCTTTTTTTGGCCACACCTCTACTGGGATGTAGAACAGTTCTGTGCTGTGCGCCACAAATGCCAATGGGTCAGCCTTAGGAAACTCCCCAAGATGCCACTACAGACCATGCCAGTCATCGCAGAACCCTTTGCATGGGGTTTAAAATATTTGGCAGGGGAAGCCCTTTGCTTCCCCCAGACAGAGCTGACAGTCAGCTACTTGATTGTCAACCCCAGGACTGCCCCAGGTCACACCAGACTGCAGGGACCTGGCTTTAACTTGGCCAGTGCGGGGGAAGCCCAATCATAATACAGGGATCCCTCTGTTCTGTCAAATAAAAAGGGTGTGATTGGGATCTGAACCTTGATCCCAAAATAACACCTCCTGCCATGCACACATGTAGGCTCTCTTTGTGACTCTCAATTAAGAGAGAAGCCAAAGCATGGGGAGGCAGGGATTACTTTTTAAAGACAGTCTTCCAAGGCATGTCCTAGTTTCTAGTTCTGTAGCATAGTAGCTTGGAGCAATAAAGAGGAGCTGCTCTGTGCAATTTACCCTTAGGGAATTCCTTCTCCTCCATCTTTCCATATAATACTTCAGGGGAAAACTTTGATATAAAATGATTTGCTTCTGTCTGTCTCTGATTTGTTGGGTGATTGCACTTCCTGAGAATTAAATGTAACTAATTAGTTTGTTTTCCCTGTTTCTGTAATGGGACATGAAGAAGAAAAATAATTCATAGACTCATAAATGTTAGGGGCTGTAAGAGACCTCATGAGATCATCAAGTCCAGCCCCCCTGCACTTGGGCAGGAAAGAGTGAGGGTCAGATGACCCCAGCAAGGTGCACATCTAACCATTTTTTAAAGATCTCCAAGGTGGGTGATTGTACCACCTCTGGGGCGAGTCTGTTCCAGACCCTAGGCACTCAAATCATGAAGAAATTTCTTCTCATGTCCAATTGGAAGTAAACTTCAAGCAGTTTGTGTCCATTGTTTCTTGAGATTCCTTGGGGATCTCACATCGGCTCACAAACTGCTTCATGAGCCAATGTTTCCCCAGGCCCTGATGTATGCCTCATATATTTATAGGCTGCCAACAAGTCCCCTCTAAGTCGTCTTTTCTCCATGCTGAACAGTCTCATATCTTTCAGCCTCTCCTTGTATGACCTGCCCTCCAGACCTCTAATCATGTCCAGGGCTTTCCTTTGGATTCTTTCAAGCTTTTCCATATCCTTTCTGAAATGTGGTGCCCTCTGATGATGAAAGTTTTTCTTCTGTGTATGTTTCACGCTATCGGTAATGTCATCCCACAGAGACAGGTAGGACAGGCGACTGGGAATATCTGTGGGTAAGCTTAAGTTTTGTAGCCTGTGAAGGTATGTCTATCATCTACCATCACAAGGTGTGGCCTTTCTAACTGGCACTGGATTTAGGATTTGTTCCATCAGGAATATGTACTATTCAGAATGATGTCATTGATCAAGAAAAATGATTTAGGAGTTAAATTTGAAAATTGCTTATGCTGGCACCCAAATGATCCATTAGGGAAGGTAATCAATAGTAAGTGCCTTCTGATGGGGGCGGGGGGCGGGGAAGAAATCTTGCATGGATTTGATTGTCAGAAGTATTGAGCACCTGCAGCTCCTATTGTTTATTCAGGTAAGAAATAGGAGACAGGAAAAGTTAATGGATGATTTAGATTAAATCTGAACAAAAGCTGTTGGTGCCAGTGGCTATTGTTCTGAAAATGGAATACTAAGGACTGCTAAAATAAAAAGAAATACATGACCTAGCAGATAGCCATAAATCCAGACCTAAGATCTAATCAGCTGATGACACTTTATGCTGAATATCCTCCCAAGATGTGTGCCCCTTCCCCCAATACAGAAAAAATTCTTATCATAAAGTCAAAACAGTCCTTGCTTAATTTCAGTCAGTGGCCAGCTATGTTCACCCTTTCTGTTCCATTTCATATTCTGAAATATATGTATGCAACAATTATCATTTAAGTGGAAATAAATATGTACTTTTCTGCAATGTTAATTAGTAGTTTATAAAGTTAGGGATTATACCTCCATTGCTCAAGATTGTAGGAGGGCTGTTAGGCAGGTTAAGGCAAAGATGGAATTGGGACTAGTGACCCGGATCAAAGATAACAAAAAGTCTTTTTTTAAATACATAGGGGGTAAAAAGAAGGTACCAAGTAATGTGGGGCCTCTGTAGGACATGCTTGGGAATCTGGTGTTAGCACCAGATGACAAAGCTAATCTCTTTAACAGATTCTTTGCTTCCATTTTTCTGAGCAGGGACAGGGACATCCCGCCCACTGGGATTCTGGATGGACCCAGGAGAGGTGCAGCCAGGCCCATGGTCAGTGAGGACCTAGTCAGGGAACTTCTGGAGGGACTAGACATGTTCAAATCAGCAGGTCCTGAGGACCTCAACCCCAGATTGCTGAGGGAATTGGCAGAGGTAATTGTGGGTCCCCTGGCACAGATTTATGAGCACTTATGGTGCTCTGGCAAGGTGTCAGAGGACTGGAAAAGGGCCAGTGTGGTCTGACGGGGTGAAAAGCACCTTGTTCAAGTTCACAGATGACACTAAGATGTGGGGAGAAATGGGCATGCTAGAAGAGAGGGACAGACTACACCTAGATTTGGACAGGTTACAGAGGTGGGCAGATGAGGATAGGATGGGCTTCAATAAGGAGAAGTGCAAGGTGATGCACCTGAGGTGGAAGAACCAGCAGCATACCTACAGGCTGGGGAACTCCCTTCTTGTCAGCACAGAAGCAGAAAAGGATCTTGGAGTTGCTATTGATTCCAAGATGAACGTGGGCTGCCAATGTGGGGTCAGGAAGGCCAACCATACCTTGTCATGCATCCATAGATGCATCACAAGCAGGTCCAAGGAGGTGATCCTCCCCCTCTATGCGGCACTGGTCAGGCCGCAGCTGGAGTACTGCATCCAGTTCTGGGCGCCGCACTTCAGGAGGAATGCAGATAGCATCGATAGGGTCCAGAGGAGGGCCACTCACATGATCGGGGGCAGCAGGGCAGGCCCTATGAGGGGAGGCTATGGGACCTGAACCTGTTCAGCCTCCACTAAAGAAGGCTGATAAGGGATTTGGTGGCTGCCTATAAAGTTGCCCAAGGGGGACCAGCAGGCAATGGGAGAGTCCCTGTTCCCCCGAGCACTACCGGCAGTAATAAGGAATAAAGACCATAAGTTGATTTAGAGTAGTTTCAGGCTAGACATCAGGAGGTGCTACTTCATGGTCAGGGTGGCTAGGATCTGGAACCAACTTCCAAGGGAAGTGGTGCTGGCTCCTACCCTGGGGGTCTTCAAAAGGAGATTAGACAATCACCTAGCCGCGGTCATTTGACCCCAGCATCCCTTCCTGCCAATGGCAGGGGGTCAGACTTGATGATCTGCTTAGGTCCCTTCCGACCCTATCAACTATGAAGCTATGAAATAATAGGTGCTACTAAGTAAAAATAAAAAAGGAAAAAAGGTTGGCTGAAAATATCTTTCTTTTCTTCCTCTCAAATGTATTAGTATGACAGAAAGACATACAAAAAATAGAACCCTTGGTTCCAAAATGTATGACAGATGTCTTTATCTTTCATTATATGGTATAGCTTTAGATAATATTTCATTCTGATACCAGGCTACTTTTTTTAGAAGGCAAATCTTTCTAGATGAATCCATGTGAAGGGTTTTTGGGCATATAACTTTGCTCTTTCACAGCTACTGACATGAAAGAAAGGCAGCTTAGGCCAGGTTGTTGGATGTTTTGTTTTTTGCCAAATGGTGAAGCAGTCAGTCATTTTTGTACTAATGTTTTTCTATTAGCTGTCAGGGTTCTTTCTTTTTATAGTGATTTATTAAGAATTTCATAACTGTAGTTTCTTCCCTCAGGATTCTTATTTCTTCACTTTTTTTAACTTTTTTCACTTTTTTTTTTTTTTTTACACAAAGTGGTGACTATCTGTATCCCTTTGATAGATGGACACTGAATGGACTGAACCTTGTGCCCACACAAATCAAGGGTAATAGTTTGGTAGAGGAGTAAAAGTTTAGTAGAGGAAGGATATATTTTGTCAGCATGAAAGAATTAATTGGAGCTTCTGCAATATAGGTATGCAAGATCATAATCTTGACTTGAATATTGTGAGGTCGCTGAGAAGCTCTTTTCCCTAATGTGATGAAAACTGTCAAGTGCAAAGGAAGCCCTGTCAATTCACAGTATAACATCTGTGCTTGCTATACAGTATCAAAATTGTTTTCCTCAGTTATCCTCATTGGTTCTCTTTTCATTTGTTGATCTTCAGACAGGAAAATAAATCTTGTCTCCTTGATAACAAGAGCAAAACTTAAAAAAAAATGTTGATAACATTTTCCTATTTTTTGCATGTTCCTATGCCAAAAAAAAGCTTCAAAACAATATGAGGGGAAAATTCCAAAGATCTCTCTCAAAACTCATGTAATGTGGAGTTTTCAAAGTTAACTAAGTTACAATGATTGTTTTGTTTCTGTCAAGAGCCTTGTTTACTTTCAAAATGAAGGCATGCTGTATGGTAACTAGTATAATTAGTTTATTCCTGGTAATAAAATATTTCTCCTCTGTGATTATTTTTTTCTCACATTTCCTTGTGTGTTACATAATGGATTTAGGCTTTAGTGTCTTGTTAAATTGCTTAACATTTGAAACTGTAGTAATGAGACAGATACTGAAGAAATATTGGCAAACATTTGTTTGTTTTAGATGAATTAGCTAAATAGTATTGCTAAAATAATAATGTTGCTGAAAATGTTATTTTTAGTAAGAGTCAATTATTCTGATTGACCTAAGATGTGCTCAGCCAATTAGAGCTCAAATGAGACAATGTGACCTATAAGACACAGTAAATTTCATTTGGCAAAATTGATGTAATGAAGAAATATTGTTTGAAGGGAAATTATTGAAACTATAGGCCCTTCCTTCCTACAGTTTGTAGGGTGATTAGGTCTCCAAGACATTTCTTTGTCTAATGACTACAAAGACATCTGGGTGGTGAAGTTAAGATCTAATAGGTGGAAGCAGACTAACAATAGAAGTTCTGTTTTTAAAGGCTTAGTGAGCAGAAAAAAATGGAAAATGTGATGGATCTGTTAGTGTTTCAAGGGAAGCAGAATGAATGAGTATTTGAGTTTTAGACTGAAGTGAACAGTTAAGTAGTCAGTTACCTGCTAAGAGTGGGAAACAGCGCATAGGCAGATTAATGCATGGGCAGATGGGACCCGGGGCCCCTGCGAATCAGGGGTGCCTGGGATCCCTCAGGAAATAGCTGTTTTCCCCTTGCAGGCAGGCAGCATTCCAGCATGCAATGGGCTGCTTGGGGCTGTGAGAGCAAGACGCAGGGGGTGCTGCATGCCCATGCACAGCTGCACACATGCACATGGCCCAGAACACAGCCAGGAAGCAGCGTGGAGAGCAGCTCCCTGCAGGTAAGTACATGGGGGTAAGGGGCATGGGGGGGCAGATCGAGGTCCCCACAGTGAGGGTGGGACCTGGGGCTGGGGCAGAGTAGGACAGAGCCATGGGCAGGTTCCCCAGGAGGTGTGTAGGGAGGTGGCTCCCTGCCACTGCATACAACCTCCAAAGGAGGCATAGGGGTCATGTGCCCCCCATATTTGTGTGTGGCATGGATGTGAGCTGCCCACTGTGGGCTTGGGGCTTTCTGCTCTGATGACTTTTCCCCAGGGCCCTGTGCCAACTGTGCATCCCCTGGCAACAGTTGGGGCAGTGAGTTGTGCCCCCTTCTGCCAGGTGGGCAGGGGGTGTGTGGCCAGCACAGGGTCCCTGTGGCAAAGACAGCAGAGTGGGGGTCCCAAGCCCACAGCAGGCAGCCCCCATCCACACTCACCCTGCTTGGCTCCAGTTCACTCTGGCCATTGGGTGGGGGGTGCAGGAAGGGCAGGGAGGAGAGGCAGGCATGTACCACCACACCTCCAACCCAACTGTGTCCACCCAGCCTCCCCTGCAGGCAGGGGTAGTGCTAACCTCTTCCTGGTGAGGGGGATGAACCAGGATTGGGCTGGGTTGGGCCTTGGCGGACGTGGGGGCTACAGCCGCTCCAAAATTTGCCTTAGGCCTCCCTCATCCCTCCCAGCACAGCCACCCACCTGCTCTATGCAGGTGAGTTTGCCCTGCTCATGCCCACTTTGAGCCCAGCCCTGGCCCCATGTGAGACACTCCTCCCATTTCCTCCACACCCTGGGTTCCCACTTACCTGTGCTGCTGGTGTGGAAACAGGTTGAAAGGGGAAACCCACCCACCTGCTGCTACCACCACCACCATCACCCCACTCTGGGTTAAGTAAAGCCCTTGGAGGCTGCTGCAGGTGAGTGGGGAGCCATAGGAAAAGGGTGCTGAGTGGCCCCTCTCAGCCTGGATCAGGGCCCCAGCAGTCTTTCACCAGCTCAGATCAGGACCTGCTCACGTTTGCCCCCGTGACTCCCTGCATACCTGTGGGAGCCTCCAGAGACTGGGTTCAACCTGGAAAGCAGCAATAGTCTATCAGGTGGCATGTTTCCCCTCCCTGTCTGCTCCCACACTGGCAGCACAGTTAACCTGGGATATGGGGTGGGAATGCTGGGTGGGGGTGAATGAATCCACAGGGGACATGGAAGTGGGTGGACCCTGAGGGGCTGAGGAATGAGAGAGGTAAACTGTAAGGAAATGGGGGGTGGGGTGCTGGGGTCTGGGTATGAGCCTCAAGGGACTGGGTTTGGGATGGGTGAGCTCCAGGGGATAGGGGAGTTGGGGGAGCCTGGAATGGAAGCAGGAGGTGGGGGATGGAACCTACAGAGGATGGTGGGGAAGTGGGGATTTTTATCTTTAGGATTGTCCTGCTGTCACTTGGAGCAGGATAAAGCAGCCACTGGGAGTGATGCCTCCTGGTATCCTAGAGGACTGCTCCCAACTCAGCTTATCTCCATGGAGCAGTCTGATGTTGCTGTGATATAAGCTCCCTAACACTAGCTGAAAATAATCCTTACCCAAAGAAAAATGTCTCTGAGATGAGCAGAGGGTACTTAGCTCATCTTTTCCTGCCTTAACATGCAGACACTCTCATTTTAAGAACCCAACCTGTAACAACACCCTTAGTCCCTAAGGAAGCATCCAAACAAGTGTGCATGTGCAGTTTGCAGCGCTGCAGACCTGTCTGCACTACCGCATATTGCATGTGTCACACATGCAAGCATTTGCTGCACTGCTGATTTGCAGCGTAGTGGTTTTTTTGTCATTGTGAGTTTTTTGACTTTTTTTTACACCAATTCTGGTGTCAAAAAACCTGTACCAAAGAAAGCAGGGTGGCGCAAATGGTGGCAGAGCATGCCACCAGGAACCAGAGCCTGGTTGGCAGGAGCCATGCTCCAGCTACTGGCCAGGCTCTGCATGCCCAGATCATTGCTGCTGGAGCCCCAGGACCACATAATTCTGCTGGAGCCAGACCAGGTGCTAGACCTAGCTTCCCATACCCCACTTGGGGCAACTTGCTGTGTGCCAGAGCGTGCATGCATGGGTGTTCCCTGGGGACAAGTAGCAGAGGCACAACTATGTGTCGCTGCTGTTTGTCCCTAGGAAAATAAACGTGTACACTCATCTGGATGTGCCCTAAGGTGTCATCCTACCCAGACTTTGGCTTGACTTCAGAATACCCCAGCTAACTACCTCTCTCTCTTATATAACTGTGAAGCTTATACCTACAAAGACTTTTAAGTTATTATTATTTTATATTATCTCTTTGTGCTTTGATTTATAAACTTCCTCTTATGCCTGACTTATTACTATAGACCCAAAAGCTGTGTGCAGGGAAGGCACCAGAACCCTGAACCAACACCTGGTCAAGATATATTCATACATCTAAATACATCTCAAAAGGTTCCCACTGGTAGAATAAGTAAAAATGTTTCTACATTCTTTGCAAGTACTTATGGGACTCATGAGGCAGCTGGACTTGCTAAAAGTACCCAGTGGCAATGTGTAGGGTGTGCACAGGGGTGTATAGGGGTGCACATGCACCCCCTGAGAGCACTGATGCATCCCCTGAATGGTTGTGCTCTCCATGGGAGCGCTGGTACCCCCCTGCAAGTGCTGGCCGATTGCTGCAGCCGCTCCCAGAAGTGGCTGCAGCCGCTCCCGGAAGTGGCTGCAGCAATTGGCCGTAGGGATCAGCTGTTGTGGGATTGACCATGGGGGACTGGTTGCAAGTGAGGGCACATGTCCCCCCGACTAAGGCAGCACCAGTTGCCCATGACAGTAACTCTGTTTTCATGGCATACTGATTTTGAACCAAAAGGGTTCATTATGACTTGTACATGAACCGTCACATGTAGCAAACACATGGAAGTATTAGAATAGTAAGAGCTGCCAGTAGAGAACTGTTGTGACTAGAGCTAACAGCCTGTGAGAGCTGTAGTGTTTATTCCTTAACCTGTAGTGCTTATTTCTTGCCCCTTTCTCTCTACAAATGCATGCTATTATTGGGGTGACCATATGTCTCGGACAAACTGGGACACTCACAGCTTCCATAACCCTGTCTCAGCTGGTTGGTCAAAAGTCCAGGAGTAGAGTGGTGCGGGGACATGGAGTGGCATGGTGCTCAGGAAGGTGACCAGGTAGGCAGTACTGCTCCTGGATGACAGTAAGGCGGGTGGGTCGGAGTGAGTCCACCGACCTTGCTGCAGTCCCGCAGCAGTGATCCCTGCCTGATGCACCACATGGCTCTGTGTCTCCACAGGACTCTGCTCAGGGACTTTTGACCAACCAGCCGAACAAGGTTGTGGAAGCTGTGAGTGTCCTGATTTGCACAGGACATATGGTCACCCTAGCTATAATTCCCTAACCATGTATGTCACGTGTGAAGAGGAGGCTGTCTGCCCAAACTAGTTACATAGGGGAATAAGCATAATGGAAGGCCTTGGTGTGTGAGGATGCACGTGAAGTGACAGGAGTGGCAAATGTTGCAGGAGACATGTAGTCTCACCTGATTAACAGCAGCAATGCTTCTCAAGCAAATTACTATCTATGCATATGTATACTGGAAGGGATCTTCTACATCAATATTTGGTAGAAATATCAGTGGTTGAACCGATGTCCTGTTGATAAGACCTCCCCCCCAACCCCCCCCCCCAAA
>NW_017729025.1:127880314-127894156 GCF_001723915.1 Gavialis gangeticus
CCCCCCCCCCCACCCCCCCCCCCAAACAAAACAAAACCTCAAACTAAGCACAGCGTGATCAAATAAAAATACTGGCAAGAAATCAACCAGGTGTTTTTGTTGTATTTCTTTTTATTCTTTTTCAGTTTGAAATTCAGACAAAGGTTTGGAATGGGATTTCCTTTTTATCTGAATAAGTTCAAGGCTGGGATATTAAAAGGCTGTCTCATTTGATTAGACTGATTAGGCTTTTCCTCTCACATTTGATGCTGCTTGTCAGCCCCAGTAGATGCTGGAAATGCTTTTGGTATGAATCCCTCCACCTTGTTTCTTCACATGAAGCAATTATAATAGCTCCCTTAGATTTTTTTCTTAGTCATGCTCATCACATTTCTGTGGTTTAGTTAGATGCTGAGGCTGCTAGAATGACAATTTCAGGCTTGTGTTTACAACAGTTCTTGAATTAGGAGTTTCTTCCAGACAGCAGAATTAATATCTTGAGCACCATTTGTATTCACCATGCAAACGCCTGAAGTGGCACCTATTCTACCCTACCTACGGATGTCCTTTAAAATCTTTGACTTATTCTCCAAACGCAGAGGCAACTGGATGGCTTAAGCGAGATTGTACTGGATGCTAATGAGGCAGTGTATTTTCAGCTGTGTCTAGGTCTCGAGTTGAAATATAGTCCAGTTGAAAGTAATTACAAGGCATTACTATTACACCTGTTTGGAAAAATTTTATTGCAACTTTTTTCCCATTGAAAAATGCAATTTCATTGAAAATGAAACATTTCTTAGACACATCTATTACAATTATTTTTTTCTCAAGAAGATTTGTGAGGTCCAGGGCACAATTGAGAAGTCTAGTGTCTCTGCAGGTATGGGATTTGATCTTGAGTCTTCTGCATCCCAGGAGAGTGGGTTGGAGAGAGAAATCTGAGTGCCCAAACAACCAAATTATAGATTCAGGTTCTTTTTGTCCCAATGACTATTTAATTGTTTATAGAAAACAGAATCTCTAACAGGAGAGACAGAGAAAGTGACACCGACCTTATAGTTTGGAAGGTGGAGTACTCACCTGAGTAAAGAGACTTGATCTTGGATTTCTCATATCCTTTGTCTGCATCTTAATTATTACTGGTTATTCTGGTCTGACTTTGACTCTTGGATGTCCCATTTTTGTTAAAAACAAATAAAAAATAAAATTGGAAGGTTTGTTCCTTGTTTCATATTGAAAAAAACCCAAATTTGAAACTTTGAATTTTTTTTGTGAAACAGGGTTGTTGTTTTCTTGCCAGACCTCATTATAATGTGAGTATTGGTTGGTGTGAAATTGTTTTTGGCTTCTTTGTAATTCCTTGAGGACAAATGTCTAAATTAAAAAAAATAGTACTAATTAGTAAGTTCATTTTCAGCCCTGGTACAGAGACTGAATTAACTAATGGACCCTCGGAGTGATCCCTGAAGGTGTGAGGCTGAAGCAAGATCACAGGGCTGTGTGGTGAAACCTGTTTTGCTGATCTTAATCTTGCATCTGTTCCTTGGATATGTAGAGATATTTTTCATTCTCCAGGATTGTAAATTCAGTGCTTTCCATCAGCAATAAAATGAATTTGAAGTAATGAGGTGGGGAGTCAAGAGCACCTCTAACCTTAACTTGCCAAGGCATTTCAAATATAAAGTGCTCTTTCTCCTTACAACACTTTTTCAAAAACACAGCATGTCAGAAAATGTGACTGAATAATAGTCAATAATTTTCCATGGTGATTTTTGAACATTTGTATTTTTTGACTCGGCTATCAGTGTTTGGCAGAACGTAGGTAAAAGGTTAGGCATTGTTGTTCTTGTTATTTAGCCTTACTCTCCTGAAAAGTGGGTTTGGGTTTTTTTGCTTTTTTTTTTTTGGTCCAAACTTTCACAGCTAGGGGCATAACATTGCATGCTATTCAAGAAACTTCTTTATTATAGAAGTTCATTACAACTGCATTCTCCTACTGGGATATCTGCAGCTCGTTGGTTTAGTTCCAGATTTTCTTGCACATTCTTTTGACACTGTATTTCAGAATTGATGGATTTGCCTGGCAAAGTTGTCTAGTAAGTACTTATGTAAGGTGTTACGCACCACAGTTTCTTAACTTATCAAGTGTGTGAAAAATGAGATGGATTTAAATTTATGAACTGGCAACACTTTTTGCTGTCATTCAGGACAGGCGGTGAATCACTATTCCCTCCTCACTGTAACACTTATAAATTTTCCTTTTTCCATTTTCTTGTCTAACAGAAGCAATATCTCAAAAAAGAAACATCATCTTTAGGAACCAAAAGTCCCATTGAACTAGCAGGGCCTATTCTAAGTTAACCTTCTACTCTTTCCAGTCCCCTGGGTTTTCTACCACATCATTTAAAATGGAATAGTGTATATTACATTACTTTATAGCAACAAAAGTTCCTGTCTCTCCAGTTTGCAATTGCAACTGATATAATGGTTCTTTCCTATTTTCATCTAGGATTTGTATCATTTGCATTGTTATAATGCAACTAATATCACCAACTTTATTCTTTAGTATTTCATATATCCAGGGACACATTTTAGTTAGCAGAATGGTCTTTAAAAATTTCTAGTGTTGATATGAAGTCATTAGGTAAATAATTAGATTGTCAGGGTATTTTTCTTCACAAGAGAAATAACCCTTGTGTTATCTCAGTACTTGACATATGGCACTGTACCAGGAATGTGAATAACTTGAGATTAAGAAACAAACAATCGTTACTTAAAGTCTGATGGTGAAGCATATGTTTACTTTTCAACACTACATGTATCACAGTTGGTAACAATTTTGAAAGAGATGTGGGCATGCTGAAACAAGTTAAAAATGTTATATCAGATTTTAAACTCCAGTAATGTGCAGTATTTAGGTCATAAATATTTCTCTGAAAATATTTGTAGAGCTTTTGTTGAATATTGTTTATATTTGTTAATAGTCTTTTTATATTCTGAGATGGGTTTAGCTGCTACAGTTAGAAGAATTTTATTGTGTATTGATAATCATGTTTCTGCTCTAGGATGAAAAAATCAGATGCATATCTAATTAGTCAGTCTTGTGGCATTCTGGGAAAATACTATGGTACACCAAATAATTTGCTAGTTTCTGTAAGCTCTGGTTCCTTCATCTTAATAACAAAATAGCACGAGGATCTCCCCCACACAAGTATTGCATATTGATTTGGCTTGAGTTGTGAACTAGGGCACAGTGTATGCTTTAAGTACACATTTATTAATCCCATGCTGCAAGTTAAAGAGCAGGGCTCTGAACCTTTGTAGTATGCACAACAAATTTATCCTTAATGTTTTAACTATGAGGGCTTGGAGCTAGAACAGACATTGTTTTTCATTATTTAGATTGCACTTAATAATGTTTTAAAATGAGGGAGAAAAGGGTAATAACACTGTTATTTAGAAATGCATTCTGATTTTCAGAATATCCATTGCTTACTTTATCTTCGGGACTTCAATGTTATTTTTTTCCATCTCTCTCTCTCCCCCACCCCTCCTCCTCCCCCTCTCCTGACCTAGCCAGTTTTTTTAATATAAGGAGACTGTGTCAACTTTGGAGCATAATAGGGGATCTGTGTCATTTATTCTGTCCAAATTATTCAAGCCATATACAGACATTCAGTCTCTCCTAGGAGAGTCAGTGTTTTTCCAGGAGAAACCATGAGAGTACAGATGTTAAGATTTTTTCTCCCAGAGTAAAAAAATAGCTGCTCCAGGAGAAAAAAGACCTCCTGGGAACAGCCAGAGTTAAGTCGCCCCCAGGAGGGTTTCTCCTGAGAGAATGAATGAACATCTGGGCATGTTCTCTTCTAAGAGAAGCTACAGCACAGCCCTCCAGCATCACAGGGTGCTTTTTTCCCATCCTCTGCACCACCAGGGAATCAGAATGCTGCTTGCTGGACTCTTGCTGCTCCAGCTGAACAAGAAGCAGAACACAACCCATTCACATTCCCACGTTGTGCTACAGCGGGATGCAGATTGACTCTGAGCAAGCCAGGTCAGCAAATCAGGGCTACCCTGTGCACTATTGCCATTCTGTCTCCGGGCAGAGTGAGGGAACACGTCCAGACAAGCATGGAAGTGTGGCATGTGGCACCACAGACCCATCTGTGGTGCCACACACCACACATACAGGCACTCCCCGCCACCGCTACTTTACAGTGTGTGTGGGGGGGTGGTGGAGCGGGGGGTTGATCCGAGGTGATCTCAGGGTTAAAAAAACCCATGCCCCCCAAAAATGGGGTGGCACATGCAGTGACAGGATTCACCACCCAAAACTGGAGCCTGATTAGCCGGAGCCGAACTCCAGCTGCCAACCAGGCTCCCTGCTGCAGGAGCACTGTGGCTGTTTGGCTCCCAGAGGCTTCCAGGACCTCAAGTAAGGCTGCTGGGGCCGGCAGAGTTGCTGGTCCCAGCCTTCCCTACCCCACCTGGGGCAACATGCCATGCATCAAAGTGTGCATGGCACGGACGTTCCCTGGGGACAAGTGGTAGCGGCACAAGTGTGCTGCTGCTACTTTCCCCTGGAAAAACACGCATTCTGGCTTGTGAGGACATGCCCAGAGAATCTGAAGAGTATGTGAAATGTCTGTACAAGTTTCCCCTGGCTGCAGAGTGCCTCTGCTGTTTAGGGGCTCAGCATTCAAAAGCTGCTTAGTTGTCTCCAGATATGTGTGTATTATTTGAATGTGTGTATGCAGCCCCACTATACTATTAGGACTACTTGTCTTTAGATGAATCTGGTATATGCAGATGTTTCTTTATATACAGATATGTGTTTTGTATGTGATATTTAGGAAGGGCCACATACTTCATGAAGTACCCAAGAGGAGGAGTATAGAAGTTATTGTCACATCACTTTCTGAGCCTTTATGTGGATGATACTTGATTATATCTACAGCACTTTCTGAGCCTTTATCTGGATGATACTTGATTATGTCCCGGGACGCAAGAATACTCACTGGCAACTTGGGAGACAGGGCGGAACACAGAACCCGCGCGGCTCGTCAGGCAGAAGTATCGCTGGAGGGAACTTCGCCGCTGGACGGGAGGTGCCTTAGAGTAGGCACTGTTGCCTGCCCACCTATCCCATCCAAATGAGGACAGGGCACACCCTTGGGTGTACCTGGGTTACACCTAGAATCCTCAAAGTAGGTAGGGCAGGGGGAAGCCAGGCAGACTCTGCTGTATCTGCAGTCTCTGCTGGAGCTCCAGCCAGGGAACAGAGGGGAAGGGCCAGCTCTGCTGTGGATCAGAGAGCACTGTCCAGCCCAGAGAGCATACAAGGATGCTGGGGGAGTCTGGTTTATCTTAAACCAGGAAGGGGTTTGGGACAGACATTGCATAAACCAGTTTGACTCAAATCAGTTAAGTCTGATACTACATTCAACCAGGTTTACCTCAAACTGATTTCAGCCATTTTCAAACCGGTTTATGTGCACTGAACATCTGTTCTGTTACAGGTTTAAACCAGTTTCTGATCACTTAAACCAGTTTATGTGTAAAGTTTGTCCTTAGCCTAAGTCCTCAATAGTGCAACAATTACTCTTGCTGGTGAGCACTTAAAAAAGGGCTACAAGGACTACACATTTAGCTCCTACTCCTCCCATAGACAGCTTCCTGGTATTATTTGGTCAGCTAACCAAAGTGAGACATCTTTTCACATAGGCAGTTTTCTAGTCTCCAAAAAATTGGGTATTCCAGTTACATCTCCTTAGAAAAATAGACTACTTAGTAATTGCTAAGCACAGATCAGCTGCTGTCACTCAAAGATAATGCTCATTCTGATATCTTCCTTGGATACAGTTGTTTCTGGTTCCATATCAAGCTGAATCTAAATGTTATTAACAGCTGAATAAATAAGGTACACAAGTACTGAAGAAGTTTAAATCAACCCATGTATAAAGCCAGAAGGGAAACATGATACCCTAAATTTAAAATTTGTCTGATTGTCTTTGTAATAAGTATTCTTTAAACATCCACCTTGATCTCTTATGCCAGTAAGAAAGGTTTGAATTATCCCTTGTAAACTCCCCATAAACAGCTTTTGCTAAAGCTGTATGCATTATAAATGATTCATGAAGTTCAGTAAGAAAAAGCAGACAAGCAAGCAGGGTAAGGATGGTAGTAAAGACTAAGGGCATACTCACAAAGAAAAGATAACTAGCTATCATCAGAAACTCAGATGATCTATTCCTTTCCTCCCTTAATAGACTTAGGGAATGATTCAGTTTTCACTGAGGTCAATGGGAGTGTTTCTGCTGACTTTAATGAGAGCTTGGCTGATGTTGTTAGGTTCTGCTTATTAGTCACTGTTCGAAAACTGGACCCTGCTGGTCTCAGTTCTGCCTCTCTTGGTCTAAGTAGGTCATCCTGACCCACCCATGCCTGCCCCCAGGGCATCTGTAGCTTTAAGGGCTGTTACATGGCTCCAACTGCCCCTTTCACCACATCCATGCCTTACAAATATTACTGTACAATCACTCCCTTGGTAGGGCCTCGTCCTTCTCAGCCTCCACCCCTTTCCTTTTGCTGGGCCCTCTAGTTCCAGTCCACTGTGCTGGAACAAGCTTCTGGTTTTTTGGCTTCTGTCTATTACTTGGATTTGGAGCCTGCTGGCCCTGGTGTCAAGTTCTTTTTGGACACTCCTGGCCCTGACCTTTCCCTGCTCTGAGCAGTGAGCCTGCTCTGGCTCTGGTTGTCTAGACCCCCTACCTCTGTCTCTGCCCTGCTCTGGGCACTTTTCACCCAGCCCAGGGCACTGAGCCTCCTTTGGCCCAGTCTGTCTGGGACCCTGGCCCTGTCTCCACTCTGCTCTGGGCATTGAGTCTCCTTTGGCTGTCTCTGCCTGAGTCTCCTGGCCTTGCTTGGCTTCTGCCCAAGCTAGGCTATGCTCTCCCTCTTGGCTGCTGCTTGATTTTTGGCCAAAGCTCCCTCTGTGTCCTGGGCCCCTAGCTCCAGGTGGGCTCAGGACACTTGTATGCTCTCAGGCACTATTGGGACCTCTCCCAACCCCTGATAACCCCCAGCCCAAACCACTAGATTAAACTGTAACAAAGGAATAAGTATACTGACTATAACAAACTAAACCTGCGCCGAGTCCAAACATCAACAGTAGCTTACTATCATGGCAGCCATACCTACCCTTGGCTTGCAATCAGGGGAATATAACCCAGGACTTCAGTGCCTTACTTGCATCCTTAAGGAATTCCAGGAGTCAGCAGAGCCCCTTCCTGGGCTCAAGGTCCCTGCCCCTGTGCCCCAGGTGCTGTATTTCATTGCCCCTCCTGGACTCAAGCTTTCTTCCCTCTGGGCCAGAGGCCCTCAATTCCATGTTCCCAGGCCTCTTTACTCCCAGGCCTGTTGGGACCTTCTCCCCAACTTAGTCCTTTCCTCAAACTCCCATAGTTGTTTACCCAGCTCAGCTTTTAACCAGGAGCCCTGCTGCCCAGGAGCTCCTCTCTCCATAGCTCTCAGGTGGCATGTCTACACATGCATTAATGTGCTATCATTATGGCGCATTAAGTTTAGTACCTGTAATAAAAGGTACTAACTAAATGTTCAGTAACTGGTGCTACTGCACAGTAGCTCAGGCACATGCATTTTAAGTGACACTAATGCTCAGTAGACTAATTCTACTGCGTATTAGTGCAATAGCACTTTTGCCATGATGCACTAATGTTCAGTAGAATTAGTTTATCATGCATTTAGCATCTTGTATAGATGTGCCTAGGGCTACGCTGCCTGACCAGCTCAGGCCTTAGGATTATATACTGCCTAAATGCTGCCCCTTCCAGTCAGGTGCCGTTCCAGCTGAGTATGGGTTTTTCATTAAAACCTGAAGGCTGGTTGCCATGACAGCTTATGACTGCTGCTCTAGCAGCTTCCCTGCAGCATGAGCTATGCTTTGCCCTACTGGCCTATTTCCTTAACTGCCTATTCCCCCCCCCCAGCAGTGTGCTCCTAACTGGTCACAGGTTCACCTCTTCCTTTTAATGGGCAGCCTTCTGCCTAGGTAGCAGTGTTTCTTTGATGCCTTCCTTCTTGTGGCTAGCCCGTGTTCAGCTGTTTGGGTTCTATCTGCTGCCATTTCTGTCGTTAAAGTAATAGGAGCCTGAGGCTCCCTGTCACACTTAATCACACATTCATTCTATTAATGGCATAATAAAGTGAGGAAAATGTGTGATAACTTTGTGGCTGGTTCCTATCATACCTTTTATTGAACATATGTGGCCTGTGCCCAGCCTCTGAAGCACACTAAAGCCTTTCAAAGCTCCTGTATGTTCCAGAAACTGGGAGCTCCCCTCAGCTGACTGGGGCTCCCAGATGGGGTGTGCACCATGAGCTGCCCCAGCTGAGCAGTGCTGCCAGCTGGGGGAGCACGGGGAGCCAAGTTTACTGCAGGAGGAGCCAGGGATTGGTCTCCCCCTGCACTAGCAATATGGTGTGATGGGATCTGATACAGGATCCCACAGTCATGGCTCCTGCCAAATACGTGTGGCATGGGGTAAAGTATGATTGTTGGGATCTCACCTCAGATCTCATCATCCCATCATACTTTTACTTCAACATGCATCAGGAACCTGAAGAAAATAATGTTATTCTATGATTCTATTATACTATTATAATTCTATTCCATTATATTATTTCTCTGCTTAAATAAGATCTGTGGTAAGATGAACTGGGATGGTGACCCATAAGAAATAAAGATGGATGTTAGAACACTGCATATGCTATGGAGAAAGGAGATTTCGGATCAAATATGTGATAAAACATGTCAGCCTGTTGATGCATGTTTTACCTGTTTACCAAAATGCTTCATAAATCTGTTTATAACTCAGATATAACTAGTTTTTTTCCTGCCACTGTTGAGTGCTTCTGCTTCTGTCTGGGCCAGAGCTCCATGGCAAGAGGAGGTGTATGATGCTGCATGAGAATTATCCAGCAATTTGAGGAACAGAAGACTGAAGCCATTTGAGAGATACCCAGGGGGTGGGGGGGGGGGTTCTCTTTCAGAAAAGGAGACATCATCAAGCACCCAGAAAGGGTGGAGTTCTGTTCTTACACAATTTGGGATCTCAAAAGGGCAGACAGATTGCCTGGCAAATCTCCTATGGCTCTGCAGGTCTGCAACCAGATGTTGAACTTTTTATTTTTCTCTTCTACTTTAGCTTAGCAGCTGTAAAAGTTACAGTTAGCATTGCTACATAAGAGATGCAGAATTCATTGCAACTCTGATGCATATATAATGAGCCATGTGGTATAATGTAGACCAGGGGAGTCAAAGATAAGTCTGACATCTGCTCCAAATTTGCTTCTGGGTTCAGAGTTAACCTGCATGCTCTCATGGCTCATCTAGATTGACCCCATTTGCAAGGCTCATGATGGGTGTCAAATGTGGCAGCTGCTCTGGCCAGCCCAGGACCTTCCCTGGTTGATCTGGGGTATGCCCAGCATGCAGCATTCTCTACAGCTGGTCCAGGATCTGTGGTGCATGTGGAGCCCCCTGCCTGCTCTGAGGCAGGCACCTCATGCAGCAACTGTCATGAATTGGTAGGATCAGGTACTATGTATTCTGGACTGTCCCCACATGGGCATTGTATGCAGTGCAGTCCCAGACTAGCCAGAGCAAGCATTGCATGTGTTGGATCCAGCATGTAGGAGGGGACAAGTTAGTGGGCCCAATCTGGCCCACAGGGCTGGCCACAAGCCATTTACCCGCATGAGTCTGCCACCCTTGATGTAAACCTACTTTGATCTTGTGGACTATATAGAGCCTTAGTTATATAGATGGCAGAAGGGCCTTGAACTAAAATGCACTAGCACTAGTGACATTTAACTGAGATGTTAATAATAATACTAGAATGTAAGATTAGAAACAAAGCAGGGATATGTAATTTAACACAATTTGAATGCTACAAAGCAGTGTGTTTGCAAAAGACTCAACAGGCTGATCCTCCTTTATCCCAGTTAGCAGATTAAATATTGCAAAAATAGTGCTCATGAAATTCATTCCAATCCTGAACAGCTTTTGGATTCAACTATCTCTGTATCACTTATTACTCACTATTTGGACATAAGTTTTGTTCATGCAAATGTCTGAGGAATACCTCTTTTAGGTAGGGAAGCAGAGTGGCATGAAGAACTAAGGTACTTAAAGGTGAATATGAATATTCACTGTTTATTATTAATTTGTTATTTGGCATTCTGTTTGATTTAAATATCTTCCTCTGTTCTCCAATGGGTGGAAACAATGCCGTGTGATAAAGATGATTTGTGACTAGTAAAGAGGAGCTAACATGACTGAGCTCTCTTCTGCTGTTTCGGTTGAAGAGGTGGCAGACTTATTTTTTGGCCTTTGATATTAGAGTATGGTGGACTGCTGTTAACATGTTTTGTTGAATCCCTTTTGCAAATGTACATAGTGACTGGCAAAAGGAGGAAAGTTTATCACAGATGTTGGAATAGCCTTTCCCACACTATGTGAGGGATTTGTGTGGGTGACTCCCATTGCTACTAATGGAATTCTAGCATTTACTGAGCAGTGTACTTCTGTGCAATTAGACTACATTAGAAATAGAATGCTTATTTATTTTCATTCTGATTTTAAAACAAAACAAAATGAAAAAATCCTTGTAGGTACATAGGTGCCTGCAACAAGGTACCCCTAATCCCTGTTACTGGAAGTAAGTATATTGCTCCAGGGGGCAGGTTATGGGATTCAGGTTGTAGTGAGGCTAGCTACAAAGCTTTGAGCCTATTAGCAAGAGGCACAGGTGTCAGGTGCAGATTGTGAAGAGGCAAGCCTAAGCAATAAGTCTGCTAAGTCGGGGGGGGGAGTTAACTTGGCCCTGAGGATCAGTGGTCAGGTGACCAGAAAGGGGTAGAACCTAAATTCTGCTGGAGAGCTTCAGACTGGGCCATGTTTGCCTTAAAGAGCAGGAGCTCTAAAGAGAGAGAAGCTCTGCAAGAAATAACACGTAGAGTTAAGCAGTTTGTGTTATGCTGGGTGCATTGAAACATGCACTTTACTGAGAAGTAGACTAATTTGGTGTGCAGTAAAGCATCACCATTTACATGTGTGGTGGTGTAAGGGAGGAGAGCAGGTGCCGGGCTTGGAGGGAACCCGGGTCGACGCAAGCCAGCGCCGCTCGCGCGGAGTGGCCAGCGACGAGTGGCAGGAATTTGAACCCTACAGGAACCCGGAAATGGGAGGTGCTGGGGCTACCCGGGCCCATTCAAAAGGAGCACCGGTGCGGACAGGTGGAGGCGGCGGCAGAGCCGAGAGAGACGAGTCCGGTGGCGGCGGAGCCGAGAGAGACGGGTCCGGAGGCGTAGGAGCCGAGAGTGACGGGTCCGGAGGCGGCGGCGGAGCCGAGAGAGACAGGTCCGGTGGCGGCGGAGACGAGAGTGACGGGTCCGGAGGCGTAGGAGCTGGGAGTGACGGGTCTGGGGGCAACGGAGCCGACACAGACGGGTCCAGAGGCAGCGCGGCCGGGAGCAGTAGGTCCGGGGACGGCGATGCCTGAGGCGGCAGAAGCAGGCACTGCAAAGGCCAGGAGGGTCGCAAAAGTAAAGGCGCCCCAGTGGACCAGGGCCAGCGGATGGAGCGGCTGGACCTTTTGGGGGAAGCGGGACCCCGAGACAGGGATCCGTACCCCGGGCGGGAGACCTAGGAAGGTCGAAGATGCCAGGGTGCCGCAGGGTGTGGCACGGGGCCTGTAGGGAGCAGGGCCAGGATTTCTTTTTTCCGTTCATATTTTGGACTTTATTGTATCTTATTTGGCGGGGCCCGCGGCCCACCCAAGGGACAGGGCCGGACAGGACCAGATGACCCAGACTGGAGGCCTGGGTGAGGGTGTGTAGGGGTGGAGGAGCCCTCAGGACAACGGGATCTGTAGAAAAGCCGGACGAAGACAAAAGTCTCATCCCTGGACGGTACGTGCCGCACCAACTGAACAGCATATCGTGTAACAGCAAGTCGTGGCAGGACAGACCGGCGCATACACACGTCCGAGTCGGGTGAGCCCCTTGTAAGCAGGGAGGGAACTGTCCCTTTCCCAAGGAATTTGGCCGGGAAGGGACTCGGCCCAAGGGAGAGCACTTACAGGTGGTTTTAGGCCACAGTACTATTTTAGGGTGGAGTAAATAACTCTGATTAATTGCATGTGTAGATGCTGATTGCGAGCATAAATTGTGCCTGGTCAGCCCAGCCAGCCAGGGGCCAGACTTATACTTGTTGCCTGGCCCCCTGGCCCCATACTTGCAGCACTCTCGTGCCCTAGTCCTTCCACTGCCTGATGCTGCCACCCAGAGTTTGAGGGTAACCCCTCTCCTCCCTTTCCCCCTTCCCCATGCTCCCTGCCAGCCTGGGCCTTTTCTGCCCTGGCTCAAATTGCTGCCATTGCAGGTGCACATGTAGACACTGCACCTGGGAGCAGTTTATTCTGGCTCAAACTGCTCTGGAGTGTATTGCTTTGCATTAATTGCATATGTAGATGCACCCACAGTTGTTTATATTGCTGTTCAGCTGCAAGGCATGGGTGTGGCTAAGGGAGTGGTTGGAGACCACAAAACAGGGTGCCAGGGAAAGCACCGTGTACTCTAAGCACTCTAAGCACTGATCTTAGAGTGGTGGACTTAGAGCCCAAATGAAACCACTGGTTGTGGGGCTAGCATAAGAGGGCCCTAATGAGATGGGTGGGACAAGCATTAAGGGCACAAGGGCTGCTGGCAAAGCACAGAGTATTTTTGTACTGGATCTGGAGCCTGGGAGTCAAGATGTTCAATCAACAGTGCCATCTGTGAGGCTTTGGAGTGGCTAAAGAGCTCAAGGTGGTGGTGGTGATAGTGTTTTGGGGGAGGGAGGAGAGTAGAGAGGAACCCTTGCAATTTCAGGGATCAAGATAGGACAAGTGGGGCTCAGTGGATCCAGGTAGGGCACAGGGCCTGTGTCTAGAGAAATTGTGTCGAGCAAGCTGGTTGAGACTGAAAAGAAGAACCCTACTCAGGACAAGGCACTGAGAGCCTAATGATGAGCAGGGCTAGGTGAAGCACCCAAAGCTCACAGTGGTCTCTGAGGGTAGGGAAGTCTCCTCATTTGTATAATCATTTCACCATCAAGATGTGGCATATGATACAACAGGGTAACACCTGGAAGGCCAGAGTGCGACTAACAGGACACGTGTGGCCTCCAGGGGGCTCCATAGCTGCCTTATAAGGCTGGATGTGTTACAGTGCACATTATATACATTAAAATATACAACACATAATCCCACAACATTGAAAAAAATGGATCATTCTTCCTTGAGGTATATATACACCCAGAGGTCTGAAAGAGTAGCTCTGCTTCTTGGGCAATGGCAGCACCAGCAGCTGGTGGCAGCAGCTATCTTTGTGCTTCCAGCAAGGGCAGTTCCTTGGGTTGTTTCCCCTGTTGCTTACCTCCCTCTCCACACAGCTATTGAATACAGCAAACTAATGATGAAGATAGAATCAATCTAAACTCTTCAGCCTATCAACCTCTTAAAATATGGGCAAACTTGACAATGATCTCTACAATGTGTGCACAGGATTGAGCAAAGATGGATTTTGGTATGCCACAGACTGGTGGAGTGAATTAAAGTCAAGAATTACTCTCAGGGAATGCTCTGTTTGGAGCTACCCTTTTCTCATAGCCAAGAACCACCATATTGAATGCTTCTGCTGATCTCATCTGGCTTAGGTGGTCTCAAATAAGGAGGTCTTAACCTATGTAGTCCATCCATTCAGAGTCAGGCTGATCACCATATTGGGGGGGGGGGGGGA
>NW_017729025.1:127894230-127895433 GCF_001723915.1 Gavialis gangeticus
GGGGGGGGGGGGGGAAGAATGTTACTCCATGGTCAGATTGGCATGGACTGTAGGGGTTTTGCCTTCCTCAGTAGCAGGGGGGTAGATTTCTACCTGAGATCTCTTGAGCATATATTGACGACCTTTAGAAGCAAGACATTGGCTGCCATGGTTCCTCTGCTTTACCTGTGGCAGTTTAGGGTGTTACATCTTTGTTGTGTCAGGGTTGACAGTAGTTTTACATAGAGTTGATATTATGGACTATACAGCATGGGTTGGATAGGGATGATCCTGCCTCAGGTAAGGGGTTGGATTAGATGATGTCTGGAAGTCCCTTCCACCCCCACTTGTTTATGATTCTATGTAGGACTAATTTCCACCTGGCAGTCTATTTGCTGGCAGTTCCTAAAGTGTAATACACTTCCTGCCTGAAACTTCACTTAATAGACAGGCAGCCACATCCTGAGTGGCATCATGGTAATATCCCAAGTAGACTATATTACAATAATCTAAACTTGAGTGGGGGTGTATATGTGAGGATGTGTATGATTTTGTGCACAAGTGTAAATTGTATAAGTGAATGTCTTGTATTTTTAGTCACTCAACCTCCCAATTTTAAAATTAACTTCAGTAGAATGATACAGAAATCTACCTATTTGAAATAGCTTTTTATTTTATTCTTTCTAAAAAGCACTTGATCCTATTATATATTTAAATTATTTTTAAAACTGGATAGTGCAGAATTTTGTACAATCATGAGCCTAACCATGTAATTAGTTTTGCATACAGGATAATTTTATACCTATCATTTTATGTGGTGACTTAAGGCATAGACATAAATTACATTTTTTTCATGCAATCTGGCCCCTGAAAGCACTCTCTAACAATGACCTAGCACACATGCACAGCTGCAGAGCACTTCTAAAATGGCCGATCGCATGAAAAATTAACTGTTGTCTAATCAGGTAACAGATTAAGGCACTCTGTTTTAAAGCACCTTAGGATACTTGTGTTCCCTCAGAAGTTAATTTTTCATGCAGGGGTGGGGCTGTCAGTGGAGAGGGAGCGAAGGGAGCAGCGGCAGCTGCCAGACTGCTATGCTGGCAGCTGTCCCTCCAGCTTAGGTGGGGGGATTGCACAGAACTCTGACCTTGCAGTTCCCACCACCTACCCTGTTCTCACCAGCTACCTCTATTTCGCCTACCCTACCCCTCTCCCCCCCCC
>NW_017729025.1:127895573-127902296 GCF_001723915.1 Gavialis gangeticus
CCCCCCCCCCCCCCCCCCCCCCCCCCCCCCAGGTCCAGAAGGGCCTCTTAAGAGTGGTGGCTGCAATTGCCAGGGAAGCCCAGCCTTAGCTGGAGGGGAGAGAGGGAGTGAAACAGAGCCCCCTTGCCTGGAGGCCTGGCTCAGCTCCCCTAGTACCCACCCCCCCACAGTAGCTGGTGAGAGCCACAAGGTGAGGGGCTCCATTTCCTGCCCCCAGGTCAGGCTGGGCATAGCAGCCTGGCAGCTGCTGCTGCTCCCTTCACTCCCTCTCCACTAACAGCTCTGGAGCTGGAAGTGGGGGCAGATCTGGGGAGAGGGGCGGTGCTGACCAGTGCCCCTGCCTGCTGGCCAGGACCAGTGCAGGCATACTTGATTTTCCCCCCAACCCAAGAGGCTAATGTCTGTTGGGTTGCGGGGTGGGGTGCTGTAACTCATGACACTTTATGTAAAGCAGTATGAGTTAGAATGGGGCCCTGAACATCTGTCAATGCCCTTAAAGTAACAGCGTCCTGGGCAAAAATATGTTTATTGGAGAATAGTAGTTATGTCATGACTGATTTTGGCTTTTTTTAAAGAAAATAAATGAAGACTTCTCATGGACTTTATTATGTTTGCTAAAATTAACATGTGTATTCATTTTAAACAATGAATCTATTGCAGAAGTTCTTTTCTACACTCAGAGTGAATGTGCTTAATATAAATTAATATACCGAAGTGTACAAAGGATGTTCAGCTTTCTTGAACAGTGACTTACATTTATGCTGGGTTTTTACAGATGAGTTAGTCATGTAAGGCTTTCTTTTCAGCTAATAGCAGTTGTTAAGCACTCCATAAGTGTTCTCTTTTGTTTTAAGTAAGTTTTGAAAGAAACATGTCATGTGCTTGGCATTATTGAAAGCTTATAACCACCTGTCAGAGGAAACCCCATATAACGTACCCTATCCAACCAACGACCATTTTGCTAATTTCTTCAGGATATCACTTTATATATTGTGGAACCGTCTTACTTGTGTTATTTAATTATACTTAAGCCTGGGTATAGTAATGAAGAACATTTCTTACATTTCTAAATATCCAGTAGAAAACTTTGCCTTCAACTGGACTTATATTAGAAAGTACATCTTGAAAGTTTCTTCAGGTTTTCCCCTTGTTTTCTGTTATGCAATTGAAACATAATTTACATTAATGGATTAATTGCTTATAAGTGTAATTGCCTGATTAACTTGTCATTTTCTAAGTACATTTTTATATTGTTAACATTTAACATGTACATTGCTTAAAACACACACAGTCTAAATACTAAACCATAGGAATAATAGATCATCTGGATCAGTGTTTCTCAACCTGTGGGTCGCTACCCAAAAGTGGGTCACAAGAATATATGAAAGGGTCACGAACAGACATGAAAAATGGATCAACAAAGTTTAAAAATGGATTCTTCTTTAAAGGAGAAAAACATGGCTTTTCACTTGCAGGTTGGCAGAGTTCTAGCCTGTGAGGGGTTGCTTGGGGCCTCCTATGGGACCAGCCATTGATGTTTGCAAATGCGTCCTGGTACAAAAAAGGTTGAGAATCACTGATCTAGATCATGGAGTATGTGTAAGAGTTCTAGTCAGGTGCCTGATGAATCAGCTTGTACGGAGTCCTGTGACCATCACACCAAGACCTTCCATGTGTATGCTTAGATGTGTATGGGGGAGTGGAAGTTGCCCAAGACCTACCACCCCCCACTTTAGACCATTGAGGTAGAATCCAAAGGCCAGACTGAGTCCAGATGTTCAGTGCCTTGATGGTTGTAGCTTCTGCCAGAGAGCAACAGATAAGAACTTCTGCTGACTGCCTAACACCTCAGCAAGGTTGTATTTAGTCAGGGTGATGTCCCTTAGCCTTTTTTCAACCAAGGAATATCCACAAGGCAGTGAGGACTATGGTTTTAAGGCACCCTATACTCACCTTATTTTGGAGATTGCAACATTGTGGTATTTTATAAAAGCTACCCTGTCACAAGTAGCCCCACCATGTTGCCACCAGGCCCTCTAGTCAGATGCAGTTTACAGTCATACTTGGGACCAACCATAGGAATAATAAATAATAACCACAACTGACCACCGAGGCCCCAAGAGGCATTACAATTAAGATGTGATTAACCTGTTAACCATGCCATAAATAGTAACCCTGCCACACATTCAAGAAATGGGACAGAATGGGAAACCACTCACAAAAATATTCGACAAAAAATATGGCAGATGTCTTGAGTGTGGTTCCAGGGCTGAGACTGACAATTAGCTGATTGTTAGGCCCCACAACACATGGGAGGCTTGAACTGGATTTGCTGTGGTCCTGGGGATGAGACTGACAACCATTTGGGATCAACTGGTCTAGATTTTAAACTTGCCCAGATTTTCCCTGCACTGCCAAATACTAATGATGCCACTGGGATCTGATCCCTGATCCCAAAATTGTGCATCCTGTCATGCATGTGACATGGCAAGAGGGACAATTACTGGTGTCAGGAATTAGAGACCATCACGCCATTAAATAAACATGTGTCAGGGGCCTGACTGATTGGTTTGCCTCTCTCATTGATGGGCCGTATGCTAGCAAGGAGTAAAGACAACCCTTTGGGTACTTGCTAAATTCCTCGGTATTTAATGCCTTGGAAACTAGTTAGTGTTAGGATCGAAAGTATCTCTCCTGTTAGGAGATGACTTCATACAGGCTGGATCTCTTTTTCTCTGAAAGTTACCCACTGCTTCTTCCTTCCTTGAGTGAGTTGGACTGGAAACAAGGAATCATTTATCTGAACAGCACAGGGGGTTAAATTAGATCATTCTTGAGGAGACTTCCAACCCTATTATTCTAGGACCAGAGAACAAAGAATAACAGAGAACAAAGAATAACTTCCATGCAGCTGGCAAGTGGGATCTAGCAACTGGAAAGAAAAATACAACTTATTAGTTTTTGTTTCCAGAAGTACTTGGATGCATTACAGTTTGTCAGTCTCTGCCTGCAAGGAGCTTACATTTTAAAGGCAGACAAATAGAGAGAATAGAATAAAATGATGCAACATATATTGAGCATCTTTTTCATATATAGCATGTGTATTCTTAATAGGACATATAAACTGTTTTCAAATAACTTCTATTTGTATGACTGCTACCAGAGCTGTTGCATATATCATAAGTTACATGCCAGAAGGTATTTTCCTTGGTCTATTTTAAACAGTATTAAAAAATTAAGAAGAACATTCAAATAATTGAGAAGGATCTAAAATAAGACTGGGTGTGTCTACACAAGTTTTACTGTGCAGTAGAGCTAATTACTATGCAGTAAAATTCTGCATCTACATGTAAGGGGCTATAGTCGTGAGTACATTTGCTACCTGCAAATGCAAGTAACAAATTTACTCTTGATTAGTAACTGCACAGTAGCTCATGTGTAGACACTTGACTGGGAGAAAATCTGCTCCTTGTTGACTGGGCAGCAGGGAGTGGGAGGGTGTTTCCTATCCCCGGGAGCTGCCTGGTACTGGGGCGGGTTTCACCTTTGGAGCCTTGGCAGGGACAATGTCCCCTTGCCCTAGCAGCAGGGACCTCTCAGCCCCAGCTCCATGACTGGGGGGCTGGAGCTGGGAGATCCTTATCTCCCAGCCCAAGCTCTATGGTCACAGGACCTGGGCGGGGAGATCCTTATCTCCCATTGCCAGCTCCACAACTGCAGGGCTGGCACTGGGAGATGCTCATCTCCCAGCTCAAGTCCCATAGTTGTGGGACTTGGGTTGGGAGATCCTTATTTTCCAGTGCCAGCTCTGTGGTCTTGGGGCCGGTGCCAGGAGATAATGATCTCCCAGCCCAGGTCCTGTGACCTGGCGCTCAGGCTGGGAAATAATGATCTCCCAGCCCCATCCCATGATTGTGGAGTGGGGGATGGGAGCTCTCTGCTGTTGCTGGAGCAAGGGGACATTGTCCCCACCCAGGCCTTGGTGGTGGTGCATGCCCCAGCATCAGGCAGCTCCTGGGGGCATAGAGCAATGGTCCAGCCCCCCAACAAGAGACAGTTGTCTCCTAGTTCCTGGGCTAGCACCCAGGGGGAGCCTAGAGCTCCCCCTTTGCTGCTTCAGGAGCCAGTTGCAGGGCCTGAGGGAGTGGGAGCAGTCTGCTGCTAGGAGAAGCAAATCTGCTCCTGCATCCCTTCATGTGTCGACACATGCCTGGAAGCGTTTACTTGAGGGTAAGCTGTAGTAGTAGTTTACTTGAGAGTAAACTGCTTCTGGATCTTTTGCACGCATAGATGCATCCACAAAAATGAAGTTTAGCCTTTAATTTTTCTTGCACTCCATTGGGATGGCTTTGAACATAGTATAATAACGATCAAATGTTCAGAGAATTTCTGTTTCTAATTGCAACAGAACAAGTTTCCACCTTCTGTGAAACTTTAGTTTGTTTAAACAAAACCATCCAAGTTTCTGTCATGTTAATTAACAAAAACTTTTTGTTGTACTTTCAAAATTCAGGTGTGAAAATTATCCTTGCTAAGGCTATGTAGTTATTTATGGTCCCCTAATAATTAGTTTTTTACTTTTTAACCAATAATAATTGAGATTTTCCCTGTTAATTGAAAACCACCTGCAATGCCTATCTTCTGCCCAGGTAGAGACCAAAAGAATACTAAACTGACCCTTATTTATAAGGGCTTTCCAAGGATTTCACCCATAAAAGGAATAAAACTAATCAAAGCCAATTGCTTCATTGTTCTGGAGTTCAGCCAACTCCTTCTGCTTAAAAAGGGTTGTTTCTGCATCACTCAAGGCCTGGAGTAGCTAAACTAATTTTATCAATAGTACTTTGCAAGAAATGTTGTTTGAAAATAGATGAAGTTTGGTTAGAGAACAATAACCCATTGTTGGTAACTACCCATATTTTCCAGCCTAAAAATTGACTTTTACTGTGAACTTTTATTTTAAATTTTATACAGCATTAGTTACCCTGAACTGCAGCACAGAAGTAAGGATGATTGACTGGTATCAGGCATCTACAGAAGATAATCATTTTGGTGATAGCCATGCAATCTGACATTTGAGAGAGAATTATATAGGGTGCATTGTAGATATGAGTGTACAGTTTCCCAGGGATATAGGGGATTTAGAAGCCATACTATGTTTTATTCCAAAAATGATGTTTCCAGCAATGCAACAACCATATTTAAAAATTCAAATACTGAGGAAAAAAATCTATTAATAAGTTATAGTAGTAAATTTATTTGGAGAATTTCCTGTAACATGGGGATGGTTGGATAATATGTAAAATGTCAAGGTGTTGCTGGCTTGGATGAAGCTGATCATTCTTGATATAGTAAATGCATGAAAACTAATTTTGTGAAAGGACATCACACGATAATTTCCTTTAGACCTTCAAAGTATGTATCGTTAACCTCTTATTTGAAGATCACATAAGTTACAGATTAAGAGTCTCTCTGGCCTTGATCATTCCTGGCAGAGGGCAAGGTATATGTGCACCTTATAGTCTAACTAAATCAGAGATGCATGAGCTTTCATGAGCTACAGTTCACTTCATCAGTTCTTATGAAAGGACATTCAGAGAGTATGCTATCAAATGGGAATAGCGATTTAAATACAAAAGATGGGGAAAGGAGGAGAAGGAAGGAATGAGAGCTGTGCTGAGACAGACACAGGGGGTTGGCAAGAATAACAAAGTAATAAATCCATGGAGATCCATAGGAGCTGGATTCCTGACATTTTTTTGGACAGGAAGGATTTTTACCCGGTTCACAAAAAATGACAGGGATGAACAGCAAGTCCCTGTAGCAACCCGTGAGCCCAGCTCTGCCTTCTTGGGATAGTAGATTTGGTATGATAGATTCCCTGGAGCCACGGAGGAGGAAGGTGAGAGGCACACCCTCTTGGGATGCTGGAGGACTGAGCAATGCTCCATGGTGCTATGTGTAACTGTACAGGCATGACACATGGTGCTCAAAATTGGCCTGCTGTTGAGAAGTTGCTGTTGGAAAGAACTAATATTTTGTTGTAGACTTACCGTGTGTCTTTACCCTGACAAAGCATTTGAATTTCTGTATGCTTGCTTTTTGACACACTGAAAGGGTATATTGTGTATTTTTTGCTACAAATGTAATGCCTGCCCATGGCTTCACTCAGTTAAGCCATTATACATTTTTAAAAACATTTATAGTAACTTTTTTTTTCACAACATACCATTCTGCTTCAAGCATATGGAAATAACAAGTGACCTGCAAATTAGGGGCAAATGACTGGCATCTGTCACAGTTCTTTGTCTGTAAATAATTTGCTGTCTCAGTTGAAGGAAATCCAAATGCATATTGTTTAGATATAAGCATAATTATTTCCTCATCAACTGACATTTTTGTTAGAACATGCAATATTGCCTCATACTAGCCACTCTGGGGCATATCAAGCCAATCAAACTTAGAGATGTTTTGGTGTTCTGGGTGATGTCAAAATATTGTGAAGTGTGTGAGAGAGAGAGAGTATGAAACATTAATATTTAATTATTTAACATTACATAATAAGATATATAATATAGTATTATTACATAATATTTCTTATGTAATATTAAATATTAATGTTTCATACTCTCACGTACATGCTTAGCAATATTTTGACATCATTACCCAGAGCACAAAAACATCTAATTGACTTGATATACCCCAGAGTGGCTAGCGTGAGGT
>NW_017729025.1:127907296-127912387 GCF_001723915.1 Gavialis gangeticus
CATCTCCCTTTGCTGTCCAGTTCTAGCTTTTTTGCAATGCCACCTGCTCGCTCTCTCACACCCCCTTACTAACATTGCCCACTTCCTCAATATGTCTTTTCTTGAAGATAATAGCAAATGGCTTGAACAACCTGCAGTCTATGTGCCAGTGCTACAGCTTTCTTTTAAGTAAAAAGCGCTGTTGCCATGAGTGCATTTTATTTATAGGATTTTTCCCATAGTTATCATTACTGTAGCTTTGGAATGTAATGAATTCATACCCATTTTATGTAGGGGGATACAGATAGATAACATGGCACACCTGTGCTCATTTAAGAATGTAATAGACACTTTAAAGTAAAGGATGTTTCCATTAAGCTAAAGCTGAGATGGAGAAAGGAAGAGGACCAAAGTGGAAAATTATGACTAGGAACAGATTTCGGGCAGAAAACAGCTTTCAAATATCTGAATGGCTATTAAGTGACTACTTTCACAAGACTAGAAGCAGTACCTTAACCCGCAGCAAAGGAGATTTAGGTTGGAGATTAGGAAGAACTTTCTGATTATGAGGGTGGTCGGGCATTGGAACAGATTACCTAGAAAAGTTGTAGAATCTCTTTCCCTGGAGATTTTCAAGAACGAGTTAGACAAACTTGGCCAGGATGGTTTAGTCAGGGATCATCCGGCTTTGAGCAGGGGATTGGACTAGAAGATGATTCGATGACGTCCTCCTTACTTTCTTATGATACCATGCTGTGAAGGGGATGGAGAGGGAGGGGCGACAAATTAAATGATTATAACAGTACCTTCTGACCATAAAAACTAATGATATATATTAAAGCATGACTATGCTCATTCACATCATCATCTCCATCTCCAGTCTCCATCTAGTGCTCCTACAGTTTTTGAGGGTTTTGTTCAATTTAATGTAATCTCTTTTGTGCTAAAGAGGAAAATCCTGCATATTTGTTCTGAGCATTTGTGGAGCAGAGCAGAATTAATAGAAATAGCTAAGGGGTTTAAGTAGTGCCAATTAAAAGAGTGGGACATGGAAGACTGCAGAAGGCTTCTGAACTACTGACTCTGACTCTGCCATGCATCTTCATGATCACATAGTGAATCTTTATATCATCTGAAATGAGGCAAGGGGAGAGAAAAGAAGAATGGAAGAGCTGTCACTCACATTCTATGTAGCAAGCAGAACTCTGCCCAAACCTAAATATGTTTATTTTTTGAAATAAAACAAAGTCCTCACTCCTCTAAAAATCCACAGATCTTTAATAAATGTAAAAGCAGAGAGCCTGTTCTATCATGTGTCATTAGTGTCCTCTAAAACATAATGGAAACAATGTACACCTGGGTAAGCAAATAACTTTGAAACTGGAACTGAGCGATCTAGCTGTAATAAATCATTTATATGAATTTAGTTCTATTTTCTGTTTCACTCTCATGAATTTGTTCATCATTCACAATTTTTCAGCAAACACTTAAAAATATATTTCAACCTTCTGGATTGCTCACAAACCACTTACTTCATGTGTCTGACAGTTATTCATTATTGTTGGCACACAATTCGTCATTTAGGTTGCCTGGCACCCTGATTGGAGCACTGAAAGTTTTAAAACCAGAAGGGAAATCAAAGAAGTTTAAATGTGATTAAGAGAAGCTGATCTTGATAGACATATATTCATAGAAATCTGTTCCACTACAATGTTTTTTGGGGTGGAGGCAGAAATTCTCTGTATGAATATTCATGGAAAGTAAAAACAACAAATGGTAATTGAAATAATTTTTACTCAAACATTTGCACCTATTATTTTTTTCATTATTTAGCTAGCTCTACTTGAGGTATTAATACTAGATATTTTCAGAGACTCTATTGTTTCTCCCATGAAGAAAAATATGTGAACCAGGCCCCTGAAAGATGTTAAAGTAAAGGCATGATGGGATCTGATGCGGAATCCCAACAGTTGCGCTTTCTGCTATGCTACATGTGCAGGGGAGGAGGCACAATTATGGATCCCACATTAGATCCCATATTGCTAGTGCCAGGGGAGCCTGATTCCAGGTTCTCTCTGCAGCAGCAGGTAGGAAGCGTGGCTCCCTGTGCCACCTCTGACTGGGAACCCCAGTCTGTTGAGTGGTACTTCTTGTTCCAGAGTGCACAGGAGTCTTGAAAGGCTCCCATGTGCTCCAGAGGTTGGACACTGGCCACATGTTCGATTAAAGGTGTGATAGGAACCAGCCAAAAAGTTGTTACAGATATTTTATGGGATGTAGTTTCTGCTCCCTTCTTATACTTGAATCTAGGATGAGGGACTTCCCTCCCCCCATGTTGACTTGGGGGGGAAACCTCATCTTGGACTTGAGTAAATACGGTAATTTCAAAGATTAGACAAAGATACCATTTATATACATTAATGGAACTTTTCAGTCTGTTAATGTTATGTTCCCAAGTATCTACTTGGTTCAAAGAGGTTCATAAAAAGTTCAAGTCTTACTTATGCCCTGGATCCCCATAGCATAACTGGTGCTGTATAAATGTGGCTTCAATACGGGTGGTGTTTGTTTGATCCAGAACACTGGCATTCATTCTTCTATCCTTCCAATTGATATGGAGGATTTTCTGAAGACATTGGCAGATGGTAACATTCCAAGGCTTTCAGTTGTTTCTGCTAGGTTTCACATGCAGGGTAGGGATGACAATAGCCGGGTAGACTACCTGGACATGCCCAGCACAGCCAAAGGGGGGGTGGCCAAACCCTCCTCTCCTTCCCCTCCTGGATCTACCCATGTGTGCGTGGGGGTGGTGCTTCCTACCTACCCTTTCTATTATGTATTTAGGTTGGGAGTAGAAAATTAAATCACTACCATTTTATTTAGTCCTAATAATGTGGCAAATTAATAAAACTCATCTTTGGGTTATTTCTTATACGAAGCTTTGGGATATGTTGGCAAGTTTATTCATGTTGATATTCTGAACATAATGTGCACTATCATGCAGTAATTAAATAGTCCATTCCATTAATATTTATGATCGCCTATTTTAATCACCTAGTTCTGGGATTACTGGAGAGACTAAGAATGAAATCCTGGCTTCACTGAAGTCAGTGACAAAATTCCTATTCATTTCAATGGAATCATGATTTCACCACCGGAACTTACATGATAGCATGAAAGTGAACCTTAAATCACTTGAATGTTTTCTCCTGTTAATTTAAAGTTCAATGTTGACTGTGTCTGCAAGGAATTAGTTCTCAGTTGGAGGAAGATATTTATAGATGTTTGGAAGTTATATTTAGGGGTAAAGATCAGTGGCAGGATCTAGCAGGCATGCAGAGTGCTCACCCCTTCCCACAAAATTGAGTATTGTTTTTATTACCAATTAGTTTAGTGTTTAGAGGTGGGCCTCAGTACATCATTATGAAATCCCAGCATGAGTAAAATTGAGATTGGTCAGGTGTAGCTGTTGGCAAAGTGTTCATAGGCATCTGGATGGATGCAGAAGTGAGAATCTATAACAGAATACAAATCCCAAGATCACAAAAACAAATTGTCAGACAAATGGCTGAGAGTGGGACTGGACTTGCATAAAGTTTGAAATGTGAAACTCTTGATTTAGTAAGATCAGAATTAGGATGCAAATCTTGCTGGAAGAAGGGGTTCTCTCCCATGAATTCCACATCTCTCCCTTCTTTGTACACAGAAAATGAAACAGGGAAATTCAGTGACTTGCCATGGTCGTAAGTTACTAAATTGGGAATGGAGCCCAAGATTCTGACTTCCAGTTTTTTTTGGTCTGACTTAAATTAAAACAAGAATATTGCAGTTTTCAGTCCAAACATTATGTAATGAACTAACAGGGAAAACAAAACAAACCAACACCAGAACAAAAACAAACCAAGAAAAGAAAACCCCTAACCTCCATTTTTTCAAGTTTTGAAGGCAGCTTTACATTAATGCTCAAAAGTTTTCTTATATTTACTCTTCCATGAAGGTGCCATCCCTTCTTCCCTGAGGCTCTCTCCCTTTTGACTCTGTTCAGTTAATCATATATCTGTGATTCAGCTTGGCTTGTTTTATTTGCAAAGCATTTTGCATGAGTTCTGCTGAAGTCCCTGAGTAAGGCTTCAGAGTTGAAATGTATTCAGTGTGAAAAGCAGTCGAGTGCTGTCTTAGCCTAACCTTTAGCGTGTTCTATATGAAACGTTCTGTCTTGTTCTCATGAGTTGCTAGGCATATGAAGGGAATATAAGGAATAGCTAACAGAGCAAATTATAACTGTGTAACTGTTGCAAAAGTTAGGGAGATACAGAATGCTGCTGTCTCTTATGATGTGTGATAGATTAAAGGCTTTGTATTTTAGGTCAAGGATTAGAAAAACAGAAAATATGCTCACCTTGAATTCCTTCTTATGAGAGACTTCATTGTGAATGGCAGGTTTGAAAAACTGAATAAAGTGTTCGAAACTGCATATGCTGAACCAGAAAGCATTGTATACTATGTAGAAAAATGACTTGGACACCATCGTAGTACTTGGTGAAGGAGTATTATGACAAGGAGTATTATGACAGTCGCTGATGGATTTAATTAATTTATGCTTCCTAATGCTGGCACATGTGTAGATGGTGATGCTTTACTGTGGAGCTAATTAGTCAACTGCAGTATAGCTCACATGTAGATGTACCTTGTATGTTCAGGAGAAAGAACCGGTTCTGTGTCTACTAGCACGTAACAGGTTGTTTTGGCTTTGCTCTGCAAAAGCAGAGTGTAACCTTAGTTATATCAGAGCAGGGGTTTCAACTTCATGTTTTAAACATTAGGGTAACCAGCTGGACCTCACATAATACAAATATTGTAAAGGGGATTGTGGAAAGTGGGGGACAGGAAATAAATGTGAGCTACTTAAATGACATTTTACAAAAAAAATCTGTTTTGAAAGTACATTTAAAATGTGATCAGTTTTGGAAGTGGCAATGGTTTCTTAGTTTCATAGTTTCTAGGGTCGGAAGGGACCTGAGAAGGTCATCTAGTCTGACCCCCTGCCATGGCAGGAAAGAGTACTGGGGTCAAACGACCCCAGCAAGGTGTTCATCTAACCTCTTCTTAAAA
>NW_017729025.1:127913144-127931602 GCF_001723915.1 Gavialis gangeticus
TGTCTCCTTCAGCTTGCATGGGACGCGGTGAGCATGGAGTTGCCTCCTCCCCGGCGTCGTCCTCTCCTTCCTCCTCCTCCCGGGCAGCCAGGACCTCGTACCTGTTCTCCAGCCGGACTGGAGGAACTGGTGCTGCCATGTTTCGAGCAGCCCTGGCACGGGAGGTGACCATCTGCCAGTTAGCAGTGGAGGGCTCTTCTTGAGGTGCGTCGTCCTTGGTCGTACCACCCTGCAGGGAAAGAAAATAACTGTCAATTTCCTCCTCTGTCTCTCGGATTCCCCTCAGCCTGCTAACCTCCTCCTGGCGCTCCCTCACCCGCGCCTCCAGGGCCCTAAGGCGGGCACCTGCAGGACAGGTGTGAGAGTCCCCAGTCCCTGTCCCCCCCAGGCCTTGCTGGGTAGCACCCACAGGCCAGGGGGTTGGGGGATGCCAGCCCCCCCGGGGGCTCCGTCTGGGTGGAGGCCTCAGACAAGACCCGGGAAGGCCGCGCCCCCCCGGGCAGGGGCCCTGGCAGCACTCCGTGTCGACGCCATCGTAGGAGTTGCTGAGTTTCTAGCTGAGTTCGGTTCCTCTGCCCCGCGCTAGCAGGAGTCAGCCTCTGGGCCCCTCCTGCTCACCCTCCGGCGCGAACGCTGGCGCAAACGCCGGTGCGCTCTTACAGACCGCGCCTGTTTGCAAGCTCTGTTCGCGTGGCTTGGTGCTTCATTTCTACTTTCCAAGCACTTTGTAATTAGTTTGAAATAGTTCAAATAGAAGCACATGTTGAAAACGAGACTCTTCCAGTTTGCATGCATAAGGTATAGATCTTTCCAAGATGACCCTCATCTGTATTGCTATCTGCTATCATGGTAACCAGTGCTGGAGATTAAGAGGAAACATAACCCAGTCCACTATTTCTTTATGTGGCCACACACTCTAGGCAGAGTAGATTTGTATCAGAAGATGAAGGGCCTGTCATCAAATGATAAAGTGAGCTTGAGCTCATGAAAACGTATTCTGTATATCTCTGATTTAGCTAGTCTATAAGATGCAAATCTACTCTGCCTTCTGGTTGCCTTCAGACTAACATGGCTAACTACCTCTCTCCATACTCTTTTAGCTACAATGTGGGCCAAAAGGATAGCATCACTTTTTATTCTATTTCTGTATTAACATTTAGGGCTTTTTAATCATATCTGAAAGGGTGCTAAGGATGTCAAAATTTATTCTATTTCCTTTCTGACAAACACAGAGGTTTGAAGCAGGGAAGTAAGCATTGTTAAAAAAAATTAGCCATTTAAACTCTTCTAAATATATTGGTTAACCGTTTAACTAATAACATATACCTACCATCTAGGGGTCTTTCCCTGCACCATTTGGGCTGGGCTAATGCTTGGCTCAGTGCAGCGCTGGGAGTTGGGGCACCTGCAGAAAGACCCAAGCTCCCTGCTGGGACTGCAGAGCTGGTGGGACCCCCTTGCATTTTGCTTTTGTGATGCTGTTTCTGCCCTCAAACCCAATGCCCAGTCTGGCCCTCCGACATGTTGTGGGGCCACCACTTACTGTTTGGGTTCCGCCAGCTGCTGTCCCTTAGCTGAGGAGGGCAGTGGGATATGGGTTTAATGCAACTTGTGGGTCCCACAGCCCCAAACCATGGAAATCCAAATGGGAGAGAAACAAAAGGTATTTGCTGACTTGGACATTGGATAGAGACACCCGAGGGCTAGGGACACAGTTAAAGGAGCAAAACACTGATTGCAGGCATGGCTCAGCAGCTTCCGCCACCTGACCTCACCCTGCAGCCAGGGCTGCCAGGAATAGCCAGCACCCACTTTGCTTGCCACAGGGTAAGACACATGCAGGCAGTAAGTGGGTCTCGTGTTGCTGGCCACCACACGCTGCCCTGCCTCCCCTGCTCTGCCACCCCTTCCTGACCTCTCCTCATCTGGGGAGAAGGCTGGATCAACTTGGCTCCATCGCTGCCTCCTCCCACCCTGGCCCCAGCACTTGGATTTACATGGTGTGAACTGCTGCTGGAAGGGGCAGGTAGTGTGCAAAGGTGGGCTGGGCTGCCTCAGGGAAGGGTAGTCGTGAAAAGTAGTACCAGTAAGCCACATTATAATTCACACAATATAGTCTGTTTTAAATGTTAACTGTAAAGCATTAATGGTATAAATATAATTATAGTTTAACCATTTAACTTTTCACATCCCTAGTTTGAAGTAGGTCCACGTACCATGTACCTCCATGACTATTGTGTCAGTGTTATATAGAAAAATATAGACTAGATACAGATAGATTCATACCTGTAGTACCAGAAATTGCAAATCCTGGAAGACAGTTGCCAAAGATAGATTTGTAAGCACCGTATAAGATGTTTGTTGTTTGTGAGGGTTATATATAAATAAACTCATTGTACCAAGGAATAAGTGCAATAAAAACTTGGGTTAGGAAATACTGGTATTATATGTAGCTGGATCACTGCAATAATGCCCATGAGTACTGTGCCTCCATTACTTCTCTAGGAGGTAACTATTTTCAATGAAGCAATTGAAGCAGTGGCAGATACCGAATGTAGGCCAAGGTTGAGCAAGTGATGATTTCCCCTTGAAAATGTGGTTATTAAGCAATCTATCCACAGAGGCTGTGCACCCAGTGAAGAGAGGCTCTTTATGCAGAAGAGCAGGTGTTAATACAGAACTAGAGAAAAATCTCTGTCTACGGAGAGGACACTACAAAAGGCAGATTCAAAGTGCAAACTCAGTTATAATTAGATTTATTACTGAAGCTCTTTTAAAAGTTTGAGTTTCCCCACTGGAATCTTGAATGCCATCTCTTTTCTTTCAGGAAAATGCTATTACTCTGCTCCTTGGTTAAATTCAGAGCTGTAGGTCTCATCTTTTCCTACATGATCACACTGTTCAGAGAGTTAAAAGTCAGTAAAATACCATGAGACACCACGATCTTCTAATTAATTTTAATAAAATATAGCTGTGCTGTTGCTGCTACCACTGCTCTTATGCCATCTTCTTTTATCCAGAAAATGGAGAGTTGTAAGGGAGCAATGCAACCTGGAGAAATCCTGTGCATGTGCAGGTGATGTTTTGAGTATTTTCTGATGGTGTAATTAAACATATGGAAAAACTGATGAGTTAAAATGATGGCTGCCAACAAATATTTAATTGTAATTATTATCAAGTTAACACCCAGGAGTTATATTTCCAATTCCTCCAATGTAAATAACCATAGATTTTCAGTTCTCTAAAGACCTTCACAGTGCAGTGGGTAGAACACCTGATATAATAACAGTATTATAATAGTGCCAAGGATATGCACCTGTGACTTTCTTTTTTTACTTGTAAATTTTGTGCATGTTTTATAAGAGGCTCAGAACTTGTTTGCATGGGGAATTTACTTTACAATAAGCTTAGGTCTGAGTTTACAGCACAATTTGTCCTTCCTGCTAACATCATTAGTGGACAAATCAGAGTGTGTATTTAGAAGTGGACCAAGTTTAGTATACTAAGAATGTCCACACAAGGAGTTAATATGGAGCAGGTAGTGTGCTAAATATTCACGCCACAGCTTAGTACACACTGAAGAAGCCCTTGATTGTAGTAGTTACCAAATGTAGGCTTCTTCATTTAAATAATTTGTTAAACAATTTATTTTGGCCAGATGATATGTAACAATATTCACTAATATTATGCCTATGGGAATACAGGCCTTTTTAAAAAGTATCCTTAGCAACTATTCATTTGCCATGTTTTATTCTCATCTCTATATTACATGAGATGCAGTTATACACAGTGTATCTGAATATACCAAAGCTTTTCAATGCTTTTTGGTGTGTTCTGTTGTATACAGATTTTGTCTGACTTTAGATGCAATGCTCAACACCTTTGTGGACATTTAACAGTTATCTGTTAGTACTATTGCAGGCTAATACTATTAGACCCACAGGGACTAAGCTATTACATACATACATACATACATATGTGTGTGTGTGTGTGTGTGTGTGTGTGTGTGTGTACGTACACACACACACAAAGTCACATAATTGTTTTCTTAACATTAGTGTGTCTTATTTACATTTTTCACTTACCTGTTGGGATACTAATAGAATTATCTATTTACATATTTTCATTTAGTTTACCTGCTTGTAGGAAAACATAATAATTTGGACTAATTCCCTCTTTTCTTTTACCCCACTTTTTCAGGAAATGAAAGATTCCTCTTTGGAAGGTATATATGTACTGAGACTCTAACTACATAAAAGAAGCCAGCGGGCAACTCTCTGACACCGCATACTGCAAAAAACTAGAGGAAGATCCGACTACCCTTTTCACCTTAAAATTCAAAACTATCATCAAATCATTTCCATCTGAACTACAAGAAAAACTGCAGAACTTGATCTCCCCCAGTACCCAACCCAGGAACTTTTTACATGTTCCCTAAAATCTACAAACAAGGGAACCCTGGCAGACCTATCATATCCAGCCATGTAACCATAATAGAGGAAATATCAGGTTTCATTGAATCAATCCTAAAACCTCTTGTCACCCAAAGACTGAGTTTTGTCCAAGACACAACAGCCTTTCTAAACAACTTAAAAACATAGACTGCCTTCCTGGGAACACCCTCTTAGCCCTCATGGATGTTACCAGCTTATCTACCAACATCCCACACCGGGATGGCATCCAAGCCTGCCTTACAAGAGCACGATTATAGCTCAGAGTAGAGACCTAAAGATATTACTGAACTTATACACTTCATCCTCACACACAACAACTTCACTTTCAATAACCAACACTTTCTCCAGACCAGGGGCACAGCTATGGGCACTAAAATGGCTCCACAATATGCCAGCCTTTTTATGAGCCACCCAGGCTTTCACTCAACAAGGACATTCCTTCAGAGAGATGGACTGCACACCATTAGTTATGAAAAAGCCACCTGGATACCATGTGAAGAATTGCTGCAGAACAGAAAGAAAATCCTCATCAGTTGCACACCATTACTTATGACATATCATCCCTCCCTGGAACCTATACAAAATATCCTCAAACAGTTGCAACCCATATTAGTAGAAGACCCAATTACCGGTGGGGGCACATTTCTCGCAAGATAACCGCTTTCTCTCCAATCTCTCAGTTCTACTCTTCCAAGGGAATTTACAAAACCCCTTTTGCAGATGAGCCTACAAACTTCACTTCATCAACTACTGGATACAAAAAATCATGGACTAAATATAGACATTGGATTTATGACACATCATAACCTGCCTAACATCTGATTCCCCAGGTAACCTCTCTACCATTTACCAGCAATGTCTTATCACCAGGTCTACATTCCCCTTCCCCACCTGTTTCTCACCCATTGTCTGCCATAATTTGCATTTTCACTGACTGGCATTCTTGCATACTGGCCTCTGGCTTCTATTTTATCCCATGCAGGAAGAGCACATGACAACTGCAAATGCTTCCTCTGCCGGAAGAAGAGTGTTTGTGCCTGAAAGCTCTCAAAGAAGAATTTTTCCAACTATTTTAGTTGGTCTAATAAAAAATACTGGATTTACTCAAAGAACCTTGTCTGCCCAAGACTCTGTAACTGCATTCTCTCTATATTTAGCAAGCTTTCTCTATATTTCCCTATGTAGACAATTTACTTCAAATAGCTTGAAGGCTGGGGGGATATCCGGTCAAATGATGAAAACTGGTCAACAGAACAAACTCAAATTAGTGATATGTGTTTCTCTTAGTGAATGAGACTACACCAGACAAGTAATTACTGGTAGGGGAGAATGCTTATGCTGTGAAATTGAGGCAGGGTAACTTCAGGAAAAAAATATACATGTGACAGGATACACCACTATTTAGTTCATGCTTTGAGTTCATGAACTGAGGGTGGATACAGCTCAGAACCATGTTATTCAGAATGAAACAGTGATACTGTGGTGGGTTCAGGATACTGCTCCGTTCACACAGTTTCTCAGTGTTTAACACTTCCCACAGTCCTTTTATGTCCCTAGGCGTATGGTCTCATAGGATCATCAGAGTGTCAGTCTGTACTCAACCATTTTCAAGGGTTAACTCACAGTGCTGAGTCTTTCCCAGCCTCTTAGAAGCAGCTTCCAGTTCACTGCTGCTTGATCTACACACAATCCCCCTTCTCTGGTGCTCTCTCATTCTGTTTTCAGCTCTCAGGAGTCTGACTATCCTCTCTCAGGTCTCTCTGTCTCCCTGAAATCCCTGTCTCTCCCAAGCCTCCCTCTAGAAGTCTCTCTAGCTGTATCTCTGTGTTCTCAAATCCATCTGATCCTATTTGTCTCTCTTCCTTGGCTCCTTCCCCACAAGCCCTTGGTTCTTTCTGGAAGTCTGTCTCTAGCTTCCCCTCCCTGAAGCTCCTTTGACTTCCTGCACCCACTACTTATCTAACTCAGCTGGCTCAGTCTTCCTGAGCAGTCTGTAACTAGGGTTACCTCTCACCATTGGGAATGCATAGGTGAGATACCGGGGGGGGGAGTGGCACGTGCCCACCCTGAGATTGGCCCTTGCTGGCTGGGGAGTGGGGGGCAATGGCTGGTGCCCCCACCCCGAGACGTGGAGGTGTTGAGAGAAGCACCAGTGGCACTTCTGGGTTTGCTGCCAGCTCTTCTGCTGGTGGCAGCAATTGGTCCCTGGGGGACCCCCCCTCATCCCCACTTGGTTGGTGATTGGCCACTGATGCTACCCCAGGATCAGGACGCATCAGTTGCCCATGCCTCTCACAGCCTGGCTAGAGCTTCTGCAGCATGCAGATTATCCCCAGGCCCCTTGAGCTGACAGTCTGCTACAGATATTTATTTAGCTAACTTTTTTTTCACTCATAGTTTAGTCTCTGGAGGTAATACTTTTTTATACTCCATACAAACATTATGAAGCAAACCAGCAGACAATTGCAGTGAAAAGTCAAAATTCTGGTTCATTTTTCTATAACAAAATATTGACATATTTTGATACTAGGCAAGGGTATGACTTACTTAAATCACAATAGAACAGCTATTCCTGCTCTAGGACTTCAGGGCTACAACCCTCCTGCAACTGCTCCTGGGGTTTAAACTCTAAATGGGAGCCAAGCTTTTTGGCTGGCATGCCATAAAGTAAGTCCCTCTCTCTCACTGAATACCTCTCTAATCCCTTTTCCCTGCTTGGGACCTTGTTCTGCTCTCTCCTCCCTTCCTGATTCATTACTCTACTTTCCTCCCTGCCTTATCTGCACTGTTCTTCATGCTCCCTGCCAGATCTGCCATGAGTCAAATACTATGGCTGCACATACTTAGAGAGTGATAGTTGATGGTACCAAATCAACATGGTGCATGGTGACCAGTGATGTCTCCCAGGGCTCCGTTCTTGGACCTGTACTCTTTAATGATCTGACTTTGGATTCTGGTGTCAGAAGTGGAGTGGCTAAGTTTTCTGATGATGCCAAACTATGGGGAAGTGTGGTCATGCTAGAAGATAGGCTGGTGATTAAGGCCAACCTCAACAGGCTCACAAGATGGGTGGATCAAAACCTGATGGCATTCAACACAGAGAAATGCAAGGTGCTCCACTTCGGGAGAATCCCCTCCCCCAATCATACTTATAGGCTTGGGAGTGCTACACTTGCTAGCACCATGACTGAAAGAAACTTGGGGGCTATGATTGACCACAAGATGAACATGAGCCACCAATGCAGTGCTGCAACTGGCAAAGCAAAATAAACTCTGGCTTGGATCTATTGATGCATCTCAAGCAAAACCCAGGAAGTCATCCTCCTACTCTACTTGGCCTTGGTGAGGCTGCAGCTGGAATACTGTACCCAATACTGGGCTCCACAATTCAGAAAGGATGTGAAGAAGCTTGAAGAGTCCAGAGGAGAGCCACATGCATGATTAGAGGAGAAGAGAGCAGGCCTTATGAGGAAAGGCTGAGAGCCATGGAACTCTTCAGCCTGGAAAAGCAAAGGCTCAGGGATGACTTGGTGGCAGCCTATAAGTACATAAGGGGTGTGTATTAGGAAATGGGAGAACATATTATGCTAGGGCACCCCAAGGGAAGACAAGGTCTAACAGTCACAAACTCCTGGAATACTATTTTAGGCTGGACTAAGGAAAAACATCTTTATTGTCCGAGTCCCCAGGGCCTAGAATAGACTCTCCCTTAGAGGTGGTGTAAGCACCTACTCTGGACACTTTCAAGAAACACTTGGATGCCTATCTTGCTGGGATTATTTGACCCCAGCAGACTTCCTGCCCCTTGGGCAGGAGGCTAGACTTGATGATTTAGTGAGGTCCCTTCCAGCCCTAATGTCTATGAAATCTATGAAGTCTATGCTACTTGTGGCATGTGTGCTACAGATTGGCCATGCTCCTCGAGATACTTCAGAGTTAAAAATAGACTGGGATCAGGGAATGGTATTTTTACATTCTATTCCATGTTGGATAAAAGTGGATACAGACGTGCTGGCATGCTGAATGGTGTACTAAGGGACATTTGTTATCTAGTTTGTACAGATTTGACCAACAAATGCCCTGATTTAGCAAAGCACTTGATCATGCGTCATAGAGCATTTGTCTCAATTGGTATGAATAAGTTAATGGGAGTCGAATACATGAAGATAACATGCTTTGTGTAGCAGGTTGGCAGTTCAGTCTTTAATTCTCTGGGCAAATGTGCCCCTCAGGATAGTACGTAAACCATCCATCAGCAATCAGATAAATACATAAACAATAAAAGTTTAACTCACAGTCTATGGTCTTTCCCAGACCCTAAGAGAGTATCCTGGTTTGATGCTGCAGCTTCTAGCTATGCAGCCTTCCCTCTCTCCCCTAGCTCTCTTCCGTGGGAGTTTTTAAATTCCTCTGGGCCAACCAATTATCCTCCGCAGCTGGCCCAGTCCTCCTAGGTAGGCTTGTAATCACTTTCTTACTGCCTGTGGGCTGCAGCCCCTGAGACCTGCAGCCTTCTACACATTGTTAGAAGCATAAGCACATATTCAAGTTATTATTGATTAGGTCCTAAATTATATTAGTGGGGATCACAGTAAAGAGTTTTTATTTATTGAGAAAAGAAAATACAAACCTGAAGAGAGTTATTTTGTTTTGTTTTATGTTTACAAAATTATTAGTTTTAGAAACAGATCCAAATATTTATTTTCATGCTAAATTTATGTAGGCTATTTTGGTGTTGGTCAACTTTTTTGCCCAGTGGGCTGGCTGGCTGGGTAGTGCCCAGTCCATCCGTGGGCTGGATCTGGCTGGTAGTCCCAATCCGACGCTTGGTACAGGTGTGGTGGGGCCCCATTCATTCATTCACAAGGGAGTGGGAGGGCAACCTGGTCCCAATCTGGCTGTGTGGGGAAAGAGGGCATACCTCTATCTCCACCTGGTCCCAGGTGTGGGAAAAGGGGCACGACCCAGTCCTGGCCCAGCCCCATGGAGGAGGGGACCCACACAGATCTTGGGAATTTGGCAGCAGGGGAGGGTGATGATATTAATTTCCACTGCTCCCCTGCCACTAAATTTCTTGAGTTGCGGGGAGCCCTGTGAGCTAGATGCCATGGCTCCATGTGCCAGATTTGGCCCATGGGCCTCAGTTGAACCCCCTCTGATCTATCTCAATTGTAAATATATGAAAATCATATATGAAAATCTATCATTATTATATTTGGTCAAATCTTAAATTATATCAGTAAAACTAATGAGAATTAAAATGCTTTCTCCCTTCAGAAATAACTTGAAAGGTGGCCATCTAAGGGATCCTGAAGCCTGCAAGAGAGCTTCTTGCATATTGTTGATTTGATTATGGATAGTATCTACTGTCCTACAGCTTATTAATTATAACATAAGGCAAAAAATAGGAGGCTGTAATGTTATGGGGCCAAATTCTTCAGTCTTTAAACCAAAATCCAATGATGCCATTGTTTTTCCTAAATGAGAAGTACAGGGGTTTGGCTCTTGGTTTGTAAACTCTTTAGATATATGGAGTGGGTTGAAAAACCATCCTTAGCTCCTATTGTTCCTGCTTCTTATCCTTTTAGGACTTAGGGCTTCCAGTAGAATTTGCAGCTATACAGATTTCAATTTTAGTAGGAGTTTTTTTTTAGTATTGCAGTAGTGCCTGGCAGCCTCCCTCATGAACAAATCCCCATTGTTCCAGGCTCTGTACTAACACAAAACCAGGCCACCCAATTAGGTGGGTGGCCAACTGGCTTAGGGACTGCACCCAGAGAGTGCTGGTGAATGGGTCATTCTTGGCCTGGAAGGAGATAGGCAGTGGGGTCCTGCAGGGTTTGGTCCTTGAGCCAGTGTTTATTTAATATCTTCATCAGTGATTTGGATGAGGGTGTGGTAAGCACCCTCTCTAAGTTCATGGATGATACCAAATTATGGGGCAAAGTGAATACACCAGAGGGCAGGGAGCAGTTACAGGCTGACCTGGACAGATCTGGATCTCTTCAACCTATACAAAAGACAGCTGAAGGGTGACCTTGTAGCCACCTATACATTTATCAGGGGAGGACAGCAGGGAATTGGGGATGTGCTGTTTACCAGAGCGCCCCAGGGAGTAACTAGGAATAATGGGTACAAACTAGTGGAGAGTAGATTTAGGTTAGACATTAGGAAGAAATTTTTTACAATAAGGGTGGCCAGAGTCTGGAATGGGCTTCCAAGAGAGGTGGTCCTATCACCTAACTTGAAGGTCTTCAAGAGGAGGCTTGACAATCACCTGGCTGGGGTTGTCTGACCATGGTCCTCTTTCCTGCCAGGGGCAGGGAGTCAGACACGATGATCCATTGGATCCCTTCTGACTCTATAATCTATGAATCTATGAAAACAAAGAGATTGTTTCTGACAATGTCAATTTATTTTACTGTGTCCAAGTTACACCCAGAAAACCATGGTTGTGAAAGAGAAACATATTTAACACTTTTTCTTTTTCTCTGTTTCTGAAAACTCCTATGGATTCACTGTGAAAATGTTCATTCAGATCAGTTAACATTTTAACCAACCTGCGTTACTCATTGGTATTTGTACACTGTAAATTAAAGCAATCTCTAGGTTGAAAATATGTGTTTAAAACAAGTGTCCGTGTCATGACTGGCTAACCAATGACCCATGGGCCAATTGTGGCTTGCAGGGGTTAATCTGCAGCACCCAAGCTTCCACTTGGCTGCTGGTCCCCCGACTCATTCTGGTTGCAGCAGCGGTGGGGGGTCCCTGATCCTCCAGCTTTTGATTCCTGCATTTGTCCCTGAGGGTGACACAATGTAGTATAGCCCAGAGTACTGGGGAAGCCCATGGCACAGTGTAGCAGGGGTCTTTCACCTGAAGGAGAGGAGGCATCCTGCATGTGCGATGCAGTGCTGCTACAACTCACAGTGTGTTGGTGTGGCCATGCAGTGTGCAGCCTCTGGCCATTTAGAAGTTTGACAGCTCTGATCTATGTGATGGGTATCTTGATTAAATTCCCTGAAAAGAGTCCCTGGATTTGCAACTAGAATTTCTTAACCATACCAACTGTCCATATTTTCACTCACAGGCCAGAGTTTAAGATGTCTTACTAAGCAATCTACTGTTTGCAAATGTGATTTTTATCGCATTTGTAGAAATTCTTTTTTTCAGGCACAAAGAAGTACATTTAAAAAGTGTGATTATACAAGTTGAAAAACTCAGTTACTCAAAATCTTGCCAACTGGCTGCTATTTGTGATTGTATGTAGACTCATTAAAGCTAATTTTTCTGTTCACAGCAATCCACCCAAGACTCTTTCTTCAGGATTTGGTTTTTAAATGCTAATTTTTGAAAGTCTTGACTCTAAATGTAAAAAGGAATACATACATCTGGATTTCTCAACTTAGCAAAAAATAATTAAAGCTTCATTTAAATCTTTGCAGAGAGCAACAGTTGTGTCCTTGATTTATTTACCAGTCTTACATTAAAATGCTAATACGGATTCTGTGTGTGGATTGGGGACAGCCTAGACGTTTATAGGAAGGACCTGATGCCTTTTTAGAGACATATACATTGCTCTTTCACTGTTTAAAAATACCTATTTTTAGTGTTACACTGCTATTGCCCTTTGTCCACCAAATTCATCTTAAAAGAAAAACAAGAGAGTTCCTGTTTCTATTAGTCAATGGAACTGATTATGTAAATAAAAGCAGTAGGTCAAATTCCTCCCTTGTGCAATTCCAGTGGAGCTCAGTTAGTCACATAAATGATGACGTCACCTCAAGATGTCCTTATGTAGTTTAGAGTTCTTTTTAATTGAAATAAAAATAAAAAGGAAAACCATAATTAAAAATAAGAATGGAGAGTAGCTTTTGAAATTTTAAAAATCTAATTAAACATTTAGAAAAGCACTAGAAGCAAGGCTGCAAAGACAATTTTGATTGTTTTTGCTGTGTGATGGAATAATGGAAAGTTTCTGTAACTGAATGACTAATGAATTATTTGTAAAAAAAAAAAAAAAGAAAAGAAATGAGAGAGGCACTCGGGCTATATATACATATGCTCAATATTCTGTATTTTGTGTTTTAAGAGAGGGAAAAAGTCCATCCTTCTGGGCAAAAAGCTTGTGTCCCTACATTTTATTGGACAGTATATGCATTTAGTACAGCAGAGAGCACAGCATTTACAAACAATACAGCTCTGAATAGCAGCAGTGAAGAATTTAATTTTTTCTACACACTTCCCCCCCTCCCACAAAGAAAAAGGAAGTTTAAAAATGACTGTAGTTGGATAGCAAATATGGCAGAATTCTGTTATGGACCTTAATCATTTTCAAAGAAACACCTGGTAATAAACAAAGAACTAATAAAAGTAATAGTATTTTGCACCAAATAGTCATTAGAGACAGACTGCCCTTTAACCTATTGTAAAAGGGTACTTGTTTCAACTGCTGTTATGGTCTGTGCTGGCCCTCCAGTCCTTGAGGTTGTGGTGCAGCTGCCAGAGCCACATGGCCAGCTGTCTGAAGATGGGCCATGTCTGGCATGGTCAACTTGGGTGGCATGTTGCCACATGCAGCCAGAGTGGGCTCCCATTGGTTGCTGAAAATTCTGCTGGAAGTCAAAAGGGGCTACTGGCATATTTACTGACCCCTAGAAAGGAGAAAAGCATGAGAGGAGAGGAGTTCATGTAAGCCACATGAAGACACTGAGACTGTGACAGAAGCCAGAGTCAGAGCCACTGCCAGAGTCAGAGGCAGGAGCTAGAGTCCAAGCCAGAGCTGGGATGGGAAGGTGGAGCCACAGACAAAGCCAAGTGGTGAGAGAAAAACCCTTCATTGGAGGGGCCGCAGTGAGGTGGTAGGAAGTGGGTAATGGATTGGGTGAGTCTGAAAATTAAGGGCCTGGAAATAGTGGTGGGATAATCATGATTAATGGATCAGGAGGCATCGAGGGAGTGACTTGCAAATTGACTCAACCCAAATCTAGTGAAGGGATGGGCTGGTACCTGAAGAATGCCTTAATTGGTGGAATAAGCAGGGATGAACTCAGTAATTAATGAGCTATAGAGAAGGATTAATTGAGTAACAAGACTTGCTATTTGATGGAATATAAATAAGGATCGAGTGAGGATGTGCTTGGTCAATTAATGAAGTATGAAGAGAGATTAAATCAAGTGATGGCAAACTCATTAAATTGATTAAATATAGGTTTAATTGAAAGATGGCAACTCATTAATTGAGGAAATATAAATAAGGACCAATTGATGTGGTGAATGGGCAGTGAGAGCATTGCCAACAGGTGAACTATAAAACAGTTCATTTGCTGGATAAGTTGGCAAGAGTGGGAATGTTAGCCAATGATTCTCATGGACAAGTGACCAAAAGGACTGATTGGGAACCTGGCACCCCAGGTAGGATGAGATTTTAGGGAAGATTGCGGGCCTGAGCCCAGATAAGTACGGTATGGGCAGGGTGTAGGGAAGGTGGAGCTCTGTGAAGAAATAGCTCGCTCTCAGGTCTTACCACTGGCTGTCACAAACATCTCCCCTCCCTTCTTTTTTTTTTTTCTTTGAACATCAAGGCATGGCAGATGAGAAACAAGGGAGGCTCCTAGGTGGGGAATGAATGAGTGAGTAAGAAGTCCCCTGGATACACATGCCCACACATACCATATTTTCTTGCATAGAACATGTCCCCAAATAAAACACAAACATTTTTAGAAGGCAGAATGTAGACAAAAAATATTTTTCCAGTCATAGTCAACTGCATGAATAGAGTAAGTTCTCCTTGAAACATAAGAGTGTCTAGGAAGTATGGCACCAGGAACTTCTGTGATGCCCCAGTTTGTGGATATCCTATATTCCTAGGAGGATATATTGTGTGTCAGATAAAGTTAAGCCCCAGACCTATCTCCCTCTCACCTCCCCCCACCCCCTATTCCTTGCTTGTGTCTGCCCACGCTGTCTGTCCAAGGGTTAAGCTGCCTGCCTGCCTGTCACTTTTGCTCTCTGAGCTGGGCTTAGCCCAGAGAAGAGCAGCAACCTAGTGGCAACAACAGTGGTGGAGGCTGGGCAGTACTTACAAGACCTGGTCTTCATATTCCACAGTAGATAGATCAAAATCCAGCACACTGGTTGTAACTCATGCTCTCTTTTTCTTCCTCTTCATTGAATTCTTTCTTTTAATTTCCATTATCACCTGATGGTACCTTCTGCCAGAAATCTTGCTGTCTTGGCAGCATGGACCAGATGCTTTTCCACTCCTGCTTCTTCTGGGTAGTTTCTCAGTTCTTCACCTCCTTTGTAGTATACTCCCTCCTCTCCAGCTCCATCATCTTAATCCCCTCTCCACCTTTCCTCCCAGAAGTAATGTCATGCTGGTCCTTTTTCTTGTCTCCACCTCCCACACCCCTTATCCTAAATAACTTAAACCTCTTTGAGGATCTCTACATGTTTATATCTTCTTGTTTTCTCTACATTACTTCCTGATATGGCCCCTGCCTCTCAGTTGACTCCAGATACTAAAATTACTACTTGATCTAACTTTTATCTCTGAATTTTGCCTCCAGGTATTACCTTATTACCATCAGTTCTGTTCACTCGTTTTGCTACCCTGTGTGCTGTTTCTATGATCTTCAAACTATTCTGGTGTTCTCTGTCCCTTTCTTCAAGGAGCCTTCCCTATTTCTACTATGTTAACTTACTAAAAGATATATATTTCAAAATAAATCCATAGCATATCACAAAACTAACAAGGTATGTTCTTAATATTTCTTCATTTTTTGTGTTCTTGTGACAAGGTATTTAGCAGAATTTGCAGATTTATTGGAAAATAAATGAGATTCCACACTGAGTGCTGGCCTTGAACTTGTGATCTCTGGGGTGTAATAAAGTCACCTTAGCACCCACTCCACTCCAGCCTCCTTTTACTATTAATTCTTTAGTGAACATGGTGACCATTGGTGAGACTGGATTTGGACCCAGCACCTATACCTTTGTTCTGGGTGGGCACAGCCCTCAGACCTACCACAACACCTGCCAGTCAATAATAGGCAAATGTATTGATACAGAGTAAGAACAAAAAAGCAACAATACAAACAATTCTATATCTACCAATTCTAGGGCTGTCAACAGAGTCAAAGTACATCTGGTCAGGATGCATGCTCCACTCTGAGGCGCTCTCTCTTAGGTGTCAGCAGTCTGGAGGTGGGATGCTGAAGCCCACAGCCCTCCTCCACTGGGGTGGATGAGATAGGCTACTGGTATGCCCTTGGTCCATGGTGGCCTTGGGGACCCTTCCCCGGGGGACAGGGTTGGGGATGGGGACCCCTCTCAGGGAGCAAAACAGGGAGAGGGACAAGGAGGGATGGGAGAGACCCTTTGTTAATCTCAAATCTCTGCTTTTGTATTCTCTTTCTCCCTTGATGATTCCTGATGACTCTTCATCCGTGGCTATCTCTGGTTGTCTCTCCATGGTCACAAGTCCATGTAGCCTTCTGGGCCTTCTCTTAATTTGGTCTGTTCCCCCAAAACTGGGACTTACGCCCCCCTACTCTTTGAGGCCTTGTTGCTGATGTCACCTATCTTGTGTTATGGGGCAGCATGGTACATACTTCCCTTGGTTCCCAGGCAGTTTCTTAGACTGTTTGTCCTTGTTGGTCTTGTTGTGCTAGACAGCCCGTCTACTTTCAGGGCCATGGGAAGCTGTGTGTGTGTGTCTCCCAAGCTCTTTAGAAATCTAACTCCTGCTGCCCATCTTGACCCCTTACAATGCATATATCTATACCTAAAAGCCAATTCCCCAAAAACAGACCTTTAAATACCATTTCTAAGCCAACAACCATGGGGTTCAATAAATGCAGTGAATAAGAAGACTAGAAAACTATTTGTGAAGCAGTATGCAACCTCTGCAGACTCTATCTGACTCTAACAGCTACATAACTGAGGGACCATCTCCCAATTACCAACTCAGTATCCTTAGTTAGGGAGCATCTTTAAATTGTCAATACTGTCACTACAGTGAATGTCCCAGTCTTCTATGCCTTTACCCACTTACATGTTGATGAGAGAGAGATTTTTCTTTTCAGGTCCTGCTATTGTGATTCTGAATCATGCTTATCCTCATAACTAATTCATTCACAACAAGATGGCAACTTTCATGGCCACCTTATAAATGGGGACCACTGAAATTCACACCAGAAATGCACTGCATGGCAGCTTCTTTACTTTTCTTTAACCCCCATCCCCTTGCCACTGATTGGCGGAGGTGCCATATCAGCCCTGATGCTCTTTGATCACCCCCCGATCAGTGGAAGGTGAAAATCACAGTTTTAAATATGCTGCTTTTTTTGCCTCCTCCTGCTGATTTGGTGGAGGGACCCTGGCAGCCCTGCAGCTTGCTGCTGACCGAACAGGAGACAAAAACTGGGGCATATTTAAAACTGCAGTTTTCACCTCCCAGCCACCAGGAGCAAGCAACAAGCAGTGGGGCCAATGGGTGCCTCCACTAATCAGCAGTGGGGTGGGAGAGTGGGGCATGTGGGGGAAACTCCAAAGTTAAAGGAGATGCTGTGCAGTGCACTTCCAGCACGAAGTCTAGTGGCCCCTACTTATAAATAAATTTGCCAGGAGCAAGATTAATTTAATGTGGAAGCATGACAGAATTGAGATCTCTGTAGCTAGTATTAATAGAGTATATAGTACTTCTATTTTACACAGTAATCAACTGTAACAGTTTGAAGCTGTCTGAACCTGTACCATGTAACAATTACAAAGACTGTTTCACAGTGTGTGTGTCTACACGTGTGATTAATGAACACAACTAAACTCTGGAGCTAATTTCTGTGCTGCACATGGAGCCCACTTGGACCAGTCTGGGTTGGTAGGGGACCCAGGGGGTCAGCCTCCCAGCACAGGGCTGCTCCAATTGGGCTCCATGTGCTGCATAGCAGTTGGCTGAGTCATGAAGGTGCTTCAGTGCAGGGGCTGTCTGCTGGCTAGCACTGTACTGAAGCACCCTGTGCCCCAGCCAGCCAGGACAGCATCTACACATGCATGAAAAAACTCCACATCAGGGTAGTACTTGTATTTACTACCCTGCTGCAGAGTTTATTATTTCTGTGCACCCTAGTAAGGGCACATGTGTAGACACCAAGACTTTTACTGTGCAGTCAACTGCTCAGTAAATGTCTTGTGTAGATGTGCCCAGAGGTGTTGTCCATTTATGCTCAGTGCTACAGTAACACTTGTTGTACATTCACAAGGAGCTGCCACAAGAGTTTCACACTTATTTTATGACTTAACAATCTGAATGAAATGCTGGCCATATTGGAGTCCAAAACACATCCCTACCCTACTCCATCCTATGGGGATAGACTGTAACCCCTGCAGATGCTTACAGTCAGTGCCCTCAGGAGAGGCTGACAAAGAGTGACCCACTTAAGGCACTGCTAGCAGGTATTCAGAGACTGGAGCAATGATGAAAGTTTCATAGAATCATAGAAGTAGGGTCGGACGGGACCTTATAGATCTTCAAGTCCGACCCCCTGCCAGGGCAGGAGAAAAAAACAAAACTGGGATCAAATGATCCCAGCTAGGTAGGGATCCAGCCTCCTCTTAAAGACCCCCAGGGTAGGAGCCAGTACCACTTCCCTTGGAAGTTGTTTCCAGATCCTAGCCACCCTAACTGTGAAGTAGTTCTTATGGATGTCTAATCTAAACCTACTCTCCAACAACTTGTGGCCGTTATTCTTTGTTATGCCAGGGGGCGCTAGGGGAAACAAGGTCTCTTCCAAACCTTTCTGTTCCCCCCTGGTGAGTTTATAGACAGTCACCAGGTCCCCCCTCAGCCTTCTCTTGTGAAGGCTGAACAGGTTCAGGTCCCGCAGTCTCTTATTGTAGCGTCTGCCCTGTTGTCCCCGGATCATGTGGGTGGCCCTCCTCTGGACCCTCTCAATGTTGTCCACATCCCTCCTGAAGTGGGGCGCACAGAACTGGACGCAG
>NW_017729025.1:127936602-127957254 GCF_001723915.1 Gavialis gangeticus
TGTGACCGTTATTCCTGGTCACTCCTGGTACTGCTCGGGGGAACAGGGACTCCCCCAATGCCTGCTGGTCCCCTCTGACTAGTTTGTAACAGGCCACTAGATCCCCCCTCAGCCTTCTCTTGTGAAGGCTGAACAGGTTCAGGTCCCTTAGTCTCTCTTCGTAGGCCTGTCCTGTTGCCCCCTGATCATGTGAGTGGCCCTCTTCTGGACCCTCTCCATGTTGTCCACATCCCTCTTGAAGTGTGGCGCCCAGAACTGGATGCAGTACTCCAGCTGCGGCCTGACCAGTGCCGCATAGAGGGGGAGGATCACCTCCTTGGACCTGCTCAAGATGCATCTGTGGATGCATGAAAAGGTGCAGTTGGCCTTCCTGACTCCATCCCCACACTGCCGGCCCATGTTCATCTTGGCGTCAATGATGACTCCAAGATCCTTTTCTGCCTCTGTACTGATGGGAAGGGAGTTCCCCAGCCTGTAGGTATGCTGCTGGTTCTTCCTCCCCAGGTGCATCACCTTGCACTTGTCGGTGTTGAATCCCATCCTGTTCTTATCTGCCCACCCCTGTTACCTGTCTAGGTCTGATTGCAGCCTATTCCTCCCTTCTAGCGTCCCCACATCTTAGTGTCATCAGCAAGTGTGAGAACCTATGTAGCATTTGGTATGGCCTGTGGAATCTATTAATAAGCATTTTTGTTTAAAGGAAAAATGCACTTTCTCTCAAAAATGCTTTCTTGCCATAACCCCTACAGCAGGGGTTCTCAATCCCTGGGGTGTGGCCTGGTGCCAGGCCGCAGCGGGTTGGTTGCCAGTCCACAGTATGGTCAGCTGCTGGACTGGAAGTGGCCATGGACCGACAAACTGCAGCCCCCCCAGAGCCGGACAGAGAGGCTGCAGTTGCTTCTGCAGGGCCTGTGGCAGCACAGGGTTTGGTCCCCCACCCATGGAGTGGGGGTATCTTTATTTGTCTTTTGGCTGGAAATTCCAGTGGCAGTCAGCTGTGACTATTTGGCTGCGATTAGCTGGGCTGTGGCCACTTCCAGACTGCAGTTTGCTGGGCCACAGCATAAAATCTTTGGGAACCCCTGCCCTAGAGGAATAAGTGCTGCTGGACTGCAAAGGTGTCAAGTGATTGAAATACAGATTCCTTCACATTTTACTGCATGCTTGTCCAAAATAATAGGTTCTATTTACACTGAAAACATGTTACTTGTACAACACCACTTGCAGCTATTTTAAACGTTACAGGAAAAAATTATGATTAGATCAGAGACCACAAGAGTCTGAGCTCACTAAGAGTAAACTGAGGTCCCCTGTTGGCTAAAAGCTTCTCTATTTTAACAATATAGGCTAAATTCTATCCTCATTTGCACCTGTGCAACTGTTTTGAACTCTATTTAGCCCCATAACAGAGAAAAATACTACTCAGTGATACATGTTGGAAAGCTTCCTTTTGAGTTAGCCTCCAAAGAGCTCCTAACTTTCATTTGATTTGCAAGGTAGCACATGAATGTTTCTTTTCAAAAGTATATTATTTTTTGATTACATATTGTGTAAATCATTTTTTTCTGATAACCTGCTCTGTAATAACCTTACCATGCTGGTCCTTGGTTATATCACATATCATCAAATTATAAATCCTTCTTTGCTTTGTCAGGAACAATAGAAATCTCTCCTTTTAATAGTCCTCCCAGGAAGAGAAACCCAGCTGTATTTATCAGGTTTTGCTGCCTAATCAGTACCAGTTTTGAGGAAAGAAATAAATGAGTTTTCCCTCATTAAGAAACTATATCAAACTCATAAGCTGTGATTTTTAATTGGGGCTGAATACATTCTTGTTTAAAATTCCTTACATGTTTAATGATCCTTACAATAGTGGCAGCATGCATGATTCATTGACAAATTATGAAATACAAAATATTAAGGTAACTCTATCACAAACCATGTAGTCTAACCTATTGGTAACATCATAAAAGATCCCCTTTATGATACTGTCAATAATTTTGTACATTATTTACTCTGCCTCTTTCACAGTATTTTTCTCATACCTTTAATTAAGTTAAAGGATGATCTATGCTATAGATATATAAATGTACCCTTAAAATTTTAACATTATATAATTTAAGGAGCAGTTCTGGTAGTTCTGGTTTATTGGGTACCTTTACTATTTTTATTTTTTTTGTCATTTAAATGCTACCTTAGGTCATATTTTCAGTTGGAAATGAAATGCAACATATGGGCGGGGGTGTATGTATGTGTGTAGATATCTAGAGCTGTAGCTATGGATCAATGTCTCTTTTTTTTTTTTGGTCAACTTTCTAATGACAGTAGTGGGCAGCAGACATTAAATCCTCACTTGACATCTGGAGGATGTATTTCAGATAAGCTGCTTAAATGTATGTGGAAATGTAGTCTACTGTGAAGGTGGTTCCATTCCCATATTAGGTAAGTATCTCTGCAGAAGCACGTCTTGTAGTCTTTCTGCAGGCAAGTTATTCCTTGTAGGCTGTGGAGTTAGGTTAATATCTTGGATCAAAAGATCAGAATAAAGGGGTTTACTTCAAGAGACTACTAACTGGGGGCCAGATGGTGGACTTCTTTTACATATTACTGAAAAGTTCGAACCAGAGTTTTTATTCTGGCTCATCAACAATGTAAAAAGGATGAAAAAATAGTTTCAACTGAACCAAAGCTGAACATTTTCAGTTAATCAAATTTTGAAATTAAATCAATTGAATTTTGTAATTTCATATCAAAACATTGAAATATTTCAGTGTTTCAGACCTTTTTGAGTATTTTTTCAAAATGAAAAATTGAAGTTAACACAATTCACAAAACATCTTTGTGTCACTGAATCCAGTTTTCATATGAAAAAGCTTTAAAGAGAAGTTACTGACCAATTTTCATTGCACAGGTATTAATTATAGGAAGTAGGCTTACATTTGTAAGTATCTGTACATTAGTATGAGTAAGGGGCTTACCATGTCTCTTAAAAGTACTAATTCAGATTTTTTTTTAAATCTAATCCTTTGATGGGATAACTACCAGAAAACAGACTCTTGAAAGTTGGAACTCTGATAGGCATATTACTTAGTTTATGTACTCAGGAAATAAGATTCTGATAGTAGATAAATTGAAAAGATAATTTGTAAAAATGTATTTATAAAGCAACCTAGTGTCAAGTACGTAGAAGGTAGGAAATATCAGAATTAAGGCTGTCTGTGGAATTTATGTTTGCCCCCTTCTTTGTGTTATGATAATCATCAATTGCAAGATTACATACAGTTCTTTAGCTCTCCTACAATACCCCTTGCACAGAATTATCAGGGAATGAGAAATAGTGTTGCAAGAAGAATAATGAATATTCTCTGAAGAATGTTCTCATTTGAAATAATTGAATTAGGCTCCAGGAGAGCAAAGTTCTGTTTCTATTTGCTGTTAGATGAGACAGTATTATAAAGAACACACATACACAAAGGGTTCTATTCTGGGTCCAGTTCTCTCCAGTCACTTTTATTATTAGCTTGCATGGAGAGCATACTGATCAAATTTGCTGATGATACAGAAGTGGGAGGGTTGCAAATACTTTAGAGGATAGGATTGAATTTCAAAGGAATCTTATAAATTGGGGAATAGAAAACAAAGTGAAATTAACAACAGACAAATGTAAGGTTGCACATAAGGAAGAAGAAACATGCATAAATACAGAATGGGGGGAGAATTGGCTTGGCAGTAGCACTGCCAAGAAGGATCTAGAGGTTATCAGTGGTGGCGGCAATCCCTTGATTCAAGGATGATTTTAGCTGTGGCCCACTGATTGGTCTTGAGGTGACCTAGGAGTCCAATCCTTGAGCCTCAGAACCGTCCACAGAAGTTTGCAGGTCTTTATGCAGGGGAGGGCAGGCTGTAGGCTTGGATTTGTCTCATTTCCCTTCCTCTGTTCTCTCTTCTCTGTTTCAAAGGCAAGATGCTATACCTCAAGATGGGCTGCTGCTTGGTTGAGATTGTGGTGCCATTGGAGTTGGTTAGCAGCTGGATCCTCCCTAGCTCTTGCCAGTAGTTAAGCTCTGCATCAGGGTGTTTAGAAACCCGAAGAAGCCATGCTTGAAGCTGGTGCTTCCAGGCATGTGGGTTTGTGGCAGGGCATGGGCAAACCCTGAAGATTCCCAATTGTGAATCTTTAATTACCTGTGTTGTCTGTGGGACTTGATCTTCATCTGTTGCAAGATTCAAAAGATGTGCAGTGAATGAGCCAGGAAGGAATGGAGAAAGGCTAAGGTAGTCTCATAGTTAAGGTTTGGAGAATTAAATTATTTTTCTCCCTTTGCCATGGAGATCCTATATTAGTGATTCCCAAAGGATGTGCTGTGGCATACTAGTGTGCCCTTGAAGTGATGGAAATATGCTGTGAGATGCCCCTGTGTGAGAAGGTAAATGCTGTCCTTCCCCATTCAGCACCCTGTATCTGTCTCAGATATTCTAGTGGAAACTGCAGCTGCTCCTTTGGGCGCCACTGTTGCTGCCTTTTCCTGCCCTTCCCTGCCTGCAGACAGCCCCTGTGCTAGCTCCCCACATACTCCCAGCAACATGCTTCCCTATGAGCAGGTAGGCAGGTAGGTGGACACACAGATGGAGCTACTAGGCTTTGCAGCCTGGCTCTTCCCTTTCACTCCTCCCACACTTTGGGGTTGGCAGGAGGGAGCATGGAGGTGTTCACCAGCATATGAATGACCTGGTGAGGGGGCTGTGGGTGCTTGATCACCTGGGCAACAGCGATCATCGCCTGCTGGAATTCATTATCCAGTGCAAGGTGGCAAAGGCCTGCAGCAAGGCAGCAGCCCTAGACTTCAGGAGGGTGGACTTCAATGAGGTAAGAAGAATAGTCGGGGAGACACTGAGGACCTGGAGGGGAGGGGAGTTGGGTATCCAAGAAGAGTGGTTGCTCCTTAAGGAGACGATCCTCCAAGCCCAAAGGAAGGTAATCCCAACACGGACCAAAGAGAGCAGGAGGGTGCAAAAGCCCCCATGGCTTACCAAAAGCATCCGGGAATGTCTCCTAGCTAAAAGGGAGGCATGCACCCAATGGAAGGGAGGGGCCATCACCAGTTCGGTGATGCGGTTTTTCGGGGCTGCAGGGGGACGGTCAGGAAGGCCAAGGCAGAGATGGAACTGGGACTAGCTACCCAGATCAAGGACAACAAGAAGTCCTTTTTTAAATACATAGGGGGCAAAAAGAAGGTACCGGGTAATGTGGGGCCCCTGCAAAACACGCTAGGAAATCTGGTTGTAACACCAGACAACAAAGCTAACCTATTTAATGACTTCTTTGCCTCCATTTTCCTGAGTAGGGACCAGATCAGGCCCCAGGGGAGGCCCACCTAGGCCAAGGTCACTGAGGATCTAGTCAGGGAACTTCTGGAGGGACTGGATGTATTTAAATCAGCTGGTCCAGACGATCTCCTCCCCACAGTGCTGAAGGTATTAGCAGAGGTCATTGTGGGACCCCTGGCACGGCTTTACGAGCACTTGTGGTGCTCTGGTGTGATGCCACTTCGCTTGGAAGTTGGTTCCAGACTCCTACCCTGGTGGTCTTTAAGACAACCTTTGTCAACCTTTTTTGTTCCAGGACCCATTTGTAAACATCAGTGGCCAGTCTCGACCCAGTGCCCTTCACTCCCAACCAGCTGCCCCCTGACCTCAGGCCCCAGCCCCTCAATGTGTATATAGAGAATGAGGCAGAGATATGGCAGAAAACTCAGTAGGTAAACATGTAATGAATAGTATACTATAATTAAGCTTGCTTCGGCAACCTTATTTTTAACATGTTTTAGATTCTAAATTCTTGAGTTTATAAATTATTTTATTCCATTAACATAGGTTTTATCATTAAAGTACATATATATATATATATATATATATATATATATATGCACATTTTCATGCACTCTTTCAGTATAACCAGAATTATAAGAAAATTATTTCTAATGCTCTAAATATTTCCATCTGTTATCAATGCTAATTTACTTAACAGTTCTTATACAAAACTAATTGGCTTCTTTCCTTTGAGCTTGATTCAGCCAAAAAAAATACTGCCAGCTTCTATGCAAAAAGCCATGAAAGCAAAATTTTTCAGGGCTTTGGCAGATTGTGAGGTCTTCAGAGCAGAATCTGGCAAGAATATTTTAAATTGTGCTCTTAGTGGGTTTAGCTTCTTCTTCTTTTTTTTTTTTTTTTTTTTTTTACAAAGAAATGTAATTACATTAAAAATGAATATCACTGTTTTTGGAAAACAGCATCAAACACTGGGGTCCTGGGTAAAAAGGACAGATGTTTCATTCTCCTTGTATTCTATGACTCACCTTCCTATACATTCCACTTACATGCGGGACAAGGTCTTGTGTTGCTGTTTCAGAGCTTAGGTAATAGGCTGTCCAGCTGTGTTCTACAGAAGAGCACATGTAGTCGCTTCTCTAGGTGGATGATTACAAAAGCCCCGAAGTGCCTAGTTCTTTTTTTGTTGAAAAAGTTCTAGCTTTTTGTTCAAGGTTTCTTCTGCCAAGAATGGCTGACTTAAAATCTAAAATAGCCAAACAACATGAGGTACACGAATTGCTGGTGTGCTCAGCTCTGTACAATATAGTAACAACTAAAAGCTGTTTCACTTGGAAAAATGTCTATTCTTTGTGTAGTTTTAATGACTTCTAAAGACTCCATTACAGACAGTCCCAGTGAAGGTTTCAGTAAAACAGATAATCAAATTGTTTATTCTAAAAAACATCAGACCACAATTTTACCGTTTCTCAATTAGACTAATTTGTAATAACATGGATTTCCAATAATGCAAAAATGTTCTTGAGGAATCAGGGTTGTTTACAGAGATTTTTCTCACTGTATCTTGGACATGTTTCGGATTTTATGGGAAAGAGACTATTTTTTTCTTTTGTTCTGAGGACATCTGGTTTCTTTTTTTTTTTTGTATAGTTGTGTGGGTTTTCTGAGGACAAAGGACCTGATTCAAAGCCACTGAGGTCAGGAAAAGGTTCCACTGACTTCAAGAGGGTTTGGATCTGACTCTGATACCTTATTCAAGTGGAAGTAAAAAAGCAGGCTGCAAAATGTAGATAGTTGCTTCCTAAACAAGTTTATAAGTCAAATACCCAAGAAAATGAAGAAAGTATTCTAGGCTGTTTACTTTACAGACAGAGCACTGAGGGCAGGTGTAGATTGAAGCAGTGGGTTTCTTCAGTTTAGGGTGAAGTAAACCCCCATGTCGTGCACACACCTGTGTGCTTACCAGCCTCTCCAGCAGCAGGCAGGGGTGGGCAAGCTGCCAGTGGGCAGAGCAGTCCCTGGGCTGCAGGGGGGGGCTGGTGCTTCCCTCCATGGCAGTGGCAACCTCCCCCTAGGCAGCATGTGCCCACAGGCTCAGGTGGTCCCGGGGGGGCACCGCAGCTGCAGAGGGAAGCAATGTGTCCCTGCGCAGCTCAGGCAGGCAGGCTCCAAAGAAAAGGCAGGCTGGCTCTGGGCTCCTGCCAGGCTGCCTGCACGGGCTTCCTGCAAAGCCCCTGAACTGCATGGAGCCTGGTGCTTTGCTTCGCAACTGTAGGGCAGCAAAATAAAACTCCTCCTCAAAGTTTTAGTTTGCTGCACCCCAAGTCATTTAAGGTGCATTATGCCGCCAAATTTACTACATTGGCTGGAATTACTTTGCAGTGTGCTGCTGATGCATGCAAACAACAACAACATTAAAGCAGTGCAAAAGCATTTGACTGGCTTTAAAGTGTCATGCACACATGCCCCTCATTTCATCTATGGATGGCTATAGAAGCATAGAGACAGTGACTTTTCCAGGGTCATAGTGAGCTTGTTCCATGTAGAGCAATCAAACTCAGATCAGCCAAATCTCAGATGAATGCCTTAGCCACAATAATCCTGTGTTAAATGGGAGCCATTTCTGATCTGCACTTGCTTTTACTTCTCCATGTTTTGTTAATACTGTTACCAGAAACTTTAGATCATACATTTCAGTAGGCATCTTTTTGAACACTCCACTGAACTCCAGCAGCGTATTCTCACCCTTGGGATCACTTATTACCCTGCTTGACTACTTCCCTTTATCCATGTCTTGATGCAAATACCTCAAAAAAAAAATGTTACTTCTGATGAAGAAAAATCCAGTTGACAGTTTTCTAAAAGCTTCTCAAAATCTGTTAGGCACAACCAGAAAATGGCATATACATACATTTGGTTCCCTCAGTTGGGAATGGAATTTTCCATTCAGTTTTTGCTGAATGTATGGTATAGTTTTAAGGTTAGCAGTATAATGGTTAAAGAGACTTCTCACCTCCAGCTGCAGGAAAAGACGGTCAGTTTTTCTGTACGTTCCTTCCTTGCTTACAGCTATCCTTATTTGCTCTCATTCTGAGATATTATCTAAGATCTTTATGCTAAAGTTGCTGGAGGACTGATCAGCAAAGACAACTATGTTTTAATGGTAAAGAAGTGTAGGGATAAAGTGGTATTGCTGAAAAGTAAGCTTAAGTTTAGACCTTGTAATGGGTAGTAAAACTAATATCATAGGATTCTTCAGCTATATAAGCAAAAAAAAGAACAATGGAAAAAGTATACCGAGGATGGAATGGAGTTTAAGGATAAGCTAGATATGGCCAAGAAAGCAGAGAAATATTTTGCCTCCATTTTGAGTAAGGACAATGATGTGAAACATGGAGGAAAGATAAATTATTTAAGAAATGAGGATATGGAAATAGAAATTATCATAGCTGAAGTAGAAACAAAGCTCCCAGGGCTGAATGCATTCAAGGCAGGGGCACCAGATAGTTTTTTCTTCAGCATTTGAGAAGAACTAGCCTACAAAATCCCAGGTCCAGTAGCAAGCATTTTTAGCAAATCTATCAAGTTGGGAATTGTATGATATGAATCAGCATTAGCAAATGTAGCATCTACATTTAATAAATGGCAAAAATGATCCGATGCTATTGTGATCCTGATAGTATGGAATGTTTGAGAACAAATTTTAGAGAAGAAAATAATGAAAGAAGTAAATGGAAAATAGGATAACATGCAACCTGGCTTTACTACAGGTAGGCTGTGCCAGAATAACTTCACATCTTTCTTTAAGAATATAACTAATTTTGTAGGCAAAGAACATGTAGCTCTGACTGACTTGGAGTTCAGTGAAATATCTAATATGGGTCCCCCTGGGAAATTATATTCAAGCTGGAGAGGATAAAGATTGGTGGAGGAACTGTAAAATGGCTAAATCTAAAGGGAAGATGGCCATGGTAATGCTGGAAGGGTATATGTCAGGCTAGGGGGAGATTACTAATGAAGTTCCTCTAGAGACAGCCTTGGGATCAATCTTGTTTAATATTGGTATTAATTAAACACCACAGGGAAAACACCAGAGAGGGAGAAAAGCTATTTAATTTAAAAGATAATGTGGGCATTAGAACAAATGGGTATATGCTTCCAGTGAATATGTTTAGGCTGAAGATGAGAAGAATGACCTTAACCATTAGGGCAGAGGGGTTGTGGAGTAGTCTCCCAAACTGCATAGTGGGAGCAAAAAAACTAGCTATGTTTAAAGTGGAACATAATAATTTTATGAAAGGGGCTATATGTTATCATGCCTGCAGTTCAGGGAACTGGGTTCAGTGACCAAGGAAGTACTTTCTAGTCCTTTCTAGTCTTATGCTCTTAAATAATGTTACTTATTCTGGTTCAGTTTTAATACAGTAAATACAAGAAATAAACTGGACAACTAGATATATGTAGCTAATGTTTTTGTGCCTCATACTTTGGCTTCCTCGTTTTCTTGTTTTTCCGCCCTACTAAGATAAATATTTGGAAAGATCAGTTTCCTGTGATTTCTCTTCTTTTCATTTTTTCTAAAAGTATGGACAAGATTCTGTGATTTTTCTTTGTCCACTTTGTTATTCAGGGGGTGCAAAGGGGACCCATTTTGGACATGGCTTCCAAATACATAAGGTAACATTTTCCTGGTAAAAGGTTGGCAGGGACAGTGGAACTAGTTCCTATGACAAACAGCCCCCCTCCCTTCCTCGTAGGCCAGGGTGCAGGAATGTGGAGCAGAACTGCACTCTGCCCAGTCCTTCATGAAGTCACGAGGAATTTAATGTCAGTGGCATGAGATGGAGCTTCTCCTCACCCACACAGGATTCCTTGTACCCCCTGCATGATCACAACTCAGGCATAAACAAGTATCCAGCTGCATGTTAAATGCAGGCAAAGAAAAACAATACCCACCAAGGCCAGCTAAGGAAGAAAATAGTTTTTGCTTTTGTTTCCAAAATTTAAAGTGGCTTCCAATTAGTGGTATGGTGCTTCATGGACGTAATAGTGCCTTTTCTTGTCACAGATGTTAACAACTGAACTTAAGCTTAAGATAAGGGCTGACACGATGGATGATAGTGAGGTTGGAAAGGCTTATTTGACAAAGCTTTTGAGTAGTGCATGTAATTTACTGCTGCTCTAGACTTTTGTATAATTGCCCTTTTTATAATGGAGACTGATGTGGTGGAGGAAAGTGAGTTTTTGCTAAAGGAAAAGAAACAGATGGGTTTTACATTTACTTTCTTTGAAATGGAAGACAGTGTTAATATTGCAAATAGGAGGGACCCATGTACAATGACAGTGCACACTCTTAAAACCAAAGGGCGTAGTGATGGTTAGAGAAGAATCATAAGGTTGTAATTACTTGTTCTGGGTCTGCACAGGAGTGACTCATTGGAACTGAAGGAGAAAATTATTGAATAGAATTCAGAGTTCACTTGCTCTCTCAGGTTCCTTGGCTCTGTAGGCCCAAGTGGAGTAAACTGGGGCATTTTTATGTGTTCTGGGATGCAGCACTGGGTGGTTTAATTAGTGAGCTGTGCTAATTAAAAGTGCTTGCGCATCATGTGTATCAGCATCTCCGCACTGTAAAAATGGTGGCAGGATGCTTTAAACTAAACCTTATTTAATGTGTTTTATTTCAAAGTGCACCCTTGCCATTTTTTCAGCACGGAAATGCATGGGGATGCTGATACATGTGATGTGGAAGGCTGCTGGAGCAGGTCAGTTTCCATGCTCCAGCAGGCTCAATTAATTGAGTCTGCTCTGATGCACTGGATTTTCAGCATGTTGAAGCATACTCCATGCATGTATATAGGAGCCTGTGAAGAGAAACAGGCAATAAATCAAATACTCACTGCAAGGAAGAGACAGAGTGGAGGAGAGAAGAGAAGACGGAGGGAGAGTGACGCTTCCACAGCAGCTGCTCCATTAACATAGAACAGCCCTGGGAAGGCAGGTGTGTGATGTCAAAAGAGCAAGGAGTGGAGGAGATCTCCAGAAAAAAAGCCTAAGAAAGATGTGGGGGGAAGGTAGAAACCCCTGGGACTGGTTTTGAGTGGGAGAGAGAGCTTGACCAGATCCTGTTAAGCCAGGAGTCACCGGTGAAGCAAATTCTTCTATACGCAATACCTTGAGCGGCGAAGGAACTCCAGCCAAGACATCCATGTGGTGAGGAAAGCAGTTGTCATTCAGGTTACAGTGAAAGCTGGTTTTGTTTTTGAATTTCATTTGGACTTTGGGTTGAGCCAGTTGGGGTCCAGAGAGGAGCCATCACTCAGGCAAGAGAGCCTGAGTGATGGCTACTCACTGAAACCCTTAAAAAGAAAGTAGTGCCTTGAGAGCTCTTTGGAAGCAGGAACGTGCCAGGAGATAGGGCAACCTGTAAGAAAAAGCTAGAGAGGGACAAAGTAGGAATTCCCTGTTTTCGTTTGGAATGTTAAATTATGATTACCCCAAACTGTACACCCAATGAGATTGGATATAGCTGAATCCTTTTGAAGTTAAAAGTAAGATTTACCTGATGCAGTGTGGAGTAACAGCAGTCTGTCGAACTGTGGGTTGATTGTAGATGTAAAAATAAATGCTGAAAAATGAAGAAAAAATGGAGAAATGACTAATAAAGAAAATTGTTTAACCCAAATAAGATCATGATTTCAATCGATGACATAAACTTTGGGTGGTGCTTGGAAGGGATACAGATGATCGTAACCCAAGAAAATCCCCACATAGGTTGCTGGGGTCCTATTGTAGTAGAAAACAAGTAATACCTCCTGACTAATAACATCATAAAATAATCAAGACGTGGCAGGAGAGAGTTGGACCAAACTGCAGGGAGTCCAAGACTGAGCAATCTCAGTAAGGAGGGCCTAGAATAAGACACTAGGCCATAAGTGGAACTACCACAGAGCCCCTAGTTATAATTGTGCCTTCACACAGAGAGCAGATTTTTGGGTATGCAGGGGCCTCTTTATGCTACTTTTTCAGAGCAAAACTTTACCTTCTTATAGAGTGTTCCAGGGGCCACTTCAAATACTTTGAATCTGCTCACTGTTGCAAATCAGTTATAAATCCAGCAGGACTATACACTGTCAGTTTCCCTTTATTTGAGCAATAGTGCTTTAAGTAATACTTTAAATGCTTTCTGACTCCTGGATTGGTTCTACAGATATGCATGGACAAAATTAGCAATATGTGCATATGTGTGGGGTTGTGGGGAGGAGGGATACTATTGCCCGTAAACTGTTCAGAATTGTGACAAGGATTTCCTCTGTCCCCAATCAAAAATTACTTACCTTTCCATGCCTAAGTCCTTTCTAGTACTCTCTGCTAAGCATCTCTCAGCCAGATTAGAGAATGTCTCAGAATGTCTCTCTGTTTCAGAGAATGAAACAGGCAAATTATTAAAGCAACAGATAGGCACAGAATTATGATGGATATAGATATTATGGAATCACTAACACCTTCAATAAACATGGCACATGATAGAAGTTATGTATCTGGGTAAGTTTTTTAAAAGGATTAAGTTAGGTAAAACCTTTGATAATGCATGATGTTATTCTTCCACTCATATACATGGTATGTGTTGCTTAGGGGAAACATAATAAACTGCTAGTACACCTGCTTCCTACACTCTCTTCCCGTTTTATTTTCCTTTTGCTTTAATAAAGTATAATGTACATCAGCAGCATGGAAACTTGAGTTGGAACAAAGACTGATTCATAGCCAAATCTCTTGCGCTTGAAGTTTTTTTCTGTAGCCTTTGGGAAGACATTCAGTATTAATGCCCTCATCACTACTCTTCTAAAGCAGATTTATGCGTTTCTGCAGTTGAATACAAAATATTTCAGCAGTGGTGCTGCTCTCAGCTGAAAGCACAAGCAGCCCTGAGTCTCCTTCTTTTTACAAGAAATAAAAACACAACATCAATAAGTTTTAGATGATTTCCAGCCTCAGTTTTGAGTTTTCTTTATTATATTCTTCTAATAGTATTTTTCAGTTCATTTTTTATTTCTAATAATCACAAATAAGCATTCATTTCTCCTATAATGATCAAAACAAATATAGGAAGAATAAAATGTAAAATATGTACAGGAAGAGATAAAAAACTTGCATTTTCTAAGGAGAGGAAGCTAACGATAGATACGGAGCATCATGTGAATTAGCACTGGTTGGAATTTTTTCAACAAAATACTTTTTGTCAGAGAGTTAAATTAGTTGAAACTGAAATTTTTCATAGAAATGTATCGGTTGTAAGCTAACAGAAGTGTACTTTTAATGCTATTGTAACAGAGCGCAGGGGCCTAGGCAGCAGCAGCAAGGCAATCTGCAGCAGCCAGCAATCCCAATCAGGCACCCATGTCTGATTGGGGAACAGGGCTCAGCTGTTCCCTATAAGGGCTAGGCCCTGACCATTAAACTGGTAGTTTTGTCACCAGCAGTCAGAGGAACAACATCTGGCTGAGCTGCTGCTCAAGGAACAACCTAGGAGGCAAGACCTGGGGCTATGGGGAAGGAGGCGTGCCCATGGTCGTGAGTAAGACTGGAAACTGTACCCTGCCGGGGAAGGGTGGCCTGGTGGAGCTGCCTGCTGTGGGGTACCTCCCCATAAATGCCAGGCCAGTTACCTCCTTTGTGAAAGGCGAGTATGGGGTGCCTCCTAACCCCAACCTCACATCCCTGGTGGGTGAGATCGAGCAGGGGGAGCCCAGACTTACCAAGCGTACTAAGGCAGGGCCCAGGTCAGTGGAGGGACCTGTGGCAGTGCCAAGACTGTGCAGTGGAGGTCTGAAGCTGCATATAGGTGCTAGAGTGAAGCTCCGGGGGGGTAGGGCCCTGAGCCTTGGGGAGCTCTTAAGAAAGCTCCCGGGGCCAGGGATGAGGGGAGGGCCAAGGGAGGCTTGGAGGCCTAGTGTATGGGGCTTGGAGTCCAGTGTGTATGTGTAAAGAAAGAACCAAAGGGAGGGCATTGGGACCATGAGCTGCAGTGGGGAGTGAGAGTCCTGGTGAGACTCCAGAGCTCAGGTCCCAGTGTGAGCCACTGGAGGGAGAAACACCTGTGATGCATGGGACATGATAGGGAAATGTAGGCGTTGTGGGTAACACCCTTAGCATCAGGCAAGTAAATGGGCAGCCTCCCACTTGGGTAACATCTTGTAATTATTAACATCAAGGTGTTGCAGGTGAGAAGGGTGGGTGGTTAGCCCAGAAGCAATTGGGCGGGCCAACAACTGACCAGCCACAGGAAGCTCACTTGCTACAGCTATGTGTAGTTAACTTGTAGAATTCATTGCCACAGGAGATGGTAGAGACAGCTAGCATAACTAGGTTCAAAACGGGCCTGGATAAATTAATGGATGTTAGATTTATTAATTACCTAGTGAACAGAATGGTTGGAAATGTTTCCTCTGGCATCTCTAAACCAATACATGGTGCATGCCATGGAGGGTATCGAATAGGGGATAGGTCACTTAGGAGATATGTGGTTTGGTGCTCTCCCTGTATAGCATTCACCGCTGCCCCTGTCAGAGACAGGATACTGGAGTAGATGGACATTGGTCTGACCCAGTATGGCAATTCTTATATTCCTATGATGGAACTTTTCAAAAGAATATTTCCTATATCTGGATCAGTGGTTCTCCATGGGCGGGATGAGTGGTGTGGGGACAACCTGTGGGCTGGATCATGCCTGCATACTTACCTTGTGTGCCGAATCAGGTCATGGACTGCCAAATGATGCACAGGGCTGATTCAGGCTATGTCATCTAGCCCACAGGGCTCCCCATGGGTCTGGAGACTTGGTGGCAGGGAGAGTTGGTAGTGTTGGCGCAGCAGTGGCAGGGCCACAGCAATTAACGGTGCTGCTACTCCCCTACTGTCAAATTGCTAGGCCTGTGCGGAGCCCTGTGGGCCAGATGACATAGCCTGAATCAGCCCTGTGCATCATTGGGCAGTCCATGACCTGATTCAGCACACGGGATAAGTCCGTAGGCAAGATCCAGCCCATGATCCAGTTCAGCCTGTGGCTCTATGAGCCACAGGTTGAACACCACTGGTCTAGATGGACTTTCTGTTCAAAAGTATAGAAAGCAAATCCAGGATCAGCCAGTGGTTTTGGATATGTGCTGGGTCTCCTATATCCTAAACAAGGGGCTTAACTACTAGACAGTAGACTACAGTATCAGTCTGTTTCCTTGCACCCTGAATATTTAATTATTTATACAAAGTAGAACAGCTTAAATGGGGCACTCAACAGAATGATCCTCTAGCTTACTACTAAAGATACTCTGCAATATAAGAGACGTGGGCTCAAATCCAAGCTCCATAGCAGGTAAGTAGAGTAAGTATTGGCTTTTCAGCTCTGGTCCTCTCTCTTGCAATGCGTTTTATAAAAATTTGAAAAGGTCTCATTTTCATTCCACAGAACAACAAAAACAAGTTTTGAAACCTGAGATATTTTCAGACACTGGAAGTTGTTTTCCAGCCATCCTAGATGCTGGATTCAGACACAATGTCTACTGATAAGCCGTAAAAATGTTATAATGGGAAATTTTATAAAAGACAATTTTCTTGCCATTTTCCAGTTGGTCTAATAAAAGGTATCATTTTGGAACCAAGAGTTCTAGTTTTTTGTATGTATAATGGGAAATTAAAACTTGTATGCAACGGTACCTATGGCTCATGTCTGCCTACCTTCGTGGCAGACAACATCTGCACATAGAACTGGAAAATGCAGTTTGAAAATGTTGCTAGGGCCTGAGTTGAGGTATAGCACACCTGGAGTCTTGAGTCCTGCAGCTTGATCTACTGTATTTGTTGTAGCAAGAAACCCTTTTATCTGACCCCCCCCAAATGTGAAGCTCCTCCATATGGCAAAAGCCCCTTTTTTAGTATTTGCCCCCTTTTGGGGGTGCTTTCTCTTTTCTACCTTTTCTTCCTTCCTCTCTCTTTTTATTTTATTATATCATTATTATTTTATGTAAGGTGTATTTGTAGTGAAAATAGAGGTTGTAGATGCTTTTACAAATATACTTTAAAAGTCAGTTGTACCATGTAGCAATGTTAGCATGAGAATGAATCATGGTTGATTGTGTAACACAGTAGCTAGTCTGGATAAGTATGTTAATGAGCAGCAATTAACACCTACAAAATCAGAGACCAAGGAGAAGAAAGAATCAATAAAGAGCCAGGAATTCCTGGAAACTTCATTGTTAAAGGTATGGAAGCCCCTGTTTGAACTAATCAATGCTGGAAACAGACCCTTGGGGCTGAAATACCCCCGATCAGCCACTTCCAGAGCTGTATTTATCACGGCAGTGAATCAATCAAAATTCATCAATGGACTCCTGAGACTGCACGTACGTGTGGATGTGACCCCTGGGGCTGACAGCTGCCATACAGCAGCTACCAAGAGGGACGTCTCTCGAGGTCAACGATCCCTGGATTGGGTAAGCCTGAGAATTGGGGAGTCACCAAAGTCTGCTAGCGAAGAATGACCCCCCTTCTGTTGCCTGTGTCTTTGTCATGAAATGGAGGCAATCCACACCATCCTGGGATGCGTCCTCAATTCGTGCCTGACTTGTCAGTAGAAGTAGGGGGAAGGCTGGCCATGAGTTCTGCAGGTTGTGCTGCAGCAGCAGCTGCTGCACTGCTGGTGGGGGAGGTAGGACATGGTCTGTGTGTCTGGAATTGGGACAGCAAGGTGTTGGATGAGTGGGAATGGAACACCCATGGCAACTGTGTGGCAAGTGGTGTTGCAGGGACTGCATGGTTGGTTGTGGTTGGCAGTGTTGAGAACCAGGATTGAGGGGGTTCCTGCAGGGTGGAGGTCACACACTCAGACTCCAGGTCCTGTGTCTCAACTTCTGTGACATCAGAACTTTCCGCCAGCTCCTGCGTGTTGTGTTCTCTGCTCTCAACTGTGCCTGAGAAGATGTTATGAGAGCTCAGGTCCAGTTGCAAGTACAACCCAGCTCCCACATCTTGTGATGATGTGGGGACTAGCACCAATGGGGCAAACTTCTTGGATGCCATTGCCATCAGCCAACCTCTTGCCTGTGGCCCCCAGTGACCTGCTCCTGGGCACCCTGTTGTCCTGGGGCCTCCCTGCAGCTCCTCGTCCAGTGGGATACCTGCTGATGACTCCTTTCACCCCCATGTAGTGCCATAGGTCTCAATGTCTTTGGGGAGAAAGCAGGACCGCTCCTTATAGAAGGGCGTAGTCCATCTCTAGGCCCCAGACTTTTTGTTGCGATCATGTGCATGCCTGTACTGCATCTTCATCCATTCAGTTTTGGTGCAGAACTGCTTCCAGTCACTGCTGTGGTCCTGTGCCTGCATCTGCTGGACAATGCACTTAAAGACATCCCTGTTCCAGTGCCCTTCGCGGGGCTGGCTCTGGGGTCTCCTCCTTGCCCCAGATGGCAATGAGATTTCTCATATCCCTATAGTCCCAGCTGTGTGATTAGGGTTGGGTAATGCAAGAGGATGGGACAGGTTCATTCATGGTCCATGGTGGTACATAAGGGGTCTCAGAATCTATGTGTGTGTGAGGGACTGGCTGTGAGGGGGTGTGGAAAGGTGGTTGGATGAATGGAAGGAGCAGTGGATGTATGCAGGTGAGGATTTTCATAGATTTCATAGACATTAGGACTGGAAGGGACCTCGGAAGATCATCGAGTCCAGCCCCCCACCCGAAGGGCAGAAAGTCAGCTGTGGTCATAGGATCCCAGCAAGATAAGCATCCAATTTTCTCTTGAAGGTGTTCAATGTAGGTGCTTGAACCACCTCCGATGGCAAGCTGTTCCAGACCTTGGGGGCTCAGACAGTAAAGAAATTCTTCCTTATGTCCAGCCTGAAACGGTCTTGTAGTAGTTTATGACCATTCGACCTCATCATCCCTTGGGGCGCTCTGGTGAACAAACGTTCCCCCAGATACTGGTGGTCACCCCTAATAAACTTATAGGTGGCCATCAGATCACCCCTGAGCCTGTGCTTTTCCAGGCTAAAGAGCCCCATGGCTCTCAGCCTGTCATTGTAAGGTCTGCTTTCCTGACCTCTGATCATGTGCGTAGCTCTTTGGACTCTCTCAAGTATCTCCACATCCTTTTTGAATTGTGGAGCCCAAAACTGGATGCAATACTCCAGCTGTGGCCTCACTAAGGCTGAATACAAGGGGAGAATGACATCCTGGGATTTGCCTGAGAAGCATCTATGGATGCAAGCCAGTGTTTTGGTTGCTTTACTAGCTGCAGCATTGCACTGAAGGCTCATGTTCATCTTGTGGTCAATGATGACCCCCAAGTCTCTTCCTTCCATAGTGCTAGCCAGCGTAGCATTTTGGTGCATGGCTTGCTTTCTTATGGCGGCTGGGTGTGACCCCTGCTCCAGAGTGACCAGGGCTCCACTGTTCAGGCCACCCCCACAACCTTGAACTTTCCAGAGGCTTCTAGCAGACACCCCATGATTCTGGAAATACCCTACACCCTGGCCTGGAAATGTCCAGTGTCTTCTACCTGTAACTTGGAGGCAGCAGGCTATATCTTACCTCTTCCTGAAGTTTCCAGGGGCATCTGTCAGCTTGTCCTGGCTTTGATGCTTAGTGCCCCACCTGCCCTGGTACTCCACCTGCCCAGGACCCTGTGGTTGCAGGCCAAAAAAATCTTGCAGTAGCCCAGGTGCACATTGCTCAGGTACTTCCTAGCAGTGGCTGAGCCATGGAGGTCACAGGGTTGCTTCCATGCAGGCCCAGTCCCATCATCTAGGCCCAGTTGGGGTGGTTCTGATCCCACCACCCTGACTCATTAGAGATGAGTTGCCTGCACCAGCTCCTGCTTGGAGGGGGAGGGAAGGGGTCCATGTTGGGTTCTGGTTGGCAGGGTGCTTGGATCTGGCCTCTGAGATGTGGTGTGCAGGAGCCAGGGTTGGGGTTCATGGGACTGTACCCAAGCACTGGGGCATGGGTGCCTCTGGCTGGGTATGTGAAAACCAAGGTCAGGGTCCATGGTCTGTGCCTAAGCACAGGGGCATTGGAGTCTTTGGCTGGGTGTGCAGAAGCCAGGTCAGGGTCTGTGTGGCTGTGCACAAGCATGGGGGCATGAGGGTCCCTGCTTGGGTGTTCCAATGCCAGGTTTGGGGTCCTTTGGGTTGTGCCTGAGCATGGAGGCATGGGGGTGCCTAGCTGGGTGGGCAGGAGCCAGGTTTGGGGTCCATGGCCCTGTGCCCAAACTTGGGGGGGTCTCTTTGGGACAGTTTCAGGTCTATGTGTACATCATAGTGTGCTTCATGATGGGATGCAGGGGCATGGCCTAGGGACTTGAGTGCCCAGGTTCCAGGGCTTGTGCAGGGGACAAAAATGCCTCCCTCCCCCTGCTGCCTGCCTGTAGCTGACAGATGAACAGGAGGGGGGGGGAGCTGGAGAGAGGAGCTGTGTTGGATCAGCTCTCAGAAGGTTCATAGGCAGGGACTACTGGGCACTTGGCTGGAGCAGTGGAGAGTGGCTCAAGTGCTAGTGAGTCTCCTTGCAAAGGAGGGTTGGGGGGGGGGCTCCAAAGGAGGCTGGGATGCTGGAGGAAAGCGATATAACTTGAATTGATAGGGAACTGGTACAGAAGTTTGATGCAGTGGCCTAACCTATATCAATCTGATTTGAATGTACCGTGAACCAGGTCTATCTTAGACCAGTTATGCCACTTTTAGATGAATCTGTGTGCACCAACCTTCTGTATACTTGCGAGTTTTGATCAATTTATGATCATTTAGACTGGTCCAAGTGTAGTTTCTTCACATGGCCTTTGTAAGTTTAATAAAACTTGCATTTTCTCCTTCACATCTAAATGCAGTAGCTATTGAGCTATATTGATCTGAATAAAAAGTATGATTATGTTCACAGCTGTGAGAATTATAAGACAAGAACACTGACAGTAAGGTATTGGTTAAAGATTTTTTTTAAATGCTAAATATTGATCCAAAAGGAGCCAAGGTTGCATAAAAAAATGAACAAATTATAATACTAATTATAAAACTGTAGATTGGTCTCATAGATCTCACTTGTAGTACACAATTTCAAGGGTCTTTCTAAAATGGTGTTATTAGTATTTGCTTTGCTTCTTAGGAGATCAGGTTGTTCAAGTCAATGCTCTATGAGACCTGAGTAACAATAAACACTAAGAGTTAAAAACAAACTCAGACAAAGAGACCTCTAGATTGGAAGCAACTAGGGTAGTTTCTGATGCATCCCCAGAATACAGGACATCCCTTTGATGGGGCCGGGTGGGGGGGGGG
>NW_017729025.1:127957479-127982709 GCF_001723915.1 Gavialis gangeticus
CGGGGGGGGGGGGGGGCGGTGGTCCACTGCCCCCCTTGGTCAATCAGTGAGGGGCAGGGCCTCCTTGGCCAATTAGCAGCAAGAGGTGAGGCCACTGGGCCCTTTGGCCTATCAGTAGCAAGGGCAGGACCACCACAAAAAGGCCACCTCCCTCCCTTTCTCCCTCCCTTGCTAGCTTGGAACCCTGGTCCTCCTGGCTGTGCACTGCCCTACCTCTAGGCACAGTGAATAGAATCGCAAGGATAAACACTTGACATGTATTTCCACTAGTAAACTGAAAAAAACAGACTTTGTGTAGTCTATTCCTCATTTAGAAATGGACAGGGGACAAAGGATTTAAAAACAGGATGGTCCAGTATAAAACAGGATCAACGGTCACCCTAGAAAAAACTGTTTCAGACTTTTGAGCTATATGTTTGCTAAGGACAAAAAATGATGTATCCTAGGGCCCCTGTTCACGGACACTAACATGCTGTAATTACAACACGTTGGAGCAGACTTGATTAATTGCTGAATAAGCGTTAGTTAAAGCATCCCTATGGTCATTTTTCAATGTGGGGACACTGATACACATGATACTGTGGGTTCTTTAATTTGAGCAACTCTCAGAGCTGCCCTAAGTAAAGTCCTCCCCCCCTACCCCACCCCCCACCTCCCTGAGCACGTGAATAAATGCTCCTTATGACTAGGAGCAGGATGTTGACATTTGAAAGCATCTCAACGTGGTGTCTAATAAGTGTAGAAAGCTCCTTCCTCCAGAGGAACAGAAGCATGCAGAACAGTTAGCAATTTTTTTCCAGTAAGTTATGAATTGCATGCTAATATATTGTATTTACTTGCAACCACATGCACAGCCATTTTGCATGTTCCTCCTCATATCTGCCCTCCAAAATTGGGGTGTGTGTCTTAAGTGGGGAAACTGATTTTTTCTTTACTGGAATAGAAATCAAGGGGAATATTAGAGTACAATGTCTACTTGCTTCTAGCTGCCAAGATGCATGTCACTTGTCTCTGACTCTGTCAAGCATCATAGGTAGAGTCCTGTGCTCACAGTTGTTGCTATCTGCTGAGCACTGCATCTTGAACATGAAGGAGCAATTGAGCTGGCTCAGGGCAAGTTTGGTGCTGCATGGAGTCTGTAGTATTGTGATGAGACTTGTAGTGTGAAAGCAACACATTAATATTTACAGGAACTTGTATAAAGGGCTATGTATAGTAAAGAAGTAATAGTTTTGCTAATGCCTTTGCAAGGGTCTGGGGCCCAGTGTTGTTGTTGTTCTGCCACACCAAGAAGTTCCTGCTGCCTCACCCAGACTGTCTCCTGGGATGACAAGCTTCCTAGGTACTGTGTGTTTCTAGGAGGACTGACTTTGTCACACAGTCAGCCATGACTCAGGACAAGTCTTTTTTTTTCTACATTCTGGGCACATCTACATGTTCATTAATGCACTGTAATTACAGGCACTGACTTAATGTGCTGTAATTGGTGCTACTGTGTATTAGCGCTGGTGCATGCTTTATTTGTGACATGGGTTTTGCCTGCTGTACTAATGTACAGTAGAATTAGTCTTGAAGCATCTCATGTAGACGCGCCCTCTGCCTTCTAAAGCCAAGTTCTGTGTCTTATTTGGGAGCATGCAATATGTGAAAAAATATGGTGTGTATTACAATAAGTAGCCAGAGCACTTTACAGAGCAGTGCTAATTTGCAGTAAAGCCAAATCTAATCAGTGAAATGTGTGAAGGCATTGCATCCAATGCCCAGAGGAGAATTAAAACTCTCCCCTGTATTTATGCCTCCCCTTTTACCTTTCCTGCATTTTGTTAAGAAACTGCTTTCTAATAGTCAAGCTATGCTTCTAAAGCCTGCTTATGCATCGTTCTAAGTCACAGTACCTTAACAGCAGTACAGTTTTGCCTTATAGCTAGATAACTGTACCTCAGTGCTTACAGTATTCCCTGTGCTTTCTTGAACTTAATGTACTTTTTCCCCCATAAGCTGTCTGTTTTAGGTATCTTTTTATAGTGTGCATTGCTCATATGCAGTTACCTAACTTTATCTTGATATTTATCAGGTGCCTGCTGCTTTCCCTGCATGTTGTGCTAAAAATGTATTTTGTCTATATAATCCACATACTTTTTTACAATTTAGGATTGGGGAAATATTACAGGTTTTAAACATTGCATTCCTTTAAAAATAATCAAGTTCAATGAAACATAAAGATATGTTTATAAGTCCTCTTTTTACTAAGAAGCCTGAGTGAATCATTTGAAGCAAAATATTACTCGGGGAATTAAACCTTTTTCTTTTCATGGAATTTTTTCAAATTAGCTTATTGCTAGAATAGGCACAATGCTTCTTTTGTAAATTTACCCTATGGTTTGTTCTGTCCCACTTCATTGTAAGAATATTTGAAATCTGAGCAGTATTAACTAGCTGGCATTATTCTCATAAGCCACATGGTATTCTCTGGTCTGTTATTTTTTCAATGAGGAGAGGTCTAGGGTGCCACTGATCCCATCTACATGTATTATTAATACTATAATGGCTTACTGCATAGTAAGCCTTCCTGGGCAGCGCGTGTGTACGTGCTCCCTGTTGGAAGCAAATCTACTCCCAAGAGAAGCAGCCTGGTACAGGGCTGTCCCTACTCTGCTCTGGCCCCCTGCAGCAGCCAGGGGAGCTCCAGGCTCTACTGAGGTGCTAGCCTGGGGGCTGGCAGGGAGCACAGGGGTGAGTCCTGGTGTGCATGGGGTCAGGAGTACTTTGCCAGCTGCAGTGGCAGCTGCCTCCTGGCCCCATGTACATTGGGAGGGGTCCTATTATGTAGGGGGCCAGGAGACAGCTGCTGCTGCAGAGCTCTCCCATTCCCATGAACAAGGGGAAAAGCCCCATGCCTTGCAAAGCTTCCTCATACAGTCAGGGTCTTGCCCAGAGCTGTTCTGCAGCAGAGAGCTCCCCAGTCCCAGTGCTATTTGGCTCCTGTATCCTATGGGGGCAGTAAAGTGTCTCATGTAGACACGGCCACTGAGACCTTGAATCTCTCTGGAGATGGCAGAAAATCTCACATACTGCTAAATGTTTTCAGTAGAGTCACAGGAGAGACTTTAGCACTGAAGTTCAACTTAAGATGTGAGAACCCAGGGCCAGATCTCAGCTCTGCCTGACTTGAAGCACAGATTTGAACCAAATCTCCTATGTCTGTGGAGTGCCTGAACAGCTAGAGCAGGGGCAGGCAATTATTTTGGGTGGAGGGCTGCTTACCATGTTGTGGCAGCTGTCAAGGGCCACATGAGTAGCCCCGCCCCTTGACAGGTGCCCTGCCCCTTGACAGGTGCCCCGCTGCTGGTTACCATCTTGGGACCAATGTCCCAATGTCTTGGGACCAATGTCTCAGGGCCAGCACCAGTGTGGCCAAGAGCAGGGCACAGGCTGGCAGGAGTCTGTGGAGCTGGGCTGGGCTTCACCAGCAGGGAGAGAGGGGGAGCTGGCTTGGCTCCAAAGAGCCCCTGATGGCCGGGACCCTGTACCCCTGCCGCCCTGCTCTGGAACCTGATGGCGCTGGCCATCTTTGACAGGAACCAAGGACAGATACATTTTCATTTTCTAAATTTTTTTTTAGGGGCTCTATGGGCCAGATGGAATGGCCTTGCATGCTGGATGCGGCTTGTGGACCATATTTTGCCCACCCCTGAGTTAGAGGAAATTCTAGCATGGGTTTCTCTGTCTTCTCTTGAAGTTGTTCTGTTGAATAAAAAGGTTATGTGCTCTCTAGTGACTCTCTAGCCTGTGTTTAGATCAGTCACTTGAGAAGGAAAAGATTCCAGTCACCGCTCCATTGTCATTTGTGTGATTCTTTAGTGCCCTAGGCCTAAAAAGTCATCTGCACCGATTGAAAGAAATGGGGCTCCATGTGGGTATCTGAGACCTGCTCGTACACCAGAGATCTTAGGTTAGAGGACTAAATTACCAGAGAGAATGAAGTGTAAAATGCTCCTTATCACTCTCCATGTTGTTGTTCTTTTTCATGCATATATCCATGCAAAACAAACCATGTATCACTGGAGTCATAAGACAGAGGCCTAACCTTCATGCTTTCATTGTTGAGAAAACATGAACAAAAACTACAGGGAGAGTTAAAAGGAGAATTTTATATTTCATTCAGTGACATTTTATTTTCCAGTGCCTCAAGGAAGTGATTATTCAGTTGTCTCATGCACCATTCTCCTTTATTGCACCTGCACTGACATAACACAGATATTTTATTCTCAGAATGTAGTGTGATGGCCAATAGGAAGACTATACTGCACCATGGCAGACTATAGGAAGACTAATAGGAAGACCAACAGGAAGATGATAGCGCATGATCATGTTCATCCAAGGAGACTAGCTGGAAAAATAGAGGAACACACAAGGCACTCAGATTATGCATACAGCAGCATAGGCAGGACTGTTGAACTGAATTGAGAAAAAAAATTCAATTTGGCTCAGTAATCCAAAATATCATTATATGGAATGACTTAAAACACAATATGAAGTTCCAATTTTCCTGTTAATTTTTTGGTTTTCAATGAAAAGTTGAACTTTTCTTACCATTTGAAAACTTGTCTAACTTTATCCCAGCAACATGGTAGGTCCAATAAAAGATAACACCTTTAAAAATTCTTGACTCGATGAAAAATTCTTTATTTTATAACAGCTCCAATGATCATAAATTGATACACAATGTTTTTCTAATTTAATGTTTCTCATGAATAAGTCTGAAAAGCCTAAATGTGCTGAGGAGTATTATTTGTTCCTTTTGGCCAGATCCAGATGTGCAGGCAAGTGCAGTTTGTGGTGCTGCAGCACCACAAATGTACATGTGGCATGTTAAACCATGCTAGCACTGCTAATTAACAGCACTGGGGTAAAGTTTGTTCTGGGAGCCCTCACACTGAGGCGGATGGAGACAGGAGCAGCTATCCCAGGGCTTCCTGCTCCTCTGTCCTGAGGCACCCTGCGCCTGAGCCAGCCAAGGAACAGCTGGCTGGGGTATAAGGTGCTTCAACACGGGCACTTCACAGTGTCTCCATGTGCCACCTGCTCCACCATCTCCATGTGCCAATCCCCAGCTGGCTGGGGCACAAGGTGCCTCAGCATGGGGGCTGCCTGCCAGTTAGCTCACACTAAGGCACCCTGTGCCCCAGCTAGTCTTCCTGTAGCACATGGAGCAACAGGACATCATGTCCCACTGCAAACCACATCAGCAGGGGCATGCACTGCAGCACAAAGTAGCAGCACAAATTTGCACTGCTGCTACTTGTGCTGCTGCAAACACATGCTCCTGCCTGTATGGCCACAGCCTATTTGATTTCAGCAGTTCCAGTAGTTTGCCTCAGGTAGTAGTATCTATACTTAAGATGAAAGTGCAATTGTCTCTTCCCACAAACTATCAGAATACTGCCATGGGCATCTGGTGCCTCCTGGCTCTGGTGGGGCACAGCTGCTGATTGCTGGGGGGAGGAGGGAGGAGGAGGGGTCCTGTAGCGGCCAGTTGCTGCTGTCAGTGGAAGTGCTGCCAGCAAATTGGGAGTGTGAGCACTTCTCGGGGGGGGACGGGGACCAGCTGGTGCTCCCCACTTCCCAGCCAGCGAGTGCCAATTTTGGGGGAAGCACATACCCCACCCCTGTACGCATCACCTATGAATATTGCAATGCTGTATGTCAGGAGAGGTAAAGGATATTTTGAGGCTCTAACCCCTTTCCTACTCTAAATTCTGTCTTAAACTAATGACAGCTTGCTGTTCTATTTGTGTGATGATGCTATTATGTTGCCAACATGTACATTGGTTCAGAGGTCAACATACTCTCTAAAGAATACTGACTAGAACTGCCTGTACTGCTGCACTAGGCAACTGTAGAGCCAACACTTTGTGCTTGCCTTTCCCCCTCTACTAAGTGGCATTGTGTTGTTAATATTTGACAGGTTTTTTTATCAAGTAAGAGAGGAGAATTAACATGCTGTCAATTTCTTTCTTTGAACTCTCACCAGATGATTCAGAACAATAACAGGTGACTCCTAAGCCATGCTGTCTGGCATAGCTGCTGGCTCGTCCTGAGGTGTGTGACTCATTTCTGTCAAATGCTGATGATGGGGAATTGGAAAGAAACAAACTACATGAGTTTATCAGATTTTGATTTCTTTCTGTTTTTAAAACACCACTAAGTGATAAAGTGCATCTCCCAAAAAGCCATCCTTATCCTGTTGGGTCAGAAACCTTCCCTCTCCCTCCTCCAAATATGCCTATACTTGTACCAAAATACAGTTAGCTGACCCTGCATAACCCTCTATTTGTCAGTTAATGATTAAGTGGAAGAAAAGAAATACACAAAAACCAGGAAAATATACAAGCATTGAGTCCTAAAGGAAGTTAAGCAACTTCAGGCTGGGTCAGTGGTTAGCAGGAGAAACTTTGTTCAAAACTTTAGAATGTGGAAGGGGGTATTTCTTATGTTAGTTTTGCCAGTAGTGTGAATGATGGGTGGCTGACTCAGGCACCAGGCCCATGGCCACTTAGAGGGGACACGGAATGGAAGCTGACACTGCTGCTGCAGCAGGTTCAGCCCCACTGCAGCTGTCTAATACAGAGACCCTGGTAGTTACACTTTCTGACTTTTCCAAATAAGTCTGCACTTGAACTAATAGGTTAAGCTGCAACTATGGTATATTGTTCTTTTAGATGACTTGGGCCCAACTTATCCAGTCCACAGGGCATTGGGCCAGTCTATTGGCCTGATCTGCCGCATGAGGCCAGGTCACCTAGCCCATGGAGCTCCCACAGTTTTGAAATTTGGCAGTGGGGGAGTGGTGGCTGCCTTGTCTGCTACAGCTGTGGGAGCCACAGAAATTAAGGATGCCACCATTTCCTTGCTACCAAAGTTATGAAAGCATAAAGAGCCCCATAGGGGGTCAGGGCACAGGCTGGCCCTAATTTTGCAGCATGATGGAAGGGAGTATCTGAGAGTATGAGGGGGGGAACCACACAATCCAGACCCAATCAGGCCATGCAACAATGGTTTGGCCATTTGGCAACAGGGGAGGTGTGGCAGTATTAATTGTCACCACTCCCCTGCCATCAAATTTCTCTACCCGTGAAGAGCCCCATGGGCCAGCTGCCATGGTTTTGTGGGCCTGGATTTGGCTTACAGGTTGGGAGTTGAGTACCCTTGATGTACCTGAATAGCAAAACTCCTGGCTATTTGTGTCCATTACAAGTTTTCTAGTACTTTTGGAAAAAGCAGTATGTTCATCTCAGTGTTCTGATCAAATGGACTTTATGGGTAGACCCTATCTACATTTCTCTTGTGATTTAAGTTAATCATTTGACTAAATATAATGGTTCTTTCTTCTCTTGATTGGAAAATAGTGAATTTCTGTGCCCTGGTGAACAGTTTTCACATTTCACTTTAAAGGTGAATTCCTTTTACTTGTAGATGAAGCAATTCACATATGCAGTTTGCAATGAAATTGGGATTTTTCACAAAGGCAAGGTATAGGTTACTTTTATTTAATTATTGTATGGGAACTAAAGCACAGATGTTTATTGAATCTAAGATTAATGACGTACAAAATGATTTTCCTGAATAAAAATAGTTGGATTTCTCTAAGCTATTTATAATGTCTAACAGAGAACTGATTACATGTGTACATTCTGACACAACCTTGTTCATTGTCCCAATGCAAAACATCTGACTCTCACTTACCCCATGACTGTCCCTGGAATATAGTCGCTTGGGAAAATCGGATATAGAGGGGTCAACCAAACATAACACCACCTTTTTTATTTTTCACTTGGGTTTCCAGACAAGGTAGGTGTAGCATGGCAATTGTGCTTCCTCCATTTTATATGAGAGGTGTGCACTGGAGCCAAATACCTTCAGAAAATTACATCATTTCAGCTAAAGTTAGCTTTAACACCCTTGACTGGCTTTGCAAAGCAACCTAGTGAGGTAGAATACTTCACCATTTCTCTGTAATAAAAAAGAGCACACATTTATCACCACAGATCCTTCTTGGAAAAATGTCAATCATTTTTTTCCTTGTATTTTTAACGCATGTATATCTTTTTAAGGAGAGAGTCCCGATCTGTGTATAAAGGAAAAGAAACGAACTGACGTTGCTTGTCGAGGTAGTGTTTGTTGTTTGGAAGCAGACCAAAACTCTCATTAACTTCGGTGGTTGAGTTCAGAAAACTTTACTTCAGTGTTTCCATGGAAGTGATGGTATCCAACTAAGACTTCCACACAAACAACTTCAGGCTCAGTGAAATTGTGGATGGTGAGATTCTCTGAGTCTTGTCCTCTCCCAATCCTGCTAGGTGCCGAGCAACTCCTCGTGGATTCTGAGCCCTCTGAACTTTCTTTCCTTTTATTAAGAATGGAAGGTATTCAGCTCCTTGTAGAATTAGGTCCACAATGACCTCTCTAGCCATCAAGGCAAAGTGTGGGTTGAAGCCAGTTCTGCTGTGCTGAAATGCATACTAATGAAGTGCCAACAAAGAGGGTTGTGAATTTCTCTTCTGAAAGGAGCTTTGACTATGGTCTTCTTATTAAGAAGTTTGTTTTTTTTTCTATCCTGATAACTGCTTAGGAAACAGAAATAAATCCTTTTCCAGACAACTTTGGATGGCTCTTCTGCTCAGCCAAAAATCAAGGGGAAGTTTAAAAATGTGCTCCTTTTAAATAGGTGTGGAGTCAACTATTGTTCCCATGTCCTGTAACGTAGATAAGGATCCATAGGTGTATTCTACATTTATCACCAGTGTCAGCTTTACATATGCCCCAACGCAAGTCATTAAAGGGACTGAACTGCATGCTAAAATTTCTCACCAAACTATCAGTAACAGAAATGCGAGGTTAGGTAAACAGAAGTGAGTGACCTGGAGTCTTAGCAAGGAGATATAGAGCCAGGAAGCCTGAGTTCTAAAATCCTAGCTTGTACGCGGACTCCATCTGTGGACTCAGCTAAGTCATTTCAATGTCCCTGACTCATTTGCCCATCTGTAAAATGCCATTCTGCACCAGATGCATAAGACTGTTACGGTAATTAATCATTTAGGGGGATTTTCAAAGAAAGGGGAGAGGGTAGAAATTAGGCCTGGCCCTCCTTTCTTTCTTTTCTTTTCTTGGAAAATCTTTCTTGGCATTTTTTTTATTCATGTTGAAACTGAAAACTGCTATGGAATTGCTAAATATTTTTGTTAGTACAGTAAAAGCTGAGTTAGCCAGCACTTTATTAACCGGCATGCTCTATTAACTGGCATGCTGAGCGACGTGGCAGAGGCGAAACTGAAAGTCCCACCATGGCACTTCTGGTTTCGCCGAGGCCCACTTCGTTGACTTTGGACCACAGCCTGGGATAAAGCAGCTTGCGCGGGCCCCCTTCCCTGTCCCCTGGTACACTGATGCCAGGGAGTGAAAGCCCTGGTGCACCAGACGCGACGGGAGGGGCAGCGGCCTGAACAGGCAAAGACGCCTCTCAGGTAACTGGCATATTTGATTAACCAGCACTCCCCATTCCCCATGGATGCTGGATAACACAGCTTTTACTGTATTGCTAAATGAATGTTTCATACTACTTTATTCTTTTTAATATGCTATAAGGTTATATCTCCAGGATATCTATTTTTACATTAGACTCTTCCTGTTTTCATAGCACAATATAATTTTGAGATACGGAACCAATATATTATTTCACATTGTATAAAGTAACATGGTTGTATTAATTAAGACGATAGACAAATAAAGCAAGGGGGTAAGCAGGGCAAGTTATAAGTTTTTGTCTATTAATGCATTTCAAGTGTGAAGTATATATAACAGAAATAGTCTTTCCTACAAAGATTTATTCTCCATGTAGATTTTTTCATGGCTCATAAAGAGTGATGGATGAACTTAATTTTTAGTTTAATTTTTTGCTGTTCCGTTCAGTAATTTCTCTGATTTTAAAAATTATTAAGAAGCTGGAACCATTCAACAGGCATTAGAAACAGTATACCTTAGACACTGCACTTAGGGCATGGGAGATTGGTTCTTCAAAGGATGGGAAAGCAAGCCATTTTTTAAGAGTATATATTTTCAAATAATACTTTAAGTTTGCTTTATGCAGGATATGTATATCATTTAAATTCTGTAAGAAAATCTGTTTTTGCCACTAGAGGGTTGGTGAGTCAGGACAGGCTTTTATCTCTGCTCTAGGTGGGGGAAGAGGGGTATGAGAGATGGGTTTGGAGGGAGCAGGACAGAACATAACACAACACATATCTAGAATACAACCACTAAGCAAGGGAAGAAAAAGGTTGGTGACAGGCAACAGAGTTGTTTTGCACATTTTGTGCAGAAGATAGACTGTGGCTTTCCTGAGGAAGTGTTATTTTGATAGACAGAACAGCTTCTCTCTGAGAGGAGGCAGCAGCAGCATTTCCCAAAGTGGGTTTTGTTTTAATCACCTGGACATACTTGGAGAACATGATGGACCAGGACCCAAAAGAGCAGTGGCTGCTCTTGCTTTTGTTCTTACTGCTCTTTTTCATTATGCTTGTTTTTTGTGAGGCTTAAATTTGTTTCACACTCAAAGTGAATAACACTGTCCTGCAGGGACAAGACTTTAGTGATCTGGGGAGCGCAAAAAAAAAAAAGTGTCAGACACTGAAACTGGGAAAGGTTGTGTTGCTACAGTAGATTGCTGATAAGTTAGCTGAAGCAATGCACTCAGCTGTAAGGTACTTAAATGAAATGTGTGCAGAGAGTGTAAATTAGAAATACATTTCTAACAACAAAAATATGGAGGTTTTTTCAGATCACATTAAGGAGATATGACATGGCTGCCATAGCCACTGTGAGGTTGCAGCTTTGGAAAATAAGTGCCCATTTTTTTAGACATGATTGAAATTAAACCTCTCTAAATCTGCAACTTTGCTGTAACTTGCAATTAAAATGAAACTCAAGGCAGTATGCCAGGGCCAGAGTCCCAGTCCCAGAGCAATTTTTTAAAAAGAAGTATTGTATTTTCTTTTTGTTCTTTCAGCACTGTCTTCTGGAGCTGTGAAGTGGGGAGCTGCTGCAATTGTAAAGCATCTAAACTTGTCTCATGAAAAGGACTGATACGGAGGCCAGCACTGCTACAACACAGGTAACTCCTGTTTGAAGTAAAAGGGGCAGGAGGGCTCTGGCTTGATAGAAAGCTGCAATTAGTAAATTAGCCATTAGATTGCCATAAGTAATGTAGTGTGCTTATGTAGAGTCATTGGACCTCTGGGTCAAAAGCATACAGAAGAAAGCCAAAGGAAAAGTTTTTTTTTAAAGTGCTCGCATTTTATTTTACATTCCTCCTTTCTGTAAAGCCAGAAATATGGTAAGAATAGCCAATCTGATGGGTGTCTGATACAGACTTAAAGAAACATCAGTAACTATTTTATTAAGGACACGGCCAACCACAGGTAACCTAGGTTATTTCAAATAAGACTTTTGTGCCGTATTGTTCTATGTGCTTGTGCAGTAAATAAGGTCCTGATTAGATTTGTGTGGCTTTCTTGAAACAGCAGTGCTCCCCCTCTCTCCTTCTCTCATTTTATATATCTGCCTATTTTTTCCATTAAAGAATTGCACAGGTTTCACAAATGCAGGAAAAGTGCCTTCAGAAATGATATATTAAAAAAGAGAAAGCACAAAGGGACAGGAAATAGACTGAAATAGCAAGTGCTGGAACAGTAGGCCAGGTCCTTTGGTGGAATCATGGTGCACCCAACAGAAAAACATAGCAGAGCTGCTAGGTAAAAGGCTTTATATTACCTTTGTGACTCCCAGGTCCTGGGGCCATCTTTGCTGGCCTGGATGCCAGCTGTATTTGAGAGCCCTCTTCAAGTTGAAGCAAACCTTCTTTTAAAATTTGACAAAACGTAACTCCTTTCACCACTGTTAGTTTGCAGTTTTTTCTGACTCTGTACTTCTGTGTTCCTAGTATGCCCAGAAATAGAAGGCATTCACTAGACGGGTGAATTACCTAAGTGGATGATCAGTGAATTTCATATACATCGTGCTTGTTTTTAAGGTGTTTTTTGCTGAAGTTTTTCCCTCTCAGCCACTTGGTGGTGGGGGTGAGGGAGGGGGTGCAGCAAAAAGAGTGGAATTAAAGGTGCCACTGTGCTGCGAACTTCTGCTGTGATTTAGGTTGGTCCCTACTGGAAAGAGGAAGGACTGGAAGTGTTTGTACTTGATAAATCATACTGAAGTCAACAGGAGTCTTTCCTTGACTTCACTGGGTATTAGATCAGGATGAAAATTTACTGCCTGATTTTACAGACCCTTGAGAATTTTGTTAGTTCAGATAAATTTCTGATAAGCAGCCAAGTTGTTAAGTACGTGTCTGAATGCAAACTACGATACTTTTCCGGTTTGCCCATGACTAATATGTACTGATGCAATGGATTCGGTGTGGCTGTTTTTTATATTATATATTAAATTAAAAAAAAATCTGATTCCTCATCTCCTGCCCACAGCACAGAAGAGGTTTGGCAATCACTTCCGTCCCACAGTATTATAATATTCAGTCAGTGATAGAAAAAAAATGAATCCTGAGGTTTGAAACAGAAAATAAAAAAAGCATACCATACACATTTAAGGGCTTTTAAAAGTGTTCTTTCTATTTTTCTTATGTTCTCCCTCCTTCCTTTTTCCATCTTGCTGCCACTGCCTCTGCCTTGTTCTAAGTCACCTGGACAAGAGAGACAACCAAATGTAACAAATGTCTAGAATCTTTCTCAAATATATCACTAATGAAAATATCAGACTGTGTGTGTCTTGTGGTATTATGTCATTTGTTCTTTTGAATCAAAGGGATTAAATTGTAATGCCCCTGAGCAGCAAAACTCACATTAACTTTCTTGGGATCAGGATTTGTCTCTAAATAGTATTGCAGATCACATATCCTTGAATTAATTGTTGTGCCTAGTTTGGATTTTTTATTAACTGAGAGATATTTTAAACTCATGTAGCCAAATATGATCCTAGGAATTACAGTGCACAGTTGCAGATACGGAAGAGCATACTTTATTCCAATTAAGGTTGGTAAGCTGGCATTAATGTATGCTCAAAATGTTATTAATTTATTTTTACTGCACTGTAAGCAAACTAGGGATAGATGGTCTAGATGAATTACCAAAAGACTGGTTCACAACAAGTTGGAAAATAAAAACACTTAGAGAGTAGCTACAACTGTTTTCTGTCAAACTGGGATAAACCAAATCTTGCAGGGTCTGTCCTGGGTCTGATGCTATTCAATGTTTTCATTAACAACTTGGATGATGGAATACAGAATATGTTTATAAAATTTTCAGATAATATCAATCTGGGAAGGGTTGCAACATTTTGGAGAATAGGAGTAGAATTCAAAATTATCTTGGTAAATGTGGAGAGATGGTCTACAACCAGGATAAGATTCAGCAGAGATGAATACAAAGTAGCACATTCAGCAAGAACAAATCAAATGTACACATACAAAATTGGGAATAAGGGACAAATTTTAAAAGATACTTAAGCACCAATCGTTTATTTAGCTGCTTATCCTCTTATTTAGGTCAATAGGACTGAAAAAAGAAGTTAGTTGCCTAAATCTCTTTATGGATATGACTTTAATTGACTATTAGCAGTTCTGGTAGACTACCAGCTGAATAAGAATACTATGCTGTTGGAAAAAAGGGAATTATCATTGTGGGATGTATTAACAGATGTGCTATATGTAAGGCAAAGGAGTTAATAAGGCCACTCAACATAATAACAGCAACTCAGATGGAGTGGTGGCTAATGCTGGGAACCAAGCTTTTAAGAAAGTTGTAGACTGGGGTGTCCAAGATCTGGCCCAGGGAGTCATGTCATCCAGCTCCCCATGGGTCTGGAAAGCTGGTGATGTAACAAGCTGTGGCAACATTAATTGTCATGGCTCCTAGAGCCATGGCAATTAATGCTGTTGCTGCTTGTCTCTTCACCATATTTCTGGACCCATGGGGAACCCACTCAGAACTACATTATCTGTCTTGCATAACTACCTACAAGGCCATACATTTGGAGGCAGGGGCAGCACAACATTGAGGCAGCTCAAGAAACCACAACAATTAACACTGTCACTATCAAATTCCAGCCCTGTAGGCCAGAAGACATGGCTCCATGTGACTCCTCTGGCCCATAAGGCCAGATGAGTTGATCACCACTGATGCAGGCAAATTGAAGGGAGTCTAGAAGAGAGTAACATAATAATAAGTTTAGAAAATATGAATAATGGTTGAGAAAACTGAGTTTACTTAGTCTAGGAAAGAAAAGCCTGAGGGGGTACAGAATATGTAGAAGTTTGTTATGAAGAGGACAAAGATCAATTATTCTCTAAGTCTACTGAGGGTAAGAGAAGTAGCAACTGGTTTAACTTACAGCAAGTTAGATCTATGTTTGATGTTAGGAAAAAGGTTCTAATTATATGGATGGTCAAGCACTGGGACAGGACTATCTATGAAGATTGTGGAATCTGGAGTTTTTTAAAGAATATTTTATCAAGGATACTATGGGTGTGTCTACATGAGACATTTTACTGTGCAGTAAAGCATCACCATCAACAAATGCACAGCATTTACTGTGCAGTAAATCAGTCTACTGTGTGGTTAGCTACTACCCGTAGTAGATTTACTGCACAGTAGCACACATGTAGACAGCTGACCAAGAGCAATTTGCTCCCAGTCAGCTCAAGCAGTGGGTGGTGGGGGAACAGCCCCCCCCCACCAGCAGCTGCCTCTCAGCCCTGCATTCCAATCAGCAGATCAGAGCGGGGGCTGGGACACTGTCTTCTGCCTTAGCAAGTTGGCTGCTTCCCTGTCCCTGCTCCAATTAGCAGATTGGGTGTGGGGCTGGGAGGCAGGCAGAGGACTGCTTCCCAGTCCTTGCCCCTGCTGATTGGAGCATGGGGATAGGAAGCAGCTGCCCCAGAGTCAGGACAGCTCCTCCCACCACCTGGAGCCCAGGCCTGACCACAGTGCCCCCTGTCAGCCCAGGGCTGGCACCTGGAGGAGCCTGGAACTGCATCTGCCTCTTGTAGAGGGGCAGATCAGGCCAGGAGTAGCCCTGAACTGAACTGCTTCTGTCAAGAGCAAATTTTTCTCCCAGTGGGTGCATGTGTAGATGCATTTCCAGTGAAAGCTTACTGCACCTTATTTTCCTGTGCAGTAAGCTTAAAGCACATTAATAGCACGTGTAGATAATCCCTATGTATATCTTTGATTTTGCCTCAGTGGAGAAAGATGAATTATTTGAATTGATACTAGTGAATGCTGTGGTTTACTGTTTCCGTAGGTGTGTTGAGTATACCACCATACTCAGAGATAAATGCTATAGACTAGGGGTGTGCAAAACAGCACTGTTTCGTTTTGACTTCTGTTTCACCATTTCAAAGGAACAGTGTTTCATTTTGTCATTTAATTTAATCTCAAAGCACTGTCCTGTTTCATTTTGTCAAAACTGTTTTGTTGTTTCAATGTTTTGCCCATAGGCTATAATGGGGAATCATGAAAATGCCAATAACGTTGTCATTTCTTGCCTGATTTGGATGCAAATTGCAGGGATGATAGCCCATTCTGAGGGCATGAAGTGTGCCAAGCTTCAAGGAGATAGGTGCAGGGGATTCTGGGAAACAGCACCTCAGACTGCTAAAAGCAAAACTCATGTCACTTGCTGGCAGCAGCAGCCTCCTGTCAATCCCACGCACACATCTGAGTGCAGCCCTGGCTAGTGGCTCTCCTCCACCTTCTGCCCCAAGGTTCAGCTCCGTGGGGCTGGTGGAGCTGCTCGGAGTGCAGCCAGGTGGCAGGAGCCAGGGGAGAGCCAGAGCTGCACTCTGAGTATCTCCACCAGCCCCACGGAGCTCAGCCTGCTGGTGGGAGGCAGGGAAGAGCCACTGGCCAGGGCTGCACTCTGAGTGGCTCCACCACTGGCTCTCTCACCACCGGGCTGAGCTCTGTGGGGCTGGCGGAGCTGCTCAGAGCTCAGCCCTGGCTCTCCCTTGTCTTCCACCACTAGGCTGCACTCCTAGCGGCTCCACCAGCTCCACAGAGCTGAGCCTGGCAGTGAAAGGTGGGGGAGAGTCACTGGCCAGGGCTGCTCTCAGAGCCAGGGCTGCACTCTAAGTGGCTCTGCCACTGGCTCTCCCTCCACCTCCCGCCACCAGGCTTAGCTCCGTGGGGCTGTGAAGCCACCAGCCACCAAGCTGTGCTCACCAGGGTTGCACTCCAAGCAGCTCCGCAAGCCCTGTGGAGCTCAGCTCAGTGGTGGGAGGCAGCGGGAGAGCAAGTGGCAGAGCTGCTCAGAGTGTTGCCCTGGCGAGCACAGCCCAGTTCCTTGGAGGCTCTGCAGCCTCAGAGAGCTAGAGCTGAGCCTGGCAGTGGGAGGCAGGGAAGAGCCACTGGCCAGGGCTCTCCTCTGAGCGGCTCCACCACTGGCTTTCCCGCCACCTCCTACCACCGAGCTGAGCTCCGTGGTGCTGGTGGAGCCACTCAGAGCACAGCCCTGGCTCTCCCCTGCCTTCCACCACTGGGCTGCTTTGCAACTCGAACCATTTTGAGACTTTTGAAATGTTTTGAGTGCCCTTATTTTGTTTCAAAGCTGTTTCAAAGCCTTTTTGATTTTGCTGTTTCAAGCTTGAAACATGTCAAAACAGCTTTGAAATGAAACACTCATCCAAATTTCGCACCGCCCTACTATAGACTCTCCCTTTTCCTGTGCATCCTCTGCCTAGATGTTGCTTTAGGGCTAATACAGTGCCCATACAGATTCCAGTAATATTCTTGCTGAAGTGTGATCTCTTTATTGTCTCCACCAGTAGTGAAGATGGAGAGAATCTGTCTTACTAGGGGCCTGATGTTTCAGCACAAACATTGCTATTATCCCATTACATTATAAAATTGACATATTTTGATGCTCCTTAGCATCGCCTCAGACCATAATAATATGTGAATTGCTTTCTTCTGTCATTTCAATGTGGTGGCTCCTTCAATGTGTAAGCAGGAAACTAAAGTCTACTTCTGGCAGGAAAGAAATTAGTATCTTATAGAACTTATTACAGTTTCAGTACAGAGAGATCAGTATTTTTCCATCTTAAGGAATAAAGGATCTAAGAGTATGATGTATCTGAATCCTTACTCCTTAGTATAACTAAAAGAAAAACTCCTCCTCCCCCGCTCACACTTGAAAACTCCAACTGTGGGCTAAGCAAATGGTCTTCTGGTATAGAATCCATCCTCTTTTTTGGTGTCTTCCCTATTCACGCCACCTTCTCTTTTGCAGAGCATGGAAATGTACAGCCAATCCAATTGCTTAAGTTTCTCTCTTGGTCCTGGGAATTAAATACTGACCTTGAGAACTCCCTTATTTCAGGATTCATAGGTAAACCACCTAACAGCCATGTTTCAGAAGGCAATTTTTAAATCACAGCCTGCTACTAGGTAGTGTTGGTCTGGACCTCAGCCACTCAGCAAAACAAAGTTCTCCCCAATCTGTATATCTGTATTTATATAAGCAGGGATCATGAAAGGAATTTGGGGTGGCAGGGCATGGTACATCCTGAGAGGTGGGCAGCCACCTCCTGTTTTGTAAATGGGTAATAGAAAGTGATCATGTTTTGGGGTCCCCCTGAGTTTGGGGCCTAGTATAACTGTATTGGCATTGTAGGTAAGTAACCTGACCTAACTGCCTCTAGCTGTCTTCATCTTGTTTCTTATACCATCTAGGTTGGTCATCTTATGAGTTTACAGGCTGGAATGGTATTTGGTCTCTGTTTCTTGTGTGATTTATATACAGAGGCTAGGTTGAGAATGCTGGCCTCACTTTATTACTTAGGGCTTTCACATTTTTTAAAGTGCTGTTTCATACAGTGGCTATGCCAAAAGGCTGTTATATGGAACAGGATCACTAATAACGTACATGTTTTTCCCTTAATAGCTTATCTTCCAAAACATTTCTATACATATAAAATAAAGTGAGAGAATGAGATTAACTGGGAAATTACAAATGGATACAAATGCAATGTCATATTTTAAAGGACAGTGATCACTTGGAGAACATTTTCATGACCTCCAGATGCATATCCCCATCTCCTATTAGCTTTAGAAATACTCTTGAACCAATGCCTCTGAAGCTCTAAGACACCACAGGAATAAATAGGAATGCATGTAAAAGAATGGCAAGAGACAATTATATCAAATATCTAGTGCACCTACATTTAAAGACTTGACCTACTTATTCCACCAGAACATCTCATTTTACTAACCTTATGACAATCAGATGTTGTGCAGTAAAAGCAGGCGACAAATCCTTCACTCCAACATCCATAGACACTGGGCATGTCTACATATGTGCTTTAATGCACAGTAGCTTATTCTACTGCGCATTAAAGTGGTCCATAAAATACCATGCTAATACACTACTGTGCAGTAGAATAGGCTACTGTGCATAAAGTGTCACTAGAAAAGTGTGCGCTTCTGCTGCTGTGCATTAGCACAGCCTAATGTGCATTTATTTGTGCATTATTAACTCATATAGGAGTTACTAAATTTAATGCACATTAGTAAAAGCCCATTAATGCATGTGTAGATGCACTCAGTTAGTAGCAGCTCCATGTTGTGTTCCTATGGTGGGAAAGCAGTAGGTAGGGGTAACAAGTCAGTATCTACACAGCTTGCATTTTTACCTGTGTGTTTTGCTGTTGGATTTGTTCATACGTGTGCATTAAAGACAGTCGCATCCGAATCAGTGCAGATCCTAGAACTTTATTCTAATTTGCATTTCTTTTAGAGTGTAGATTTCTTTACACTTCTAAAGAAATCTTAAACTAGCATATTCTGGCCTGTTTCACCACTATATGTGATGGGAATGTGTTTTTCCTGTAGCTCAAGGGGCTGCAAATTCACTTCCCATCATGATGAATGCTGTAATTAGCAGTGTGTTTTGGAAATTTGACAAGGCAAGCAAAGGTGTCAGACTGATTTTTGCTCCTGAGGAAAGGAAATACAAAAGAAGAAAATTAAAACTAAAATCAATGCTGCACTAGGAGCCATGCCTTTTTGTAAGGACGACATGTTCAATAATTAGAGTGATATTATAATATGGCCATTATAAAGGGTCACCAAGAAGACTGATGTAAAGGAACTAATAGAGGGTGTAGAAATAGAAAGGGGGACTTTAATGATTATTTTATTCAGATTTGTTTAACAAATCCCATTTCAGATTAAGTAATTACTTGTTTCTCAGCTTGTAGTTTTCAGCTACACCAGTGGATAAGAGTTTCTTTTGGCTTCATTAAAACCATACGTCTGCCAAATTAGCAATTACAATGCCATTTAGCTGAAAATAACCTACATTTAGAGTGACATTCCCCTTTATGAGGTCCCCTCTTCTGTACAAGGTATCTACTTTGTAAATACAAAAAACTGTAACGCTAATGATCAGGTGTTTTCATTTATTTGACTCAAGCCATCTTTTGTACCTACCGTCAAAAAGGGAATCTTTCTACGAGGAAATTAAAGCAAGATATGTGTGCTTATGTTTGCACATCAGTACTATGAGCTGTCTCGCAGGTGTTTAACAAAAGAGCCATTTGCCATTAAAGAGTAAGCCCCTGATCAGGTATCCACTTTGGGGCACTCTTGGATATGCTGTGGTGAAAATAAGCATAGCTTAGTAATGACTCAGATGGCTCAAGGGTAGGCTAAAAACTGTTATTTCAAGCTGCCTAAGAGCTATGCAGATAGCAGACACGTTACATAACTTGCCACTTTTAGTTGTACCCATGTTCTGAAACCTCTTGGAAAAAGAATACTTTTTCTTTGACTGCTTTACTGTGACCTTTTACAGTATGTGTATACAAAAATGGCAGCAAATATAGTGAAGGAGAATATGAGATGTTTCAGTTTGTGGACACACTAATTATACTCATTAATTTTCTTACCATGCCTCCCTCTGCATTGTTCTAGTACTGATCTGTACTCTGTGTGTGTATTTGATCAGAGCAGAACAATTGCTTGTAAAAAAGCGAGATGCAAAACACTCGGTGCATACACCATCTAGATACTTTCATCTATGTGAAAAATAATTGAATCATACGTATACTTTTTAATCTATTTTTGGCTAAGCCATCTTTGTATGGTAATTGTTTTCCTACATTCAGTAATAGGAGGGGTTGCACAAGTCACATTAACAGACTAAAATAGAAAGTTAGAAATATTCAGAATTTGAATTAATGCAATATAAAGTGTTGAGCCAGCAATTTAGAATATAATATTCAAGCTGTTAGATTCAAGCTTTGGTAAATCAGTGTGCTTAAAATTCTGACAATTTAGATGTCAGACTGGAGCTTTACAAACTAATAATGATAATAACAAGCCCTGGCAATTTGGTTTTCTATTAAAGCTTTAGTAACTTGAAGGGCAGAGGTGTGAGTTCTTCAAATTCATGGAATATTATAATGTTTTTTATTCTCTTCACAATTCTAAGGCATTTAAATCACTGTGTATTACTTTATCAGAAAAGTAGTATCTGCCTAGCCATGAAAAGAAGTTGGAAAACTCTAAAGTACTTTCAAAACAGTTTCTTTTCCAGCTCCTTCCTTAAATTTCAGAAGCAGACAAAGTATGTTATTGATTGCCTGATGGACACCAGTAGGCATAGATGTATGAATGTGGGTGTATGTGTGCCTGCATGCCATTTCATATTTGTGGGAATTAAGTATGTGTTTTTTATGCTCCCTTGTTGTCTAGAACAGGGAGGTCAAACTCATCTGGTCGTGGAGCCCAGAGACCTCCCCCTACATTATGGACCCAGCATCCACAGTACTTGTTCCAGCTGGTCTAAGACTGTACCTGTCCAGTTCTGGGTGCCACAAGTGGCTTGTGTCCTGGACCAGCAAGAGCAGGCACCGTGTGTGGCACCATCCCAAACCAGGCGGAGCAGACACTGTATCCAGCACCCAGAGTGGGCACATGCACGGCGAGGAAGTGGAGTTCTGGACTGGCCTCATGGGGCCAGCGTGGGGGGCCTGATGATGTGGTTTCATAGGCCATATCTGACCTAGAACAATGGGGCCCCTCCCAGCTGGCATCTCTATATCATAAAGAAATGCATAATGATAATAGGAAAGATTTGGTTAGATCTGAGCCTGAAACTCTGAAGCTTCAGATCAGTGCCATAATGTTAGCATTCTAACTCTTGGTAGCAGGTTTGGAAAACAGAGACCTCCTGCTCAAGCATCTCTACATGCCAAGTCAAAGGGATGTGTGGTCTTTTAGATGGTGAGCATTGGGACAGGAACTGTCATTGATCATGTGCTTGTACTGAATTTAGTACAGTAGCTCACAACCTGATTGTGGCCTTTAGGAACTCTAGTGCAATATAAAAGTTTAATGATAATAGACCATGGTAACTTTGGTGTACAGTCTCATTCTTGGAGGTAAACCATTTACTGAGTTTTGAGACGTGCCATTTTGGTTACATTCGGGAGCTTGCACTGCCATTGCATGGACTCTGCTCATCCTCAGGGCAGTCAGTCCAATGCCTTTCACAAGTACTAGCTTCACTTAATTGTTAATGGAAACAGAGAAGCAAGATGAGCTTAAACACCAAGTTCCATGATAGCTGAGTCTGTTGTTAGTTGTTAACCATTTCATTAGGATGACTTTTTGTTTTTTAAGGCAGTTCTTTCAACTGGGGCTTCCAGCCCCATTTGTGTCTATCATCCTTCTTTCTGGTTGGTGTTGACAGTTGTTTTTAAAGAACAAAACAGATCCTTTTTGAAATCTGTTCTTTTAGACTGAGCTTCTCTGCCAGCTGCCTGTCACTTTCCCACTGAGGTAGTTGTTGACATTTACCAAAGCACAACAATCTTTTAATTTTTTGTGTCTTGATGTCATATTTCCATGACAATGGTTTGTCTTTTATCTCTCTCTTGACATATCTGGTGACAACTGATGATGCTCCTCTCATTCTTCAGCATTCGGGGTTATTTACCGTTTCATCTGAGGAAGTCACTGTTGTGTTAGTGTCTGATTCCAACCAAACCCTGCACTCACGTAGGTTTGTTTTCAGTCCATGAGCAGACCTACTGAAATAGTGAGCCAACTGGGGCTTTTATGACTCTTTGCTTGTTCTGCCCATGTGTCACTTGGAGAAAAGATACTTTGTTCTAAAGAATTCTACTCTTAGCCCTAAGGTCTTTGCGCCTCTTTCTGGTGTTGAGCTACCCAGCCGAGCTGTTTGTGAGTACCAAGACTTTTTAAAGTCGTCCTTCCATATTAGGTTTTGCATCTTGTCTTTCATTTCTTTGCATCTTGTCTTTCATTTCACCCACTGGTATAATGAAAGTTTTTATATATAAAACTAACTACAGGCCAGCCCTCGGCATATATTCCATACCTCTCTTTCCTTAAGCGTACTTCATAGATTTCTATATAGCGATTGTCCACTACAGCACTGTGTTGGGCTTGGCATTCAGACTCCAGAGTCTGCTGCTTCCTGGTGGCTAGGACACCCTGCTGTGCCCTCTGGCCGCTATACCACCTCCTGTTCCCTCCTTGCCATGCCATTGGTGTTCACTCAATATTAGGATGAATTTGGGAGGCTGCCTTTAGAAGCTGAACTAGCCTCTTTAGGTTTTTCTCCCTTGGCACAGCCCTTGGGGCTGTTCTGCCCTTGTCTCAAGGCTGGATTAGCCCTTTAGTGGGCCCTAGGAAAACAAATTTGTGGGCCCCAGGCTGGTTGAGCACCCTCTCCCCACCCTGGTGCTGCTGCCTGCGAGGAGCAGGCCTCAGAGCCACCACTAGGAAGCAGCCATGGCAGTGGCGAGGCTGGTGGAGAGGAGGGGAGGGGAAGGGAAGTGAAGGGGAGGCAGATGGGGCCATTCATGCTGCTGCCGTGCAGGGAAGGACCAGGGCCCCCCACAGCTCAGGACCCTAGGCATGTGCCTAGTTTGCCTATGCATTAATCCAGCCCTGCCTTGGCCTCATCTTCTTATTTGCCCTCAGCACAGTTTTTCAGGATGTACCTCCTTCCCCCCTTTTCAGCATGGTTTCCTCCAGGGCATGCTCCCCTTCTGCATAGTCTTCTAGGCCTCTTCTTATCAGCCTTTTCCTTAGCTCACCAGGCCTCTGGCCCTAGCAGCCCCTGGGCTCAGACGCCTGCTGTCAGCTACCCTCAGTTCTGTGTGACACAGCTTCCTCTACTGGTTGCCTGGAGTACATTTTTAGGGCTACCCTGCTCCATAGCATGAAAGTACCTGTAGTAGCCTCCACTCACCCATCACTAGCCACCCCATACCTTGCAGCTGCCATGTCAATGCTTCACCGGATCCTGGGGTTTGTCATTCCCTAAGACTCTCCCCTCTCTCACCTATAGTCTAGAGTTTGCCTTTCCCTGAGGCTCTTCCCCACTCCCATCTATAGCTCAGGGTTTCTTGTTTGCTGGCTGGCACCAGCCCAGCAGTCCCAGTCCCTTCTGGATTACTCACAAGTTCCTTCTAACTCCTTAGCTGACAAGGGGAGCTCTACAGTATTTTTCAGTATCTTTCTTGGGTCCTGATCTTACATGCTGATCTTGCATGCCAAGCCAGGCTCATGGACCCCTGGGCTCCACCCCAACCTCCCCTTCTGGGGAGCCATTTGGTTAAACACATAAGGCTAAAAGAGACTGAGAGCTCTACAAAAGCATGTTAGCAGCACACAGAAACAATTCATAGCAATATGGCAACAACAGGCTTTTATGGCAAATATGTCAGGGTCATGTCAGTCATTCAACTTAATGCTCCCTTAGTCCAGTTAAAATGTAAACAGACACAGTTCAAGCACTTTAGCACATGTCAAGTGTTAAGCCCTCCTGTTCTCTTTCATGTGAAGGTTATCTAATAACACACATTAACCTCAATAGGTCACTGGATCCCAATATTTGCAACTGTTGCAAGTGAATGTGTGAGAAGACCCTCAGAAGATCTAATGATCTTACAATTTTTTAACTAATAAGTCAATGGATTCTGGACCAACTGAATCAAAAAAATTAGGTCCTGGCATCTTTAACATGACTTTGTTCAATGGAAATCAGGGTACATGGAGTAGCTTTCTCTTGCAAAACTACAAAACCATATAGTGCTATGTGGAAGAAAATTTTCAAATGAGACTGGTCGTAATCCAGGCTCATTTCTGCAGAGACTGTACATGAGATGGCTTAATAGCCATCACATTTTAGAAATGGAAAATGTCTATCAGAGTTCACCCTTGATGTCCAGGGCAGAAAGTGGAAGATGCCCTTGCAGAACCTATTAGTTACTTCTTTTTCTCCTTTTACACGCTTCCCGTGGAGGACAGAAGCATACAGACTTCAGAAATAACCTTATATCAGCATCACTAGCTGGTACTGAGGAAAGATCTTTAGACAACTACTCTCTATAATACAAGTGTAGAGAGTTGCTGTGACAAGAAGCAAAAGGTTAAAAATAACAGACCATTTATACCCAGCAGATGAAACAAGGAAATTGCTGGCATTAAACTAGACAACTCAAATGCCTGGAAAACATATTGAACAAAACCACATAAAATGAAAAGCAAGGGACTAGGTTTTTTTTGGTAATATCTTTTATTGGGCCAACTGTATATCTGAGAGAGATATCAGACAAGCTTTTGAGCACAGAATCTCCTTCCTCAGGTCTGGGAAAGAAGCAGTTACATCCTAAGCTAAATACCAGATGAAAATGAAAGGTAGAGGCTTTGTGTAAAAGCAAAGGGTTGACGCAGGGAAAAACACATACTGAAATGGTGTTTAATAAAGTAAATTTGGAGATTATAGAGATATAGTTCCAAAATTAGGAGTACACATATGAATCAGTTAAGAATGTGTAATAGGGGCTGAAGGACATAAATCAGTGATTCCCACCCTATAGAAAGCATGCTGAGGCAGTGCCTATGAGACCCTTAGATGTTGCTTATGGCAACAGGAAGTTTTGCTTTCTACAAGCACATATTTCTTCAGGTTGACAGGAAGAGCAAAGTATGATCTTGCCTGCAGCACATTGCTGCTTAGTACTTTTTTGCCCCAGGCCAGTGAAGGTTGGGAAGCTCCGATGTAAAACAACAGTTCCAGAGTGTTATCTTTTGATGGAGGCTAGTGAAGTTGGTAGTAAAAACA
>NW_017729025.1:127987709-127997949 GCF_001723915.1 Gavialis gangeticus
TATAAAGATAAGAGCTTCAACCAGGAAGACTTTATTAAAAACAAAACACAACAAAACAAAACAAAAAGGGACTAATACTAAATCCAAATCAAACTTCTCTGAAGTTAGGTCCAAGCCATGGAATTTGGATTTGGATTTTCAGCTCCCCACAGCTGGGGGTTTTTAGAGATAAAGGAAGGTGAAAGTAGTGGCTCTGAATTTGACTTCCAAACACCACACAATGTTTGGAGGTATTTGGTGCCCACAGTTTTTTGGTTACCTTTTTCATGCCAGGGGTGGGCAAAATGGCAGATCTGGCCAGTGGCCAGACTCCATTTCCCAGCAGCCTCTGCTTGCATTGGTGCAGCCGGTTTCCATGGAGACCCCACCCTCTGTGGGGCAGTGACAGTGCAGGGACAGGATTTCCATGGACACTGGCCCCAGCAGGGCTGGCAAGCTGCTTTGTGGGGGGAAGCTGCTTTGGGGTCTGGGCTGGGACCTTGCAGCAGTGACAGTGTGGTCCAGAGCTGCAGGAGAGCCATGGGTTCTCCATAGAAACTGGCTGCAGTGACATGGACAGGGGCTGCTGGTAAATGGCATCTACCACAGGCCTGATCTGGCTCATAGCTTTGACTTTGCCTACCCCTGCACTAACCAAATGACAGGTCTTGCATTGTTATTCCTACTTAGAACAACAAAAATGGGAAATTTCATACAAAAGGAAGTTTCATATAAAAGTCTATTTTCATGAGACAGCTAGTCACATTTTAGAGACTTGAGAGGTTGAGTAAAGTGGATAAGAATTCAGTGAAGTGATTAGATAAGACTCTGAATTGAACTCAAACTTCAATCTGGAGCCAACCACATTATACAGAAAGTGATTCATAAGTATGTTTGTTGCTTATTGATTGCCTGCAAGTAGTTGGACAAGGGTTGGTTTGTTGATGAAAATGCTCATAAATTCTAAGTTTCACAAACTTTAACATAAACATCAGTTATCAGAAAAAAAGTTTGAAATGTGTAATGCATTTATTTATCATTGATATTTATTAGAATTAGAACCGTAGCACTTGTGTTCTTGGGAAGGTGCTCGGAGCAAAGGAATCTGAGATATATGCTTCATTCAGTGTTTAACTAATTAGCACTGCCTAACATGACCCCTTCACATGAAATAAAAATAATCTCCAGCTGACTCATGCCAGATCCTCTTAAAGGTACTGTTCCTCTTGTTTTCCTTTCTCAGATAAGCATTAAGACTAGGGACAGACATTACATATAAACCAGTTTAAGTGATCAGAGACTGGCTTAAACTTGTAACAGAAGACATGTTCAGTGCACATAAACCAGTTTGAAAATGGCTGAAACAGGTTTGAGATAAACCTGGTTGAACGTAATATCAGACTTAACTGATTTGGGTCAAACCAGTTTATGCAATGTCTGTCCAACAGCCATCCTGGTTTAAGTTAAATCAGAGTTTTCCAGCATCCCAGATGCTTTGCAACTCTGGGTGGGGCTCTATTTTCTGCTCCAGCCCAGCAGGGCTGGCCCCTCCCTCCCCTCCCCACCCCTCCTCTCCACTCCCTGGCTGCTGCTCTGACAGAGACTTCAGGTACAGCAGGGTCTGCCTGGCTTCCTCCTGCTCCTCACCAGTCCCTGTTCAAGCAGGGATTCTGCCCTTCCCTCTGCCTTATACAGACACCTCTCAGCATTAACCATCATATTACATGCTGGCTATGGTCTGTGCTGTGGGAGACGGGACAAATGCAGGCAGGACAGTGTTGGCTTAGGGCTTTATGGAGCTAATCAACAGATATCTGGTAATGTCCCTCTGTTCCTTCCTTGGAAAAAGTTGTTTAAGAAGAGCTTGGACTAATGAGAGAGGCTGTTGTTTTGTTTGATGGGCTGAGAAATGCTAACAACGTCCTGCATAACTCCCTGCTGTTTAACTCAATGCTCTGTTATCAACAGTGGGGGGGAAGGGGAGTGGAACCCCTCCCTAATCAAAGTGTCCTTCCAGGGCCTGGCCATGCTCCCCCTCAGCTCAGCATAGTGGAAAGGAAGGGATGGCTACTTTAGCAACCCCAGGTTTTAGCCTGAGCCACTGCAGGCATGTCCTTTCATTTCTTCAGTCCAGAGGGGGGATGTCTGTGCTGTTACAAACTGGTTCAGCCTAGCCAGGTTAAACTAACCTGCAAAGATTGAATCAATTCAGGCTCAGGCTTTTTGAATGTCTGTCCCTAGGCTAAAATAACAACGGCCAATATTTAACAATCAACTTTCAATATTAATTTAAAGAATTTCATATATTTATAACCAATTTATTAATTAAATGACTAAACAATGCTCTGTTGGTCTTTGAAGTCCCTTATACTGTCATGCTGGCCTTCAAATCTTCACTAGGACATTTATCACTACTGTAGTCAGGCACTGGTAAATCTCTGTTTCTGGTTGTGCCATATCTTAGGACTCAGTTGCCTTACTGTGTTGTGGTTATTGCCCATTATTATGGATTCAAGGAGCTATTTTCCAAGTTCAGCTCCCAAGAATGTGACTTTATCTTTTCCAAGGGAAAAGTACAGTCCCAAACAGAAAAGCAGACAGCTGCTCGTCAATCTAAGCATTTATTGGGGCAAAGACCACACAGCAAGGAGGTTTTGCCCCCTCCAAAGGGTCTGTCTTCAGTGCCCATACAGCCCTGAGATTGCCAAAGTTTGCTCAACTGCTTTTTATCCAGTCTACACAGCTCCATCTACCCCAAAGTAGCCTCACTGTTCCCTTTCCAGCCTCTGCAACTCCTAGGCTGACATCCTCCCTTTCAGGCTTCTCTGAGCATTGTTTGAAGATTATCTCCCTCTGCATCCCTTGACACCTCCAGGGTGTTATCCCCAAAGGACGTTTACTGATCTCACCTTGTTGAAATGTCAACAAGGTAATTCAGTTCATTGTTGATGGATGTCTTCTCTCCCATAGAAGGCAGAGTAGATTTGCAATTTACAGGCTAACTAAATGAGAAATGTATAGGATAAGCTTTCCTGAACCCAAGTTCGCCTCATCAGATGGAGTGAAAGGCCATGCAACTTGACTTAATTGTTTCTTAACCCCTTTGTTGCCCTTGTACAAGTTGGTCAGGACAACTGAGGTATGCAACATTATTACAACATAAACACATTTAAACAAAGTATTACAATAAAGCCATAGTCTCTCGCACCCATCAGAGACCTTTGTAGACAAAATGGCTGACTTGGTACATCCTATCTCCATTCTATTTAGAATTTTAAGAAATTGTTACCTCTGATCAAGGGTTAGATTTTGTGATAATTATTCTTTTTACCCACTGAATAAGTACAGTGCTTCTTAATACGAACGACACATGGGACCCCATATGATATGGAGGGCTTTGTTTCACTACATGCTTCTCCATATATCTGCAAGCCCCAGTGACTTTAACAACATTTTCTTGCATAATTTGACAAATGCTGAGCATTATCATGTTTTGTGTATGCAGCCCCAGGTACTGAAGCAAACTTTATTTGAATGCTCCAATTATGAATATAGCTAGCAAGTGAAGAAGGTGGCAAATCTGTTAGGGAGGTCTTACCCAAATTCAGGGGCTAACTTCTAAAAGGCATTCTAAGTTCTTCTGTCTGCAGATGGGAATCTCAGCAAAGAATGCCAGTAGAGCACATCTCCATATACTGAGACTCTGAATTCCCTCTCTCAAACAAATTCTTACAATATTACTTGATAGAAACTTGGACAAATATGGTCAGAAATAGATGCTTTTGTCTCACCCTGTTGGCTGAGCTAGAACATACTGATCTGAACCCTTAATCAAGATCTGATGTCATAAAATCAGCTAGTCTTTTTTTTTTTCCAAGAAGTTTTTCTCACTTATAACTCAGTTCCATTTACATTACTTCCCTTAGCCTCATTCATGCTAACGTGGCCCAAATTAAAAATAACACAAACCCTACTAAAGCTGCTGTAATGTAAGGTAAAACAATTCCAACTCAATACAAAGGTCTATACTACTCAAAATTCTTTTATAAAGTTTCATAGTGAACTTCCTTTTGCTGGATTTAACTGACATTATTCAAAATATTAATTGCTTTGCTTTGAAACCAGGTATTTTCAGACCCAACGGCTACCTTTTGCTGACATACATGAGGTTGTTTAAGACAGTTCCAGTTGTACTCCACATTTCCAGAGAGTTCCAGTTGTATGATAACCACTCAGAGCTAGGGAGTCTGATAGAGGTCAGCATCATTCATTATCTTAGTTTTACTAATTAGTATTAGTATTGCATAACCTTAGCATCTGCTTTAACACAGCAGGTTCCAAAAAACTCATGCCAGATTCTCTTAAAGGATAGTCTGCATGACATTCAGAGACCTCAGTCAATTTTGGGAACAAACTGTACTAAATGGTGAGTGCTTGTACTTGTCTGTGTGCATGCATGAACACACATACTCTCTCCTTGATTCATTTCTCCTGGTTAAAAATGTTGCCATGTAGTTGGAGAACAGAAACAAGATTGTGTGATAGATGAGACACTATGCATATTGAAAAGCAAACATTAATATAAAATTTAGCTTTTAAACATAACATAGGTAAACTTGGAGAATCTAAATGAGATGTCAATCAAGATTAATTTTCATATGGAAAATAGGGGCAAAATAATATCTCTCTTATGAAACATCTTCTAGCCCTGAATTGGGATGAAAACTATAGATTCCTATAGATACTACCTTAAAAGTTAATTACATTTGTGAAGATGAGAAAAAGGCCCTGCTCACTCCCACTGCCACAGGGGACTTGCTGGACATGCTAGATCAAGTGGTGCCGGTGGAGAAGAGAATGCCAAGGAGAGCACACTTTATGAGCACCTTCTTGGTCGAAATCGGACTACCCAGTACCTGCTCAGATTTTCCGAGCCCAAGCCAGGGCTCAAACCCAAACGACAGGGAAAAATAGGAAAAAGAAAAGCTGCAGAAGCCAGCCAGAAACTTTGCTGAAGAGACCAGCCAGCTGCAGGATGGATGGACACAACAAAAATAAAGTTCTGTTTTGTTGTTTGTTTTACTGTGAAGAGGGAGAGACTGGCAAAACAGAGTCCATGCACGGGCATACTTAAGACCCGGATGGGTCTTCACATCTGTGGGAGTTTTTTTTCTTGTGAACCACTGTAGTGTCGCCCTGCTTGAAAGGGAATGACTCCATTAAAAATAGAAGACTACCAAACCACAGCTAGAAGACTCTGCCTATAAGCTGCCAAGTCTCCCACCACAGCAGAAGGGAATTTTCTTTCATTTACTTCATGCAAGGCCATGACTGGAGGGTTGTAAAGGTCCAGGGTACCAGTATATTGGGCTGACAGGCCTGATATGACCATGAGCCAATACAGTAAATAGGAAACATGTCCGCATATAAATATATCAGTGTAGGATGGATGATTAACATCAAGGTGGTACATGGCCAGGGTGTAGGGAAGATTGGAACCCCAGAAGACTGGAGAGGTCCAGCACACCAGAGTCTAGCTATAAAGGTAATTAGACTTCTCCTGATTGGAACATACTATAAAATCAAGTCATGGCAAGTGAGAATTGGGTAATCCCTTGTTGATGCTAATTCTGATGATCTAACATACCCACAGCACAGTTAGGTCAGGCACAGGGATGCCAGACCCTGAGACCTTATCACATGTTGTGCCGACAAAGTAGTGCATTGGCTAAGAACTGTGATGATGGCTTATGTGGACCAGATGGTATGGATCTCCCAGACACAGCAGTTGAAATTTGGACATGAAAACCCATTGTGGGGGACACCTAGGGAGGACAAAAATGGAAACCAGGTTAGCCAGGTGGTTTCTGGCCCACCTAAATAAGCAGATGGAAAATTTCTGCCAGGTCTGCCCCAACTGCCAATAGGTCAGTTTCAGGAAACTCCTACAAGCACCATTACAGCCTATGCCAGTTGTGGCTGAACCTTTTTTATGGATCACCTTAGACATAGTTGGGCTGTTCCCTAAGAGCTTGGCTGACCATCAGTTTATACTAGTCTTAATTGACTACACCACATGGTTCCCCTGTGCGCTGTCATGGGTCCTCGTGTAGCTGAAGAGCTCCTTAAATGGGTAGCAAGAGTCAGGATCCTGAAAGAAATAATCATGGATCAATGTCCAATTTCATGTCCCATGTTATGTGTAACCTGTGCATGGTGCTTAAAATCCAACCCCTGTGCACGGCTGTATACCACCCTCAGACAAACAGCCTGGTGAAATGATTCAATGACACTTTTAAAAATATGTTATGCCAGTGTGCACAGGAGGAACCCATAAGTGGGACCTGTTAGTTCCACCCTTATTATTTTCCATGAGAGAAGCCCCTCAGTCCTCTCTAGGCTTTGCCTCTTGTCAGTTAGTGTACAGGCACCAACCCTGGGGCCTATCAGATATAGTTCATGAAGAGTGGGGAAAGGAAGAACCTGCAGGACCCCGGCCCACCAAATATGTGTGGGAACTGAGGCATGGGCTGCAGGTGGCCAGCAAGGTGGTGTGGGAGCATCTGCAACAGGTCCAGGAGAAACAAATAACCCATTATGATAAAGGGGTGCAGGTACGTGAGCTATGAGCAGGGCAAAAGGTGTTAGTAGTCCTCCCCAGCACTGTAACCAAGTTCTTAACCTGCTGGAAGGGACCATTTGAAGTCATTAGAAGAGTCCAGCCAGTAGACTATGAAGTGCTCTGCCCAGAGCATAAAAAAGAGAAAAAAACCTACCATGCCAACTTGCTGAAACTATGGCACAAGAAGTAGGGCTTGTTGGTAAAACCCTCTCCAGGAGAAGAAATGGCCCAACAGGCAGACAACCTTAAGGAGGAGCTGGGGGGCTGGCCAGAGGTACTCTTAGGATCCCAACTGACATGCAGACAACAGGACCAACTAAGACAGTTGGTGAATGTCTTTTGAGATATGTTTAGTGAAATATCAGGCTGTGCAAAGGGCATAAACCACAGGATTATCACCTCAGAAGGAAAAGTAGTGAGAGAGAAATGGAGGTGTATTCCTTACCACCGGTACCACCTGATATAAACTGAGATGGATAAGATGCTGGCTCAAGGAGTTATCACTGAATCATGGAGCCCTTGGCGGAGTTCTTCTGTGGCTGTCCCTAAGCCAGATCAGACTCTACATCTCCATGTAGACTTCAGGCAGCTAAATGCCATCTCCTGGTTTGACTCCTTCCTGATGCCACAGATTAGTGAGATCCTCGAGAGGGTTGGACAGGCTAGGTTTATCTCTACTCTGGATCTGACCAAGGGACACTGGCAGATTCTGGGAAGGAAGGAAGATCAGGCAAAAACCGCATTTGGTACCCCATGGGGACTATACAAGTTTAAGCACACGTCATTTGGCTTGCATGGAGTCACAGCAATGTTTCAGGGGCTTATAGACTGGGTCTTGGCCCCTCACCAAAGATATGCATCTTTGTACCTAGATGATATCATTATTTACTCAGGTAAGTGGGACCAACATCTGGAGCCATCTGCATGGTTCTACAAGAACTTTGGTTAGCCAGCTTGACTGCCAACCCAAGGAAATGTGTATTAGGGAAGGCTGAGACCAAGTACCTGGGGTTCTCAGTGGGGCAAGGCTACATCCAACCTTTAACAAACAAGTTTGAAGCTATTCAAGTCTTACCCACTGCCTCAGAGCAGAAAGCAGATGAGGGCCTTCTTGGGCCTAGCTAGTTACTATCACTGTTTTATCCCACATTTTGCTGAGGTGACAGCCTCTTAACAAACATTTTAAAGGGAAAAGGTAATGGTCCAGTGAAATGGAACGAGTATCACATGGAGGCCTTTAAGAGCACTAAAAAGGTCCTGTGTCATGATGTAATTCTGAAAACTCCAGACTTTACACATCCTTTCATCCTTCAGACTGATGTCTCCATAAGGTGATGGGCACCATGCTTGCCCAAAAAATAGACGGGTTTGACCAACCAATAGCCTACCCCAGCCAGAAGTTGAATGTGCATGAACAAAGGTATGCAACAATAGAAAGGGAGTGCCTGGCCATCAAATGGGGGGCGGGGGGGAGGGGAATACTTCCAGTACTAGCTTGGAGTTCATTTTGATAACTGATCACGCCCCCTTCAAGTGGTTAAAAACCTGTCAGACTGATAAAGCTCGCATAACCCACTGGGCATTGGCTCTTCAACCTTTTAATTTTGACAGCGAATATGGACCTGGCTGAACCAACATGGTTGCCAACTTCCTGTCTTGGTGCAGCCCAGAGGTGGATCTTGCAGACAAGAGCAGCCCAAGGTTGGGTGACAAAGGCACCTCAAGGTGTCTTGAGGGTGAGGATGTATGAAGATGAGAAAAAGGCTCTGTTTGCTTCCATTGCTGCAGGGGACGTGCCAGACACACCAGATTGAGCAGCATTGGAGTAGAAGAGAACATGAAGGACAGCACGGTTTACGAGAAGTTGCTTGGTCTGAATCAGACTGACCCACACTTGTTCAAGTTTTCCAGGCTTGAGCCAGGATTTGAACCTGAATGACAAGGAAGAACAGGAAAAGGAAAAGCTGCAGGAGCCAGCCAGAAGCTTCATTGGAGGAACAAGCTAGCTGCAGGACATATGGATGCAACAAAAATAAGGTCCTTTTTTGTTTGTTTGTTTTACTGGGAAGAGGGGGAGACCAGTAAGATGCCAGAGAGACAGAGCCCACACATGGGCATACTTAAGACCTGGATGGGTCAGTACAGAGCCAAGTCAAAGTGCCCAAAGACAGGGCATTCACTTCCATGGGAGTTTTTTTTCTTTTGAAACGAAGTAGTGTCACCCTGCTTGAAAAGGAATGACTCCTTTAAAAATAGAAGACTACCGAACCGCAGCGTGAAGGCTCTGCCTATAAGCTGCCAAGTCTTCCACCACAGCAGAAGAGGATTGTTGTATTTATTTCATTTACTTCGTACAAGGCCATGACCAGAGGGTTGTAAAGGTCCAGGGGATGAGTATATTGGGCTGACGGGCCAGATATGACCACAAGCCTGTACAGCAAACAGGTAATGAGTCTGCGTATAAAGATATTGGTGAGGGACAGATGATTAACATCAAGGTGGTGCATGGCCAGGGTGTAGGGGAGCTTGGAGCCCCAGAAGACCAGAGCAGTCCAGTGCAGCAGAGTCTAGCTATAAAGGTAATTAGACTTCTCCCAATTGAAACAGCCTATAAGATCAAGTTGTGGCAGGTGAGAATTGGGTAATTCCTTGTTGAAGCTAAGTATGATGAACTAGAATACCCACAGGACAGTCGGGCCAGGCACAGGGCAAGTGGGCCACGAGACTGTATCATGTGTCAGGCCGACAAAATTTAATAGAGTATGTCACTTCCATTGGGCTTTTGAAACACCCATAGACTTATTTATTGTCATTGAAAGCATTTTAAGGGTTAACAGAGTCTTCTGTCTTCTAGCAAGTCTCTAACAGCTAGAAGCTTCTTAACAGCTTAGCACAAGTAGAACAGAAATTTTAAATGAGGATCTATTGAAACAGAGCAAAAGGATGCAAAGCAGGTACATAACCAGGAAATTCTGGTTTGAATGAGCAAAACATTGCTCTAATAGGAGAGAAGAGATCATTAGAAGTTAACGTATATGTAAAAAGATATAAATATTCAGCATAAAAAAGAATCTATGTAGTTGTATAATTATTGAACGTGGAAAATAGTGTAGCCCACAGAAGACTTTCCTAACATCTTCATTAATGATGAGGACATTGGAGTCAGAAGCAGACTGGCCAAGTTCACCGATGACACCGAACTCTGGGGCAAAGCATCCACACCTGAAGACAGGCAGGTGATCCAGGCTGACCTGGACAGGCTCAGCAAATGTGCGGACAAGAACCTGATGGTGTTTAACACCGAAAAATGCAAGGTTCTCCACCTTGGGAAGCAAAACCTGTAGCACCCTTATAGGCTCAGCAGTGCAACGCTGGCTAGCACTACGGAAGAAAGAGACTTGGGGGTCATCATTGACAACAAGATGAACATGAGCCTTCAGTGTGATGCTGTGGCTAGTAAAACAACCAAAATGCTGGCTTGCATCCATAGATGCTTCTCAAGCAAATCCCGGGATGTCATTCTCCCCTTGTACTCGGCCTCGGTGAGGCTGCAGCTGGAGTACTGCGTCCAGTTTTGGGCTCCACAATTCAAAAAGGATGTGGAGAAGCTTGAGAGAGTCCAAAGAAGAGTCATGCACA
>NW_017729025.1:128002949-128005050 GCF_001723915.1 Gavialis gangeticus
AATTGGACGCTTATCTTGCTGGGATCCTATGACCCCAGCTGACTTCCTACCCTTTGGGCGGGGGGGGAGGGGGGCTGGACTTCAGTGATGTTCCGAGGTCCCTTCCAGCCCTAATGTCTATGAAATCTGTGAAATCTATGAAAATCTAATGTGTTTCTCACTTATAACTAGCTATTACTAATGGGTATTATGTAGTAAAGTTCAGGTCGACCTAATATACTGGTTGGATAAGACTTTCTATCCAAAGAATGGATGGAAAACTTTTCTATCCAAAATTATCTGTGAAATTCAATAGAATATGTCAAAACATATATAATTACACTTTTTTATTTTCTGTTTGCCTTTCCCATAATTTATTCAGAAAAAAAATGATCAGGTGCAGCCGAGTAGTAGTTCATAGAAATAAAATAAATCTATGCCTTAAACTTCAGTGACTTCTAAGTCTGGGCAAATTGGTATAGATCTATCACAGAGGTGCAGAATAACAACTGCTCCACCTCCTCCCCCCAACAGTAAGTGTTTAAAATTGTCACATTTTTTAGACTTTCTAAGCCAGGCAATCCAGAGAGAAAATGGACTTTGCTTCCAACCACTGGCAAGCTGAGCAGTAATATAACAATACTGCTCAAGTTAGAAAAGCTGACAGAAGATGAAAGATTACATTTGCCTTCTTCACAATATAAAGAATAACACATTGCAGCAGCATCCTGACAGTTACACTACATTGCGTTACTTATAACACACAAAAATGGATTTTCCTGAACAAATACATTACATTTATTTTATATATATCCAAGTGTAATTGACAGACATTTTACACATCCATATAAAACAGTAAGCTGCATTCCAAAACCTGCATTCCAATTCCTAACTGAAAAGAAAATATAATCAGAAATACATTGAAGAAGCAGGATTGAAAGGCAATTTTTAGACTTTAGCTTCAACAAGAGATTGAACTTTAATTAGAGCCCTTAGCTGATATGCAGACTTATGCTCTGCACCCTGTCATACATGCTTTGCTGGCTTAAAGAAAGAGGGTATGCCCAATATAACTGGTGTGAATTACAGTTTTGTTCCATCTTCGACTTTGGATTCTAGGTCTAGGCACAGAACAAGAGATGCATTTTCACAGTAAGTGAAAATTGTCACATATAGATTTTCTAGGTCAGGCAATCCAGGGAGAAAATGGATTGCTGCTTGTATAGTGACCAGTAGTACAACAGTACAGTTATATTGTTGATGATTTTCCCCTTCTTTTCCTCCTCTTCAGTGCTTTAAAGATAATTTACACTATGCCTGCAAATAGCTGGGAGAATCTCATGCTTTTTTGTCCAGTCGCTACAAGAGCTAACGCTAGCAGTTGAAGAGAATTGGGAGTAGTGAATAATAGATACATTGATATTGATTTTACCCAAGGGATCTTCTTTACACATACTCCCAGTCATTTTTTCATGAAGGGGAAAGATGGTGTGATAATTTGAACTACATTCAATTATATTATTTTAAGAATTAAAATGTCTTATTGAATTTGGAGGGAGAGAAAAGACTGTAGAACTACCTATAGAGGTATCATCAATTTTTACGGAGAAGAAGCCAATTTGTGAATACAGCTTTAAAAAGCAGACAAGTCCCTTTTTAAAAATCTGTTTCAACAGAAGGCTACATAATAAGAATAAAGTAAGCTTCTGAGGGTGAATTCACAGGAGCACACGTGTGCCTCTTGCCCTGCCTCAAACCCCTTTGAGGTGGGGCAACAGGCACATGTGGGAACAAAAAAATGTTGCAGCGTGGGGGGAAAATTAGATCCCTGCATATCCAGGAGTCTAAAAAAATTAACATTTAAAAAAGCAGCAACTGGAGGCAACCTGAGGCAACTGGAGGCTGGGTCCTCCGTGGAGACACTTTGGCTGCCAGAGTGTTTCTATGGTTGGCCCTTGCCCTGGTGCTGAAACATGCAGCCAGCGAGGCCACATATTTCAGCACCAGGGCTCAGTGAGTAAGGGGTTGGGGGAGCTGGAGGAGGGGGAAGGGGACCATGGGGGGGACCCCCGATCCCCTGCCCACTCCCCCAGCCCTGCCAGCCCCCCTGAGGCCCCTGCTT
>NW_017729025.1:128005061-128007300 GCF_001723915.1 Gavialis gangeticus
TTTTTGGTAATATCTTTTATTGGGCCAACTGTATATCTGAGAGAGATATCAGACAAGCTTTTGAGCACAGAATCTCCTTCCTCAGGTCTGGGAAAGAAGCAGTTACATCCTAAGCTAAATACCAGATGAAAATGAAAGGTAGAGGCTTTGTGTAAAAGCAAAGGGTTGACGCAGGGAAAAACACATACTGAAATGGTGTTTAATAAAGTAAATTTGGAGATTATAGAGATATAGTTCCAAAATTAGGAGTACACATATGAATCAGTTAAGAATGTGTAATAGGGGCTGAAGGACATAAATCAGTGATTCCCACCCTATAGAAAGCATGCTGAGGCAGTGCCTATGAGACCCTTAGATGTTGCTTATGGCAACAGGAAGTTTTGCTTTCTACAAGCACATATTTCTTCAGGTTGACAGGAAGAGCAAAGTATGATCTTGCCTGCAGCACATTGCTGCTTAGTACTTTTTTGCCCCAGGCCAGTGAAGGTTGGGAAGCTCCGATGTAAAACAACAGTTCCAGAGTGTTATCTTTTGATGGAGGCTAGTGAAGTTGGTAGTAAAAACAATGAAGAAACTGGTAGAAATCAAACTACTATTACCAAAAGAAGAAAGAGAAAGTAGGTATTGAACCTTGTAGGACAATTTGTCTTCGAGGTAGGTAGCAGGGAATGTTATTGTTAATTACAGTGTCTCATAATTACTGTAAGTAACAATTTCTATCTGTTTATAAAGAGGAAGTAATGCTCATAATGAAGTTCTGAAGTGGGTAGTACTACTCATTACCCTTTTCTAGATGGGAAATTGGAGCATAGGGTTCAATATTGCTTCACCAATACTGAATAGAGCAGATACTGCAATGGCACTCATATCCCAAGTACCAGCCCAATGCAGTACCCACAAGACACATTTTAGTCTTGAATAAAGGATTAATATAACTATAGTAGTGCCTACAACCTTATGATGCCACAGACAGTGAAATCAATGAATGCATGCAGCTAACGAGCAATTTCAATGTAACTTGGCCAATGGTTACTGCTCTATACTTTACACTGTCACGAAGTATAGCATGATCCTGAAAAGATTCAGTCACTAATTAGAAAAGACTATACTATATCTTTTTCATTATATCCCTTCAAGTGGAAGAAAGCCACACAATTGCAAATGCTTGAGGAACACATTATAACAAGATACTTTTGCTGGTAGGTTATTTATATCAGTAATAAACATGGTTGTTAAATTCTATTTAAAAAGAAAAAGAGCAAAAAATGAGAGCATCATTCTGGCAACTACCACACAGAGCACAAGTTGATTTGTAATAATTGCATCCAGAACACCCTGGGTGGAAGGGATACACTTAAGAAATATCACTGTTTACTTATCTTAAAAGCGAGAGGATTATTTTACCCTTTTCAGTAATTAGTTTTCTTATTATGAAACCCAAATAAGGCATCTAGAGATATAAAATGTCAGGTATTATGATGTAAGCTTGCTAAAGAAGCTTCAAACATCTGTGAATGCATAAGATCCAACCTTATAAGCATTAGTATACAAGCTCCCTGTCTTATAACAGTTTAGTTCGGACAGGCATGGTTCAGTGGTATCATCCCAAAGAGCACAAAGTTTTTCTGGATGCTTCTGGGAAAAGTAGAGATCATTTAAGGTTTTAAAGACAACACAGCAGGGAATGCTATTTGGGCTCATTGAGCTAGTGTCTTAATCAGCACTCCTTATTCTCTAGTGTTTCTCTTTACATGTCTCGTGTTGTTTTCAAAATATTAGAGGACTGGAAATATTGATGGCTTCCACCACTTTGAAAAAGTCATTGATATTTCTCAATGAGAGGGAACGTGTGTGCGCTTCTGTTCAAATAATTTTTTTTCTGTGGTAGAAACCTTTAGATCACCAACAGAGCACAGAAAAAAACATCCTCTATAAAGATAAGAGCTTCAACCAGGAAGACTTTATTAAAAACAAAACACAACAAAACAAAACAAAAAGGGACTAATACTAAATCCAAATCAAACTTCTCTGAAGTTAGGTCCAAGCCATGGAATTTGGATTTGGATTTTCAGCTCCCCACAGCTGGGGGTTTTTAGAGATAAAGGAAGGTGAAAGTAGTGGCTCTGAATTTGACTTCCAAACACCACACAATGTTTGGAGGTATTTGGTGCCCACAGTTTTTTGGTTACCTTTTTCATGCCAGGGGTGGGCAAAATGGCAGATCTGGCCAGTGGCCAGA
>NW_017729025.1:128007311-128018095 GCF_001723915.1 Gavialis gangeticus
ACACCCAGAACATCTTCTGGGCGATAGCTGCCCAGATGGCCAGACAGGGGCACACATGGCAGTAGTGCTGCACAAAGGTGAACCCTGCAACTGCAGTCCACTGGCAGCCGGCCCGGAGGGGCAGATGCCTCTACTGGCTCTGCAGTCCCCATCTGAGTCTGGCAGGTGCACAGCAGGTTACAGCCAGGCAGCAGCCTCCGCTGCCAGACTGCTGCAGTGGGTAAAGGGTGCAAGGAAGTCTCAGGGCTGCTTCAGCAGTCCAGCTGGCACAAGGGGTAGTGTCCCCAGGTACTATTTGGCTGGGCCCCAGAAGCTCCTGAGAACTAGCAGCCCTGACCTACTTGCCAGGGTGGGTTTTTATACTGCTGGAGCCAGGACAGGGCAGATTTTTATACTGCTGGGGATGGCACAAGTGCTGGCCCTGGGCTCTAGCTCCCCCTGGCTGCAGATCTGGGAGGAGCCAGGCAGGGTTATTGTGTCCTTAGTGGCACAATTTGCTCCACAACAAAGTGCATGTCTGAGCATGTGCACTGAAGCAAAAAGCCCTGGCTCAAATTTGCACCGCTTCTATTTGAGCTGCTGCAAGCACATGGGCTTGCATGTGTGGAGGCGCCCTAAGATGCCATATAAGCTCCATATGAGTGGGATCTATCTGAATAGGTATAGAATAGGCTTGTGATTTTCACTTTTTATAACCATAAATCTCGTCCATTTTGTGACATGTTTGCCTGTGTGAAATACTATTAGAATGTTATTTTTCCCCCAAAGCACTCATCACTGACATTTGGGTGCATTATGTAGATTAAATACAACAGCCCATTATGTTAAACTGCCCATGGATGATACACACAGCTTTCTTCCTTGAACTTGACCCAGGCAAACATAAATAAAACAGCAATTCTATGCAATTGAACAAATGCTTGTTCAAAAAGCACAGGGCCATGGGACTATGACTGAAATTGAAATAAAATTAGAAAGTCAAAACTAAATATTAAAGCTCCATTTAATTTTAGAATCATTTCAGGTTTGTTTTCACCAATTTTTTTTTTAAATGAAAATTGCACATTTCCACAACACTTTTCAACCTTGATGAAACAGTATTATGTGATGGAAATCTGATCTGACAAATTTTTTGACAAGCTTTGCCTTTTGTAAACCATAGGAAGCTGAAGTGTTTGAAACTTTTTAAAATTTAGTTTTTTACTTCATAAAATTCTTTTTAGTGTAATAGAAGTTACACTATAGAAATGAGGAAAATCGATAGCTTCAAAGTCTATCCCTAATCATTTGGATCATGGCAATATTAATCACTTTAAAAACCTGCCCATCAAGTGATTTAAGGTTTACTTAGTAGCCTATTTTACTGCACATTGGTGTAATCACGTGCTTTTTATGTGATGCTTTAATGCGCAGTAAAATAAGTTACTGCACATTAAAGCAAACATGTAGCTGCCCCCTCCTTGTTACAATGCACTCCTAGCAATTTAATGCAGCTGAATAGCCAATTAGAGGTCCACATTTTTAATGATGCAGTTTCCACTACTGCCTCATAATTCTTTCTATATTACTAGACAGATGTGAAGGATAGTAGGTTATAGCATCATGGTTTATGATAAGAAGGACAACAACCAACATATAACTTTAAAAAAAAAAAGATTAGACAATGTTCTGATCCTGTTTACTTCTATGCAAATGTAGACTATCTCCAATATAATCAATAGTGCTATTTAGGTTCACAGCAGTTTAACTAAGGTCAGAGTCTCATTATCTGACAAATTTTTCTTCTATATATTATCACACTGACAGCAATAATCCTGGTTTCTTCTGTTAGAGAAATTCAGTGAAATTGGCCAGTTTCATTCTTTTGTTACCTATACATTAAATTAGATGTGGCATATAGGCATTCATTTCTTGTGGCGAAAAATTTCCCCATTAGAAATGATTCTGGGAGAGAAACAGTATAGGAATTCAGACTACAGCTGCCCCCCTCTTCCCTGCTCCTTGCCACTTCCTGAGACCAGGGTGATCATGGTCTGGGGAAAGTGTGGGAATCCTATTGTTTTCACACAGTATGGCCAACTCATGATTTTTGGCATTATTCTTAAAGTCTACACTTTGGGATAATGAAAAACTTAGCTCTTTCTTTTATATGCATTTATATATAAATCTTATATATGTAAGAAAGAGCTATGTTTTTCATATTGAGTTGGCAACACTGTTCACATCCTCCCATTCCTGGGGGACTAGGCTAGCAAGGAAAACCCCCCAGCCATTACTCATAAGGGGGACTTGGGTGTGAGGAGCCAGCAGGGAACAGTGAGTAGCTTCTCCTCCACTCTCCTCTCAGTGTATAGGTGGGGTCTCCACACTTTCTCTAAACAGGGGTGATCCTGGTTTCTGGAGGGTATAGAAGCTTTTCCCTGCAGCTTGATTCCTCTTTGTCCCTGGGAGGAAACAAGCAGTAGGGAAGTGTACTGGCCTTTATTCTCCTGGGAGAAACTATCTCAGGAGTAACTACTACTGGGTGAGAGAGTGGTTATTTTTCTCCCAAAACAGCCATTTTTCACTGTGTGAACTCATGTAATGTTCTTCCAGTAGAAATGTAATGCCTACACTTGGCCAGAAGATAACATTATACATATTTTATACTTTATTCTGTCCTAAGAGCAGTAGGGTAACTAGAGTGAGTGGGACCCTGGGCTCTGATTCAGGGGGGCAACAAAAGGTACAGACAGAAGTGCAGCTCCCAGCTGTAACTCAGAGCGTGTTCTGTAAAGTGTTCTGAGTTACAGCATTACCCCAGACCAAACAGAAGTTCACTGTTGGTTCCAGGGGGGATTGGAATGTAGCTGCTGGCTGGGAGCAGAATGGAAGGGGGCAAGCAGAGGAGGGCACTGTTTCTTGGGGCTCCCCAGCTGGTGCTGAAGGGTGGAGTGGGTGAATTGGAGCCCCCCCACCTTGGGGGGGAGGTTCCAATAAACCTGCCCAACCCTCCAGCAGAGGCTGAAAACCCCCCAGACTGAACTCCCTCTGTTTCGTTTCCCCCCTCCTATTTTGAAAACAGCAACAGTCTGGGAGATCTGCAGACACGGTTATAAAAGATGCTACATTTTGAAACATCTTTATCTCATACTTCATGCAATAAGGGGTCAGATTTTCACCTGATTAGCCATTTTTGAAGCTGTTTGCAGCTGTGCACTTGTGTTTGGTCACCACTATAAACTGCTTTCTGTGGTCAGATCAGGTGAAAATTGTCACTTCTGTCTCCACCCAAAAAATGTCAGGCCCCTGGGAGACCAAACTGTTGCTGCCACAGCATCAGTCTGTGCAAGGATGTAAGTACTTAGAACCCCACCCAAGGTACAAAAATTCAAGTTAAACCTTAATCTAAGAGCGTATGAATCAGTACAGAATGCATAGAGAAACGTCTCATCCCTGAAGAATGTTGCGGTCAGAGGTTAGGGAGAAGCTTTATGTTATTTTAATGAAAGCCAGTGAAATGTGTACTTTCTGTTCCTGTGAACCAAAGAGACTGGACAAGACACCATGTAAGCCTTTAAAGATAGGAATCTGCAGAAATGTAAATGTTGACATCTCAGCTGAAAGGCAAGGGAGTGAAGAGAGCTTGTTGCTAACAATTCTCTTTGGAAGTTATATTTTCAGTACTTCACAAGAGATAACAAAAAAGCTATTATATGCCAGGGATGCCAGCCACAGGAAATGGTGTATAGTTCAATCAACCTAGAATAAAACTATTTTAAGAGGTTTTCTGAGGATCTCTGAATAAGGATAGAGTAGCAAGAGAATGGGTATAAACTCATCTCTCATCCTATTTCTGAGATTCAGTAAGACACCAAGATCAGTTACAAAAATAAATTTGCCAAACAAATAACTTTTTAGCATGCAACTGTTACTGTTTTTTATTTTTTCATGAATTTAAGAGGGTTGTACTAGTTTTTAAAAATGTATTATGGTTTGTAAATACAAATCACAAATTAGATTTATTGCTGCAGGCAGCCTGACAAAGAGCTAGGTTTAAAGATAACTTTGGAGAGAAAACTGTAATATTTGAATGAAATGGGTGTAACATATTAACCTGGTCATATATAGGTGAAACTGGGGCCCTAAATTGAAGCAGTGGGTTTTTAAAAACACTGCTTCAATTTAGGGCCCTTTAAACCCCCATGTCATGCACACATATGAAGTTACCTGCCTTTCCAGCAATGGGGAGGGGAGGGCAAGCTGCCAGTCAGCAGAGCAGTCCCTGGGCTGCGGGGAGGGCTGGTGCTTCCTTCCATGGCAGTGGCGGCCCCCTGCCCAGGTGGCACCCACCCACAGGCACCCAGATTAAGCGGTCCTGGGGGGCACTGCAACCATGGAGGGAAGCTCCGGGCCCCTGCACAGCTCAGGCAGGCAGGCAAGCAGGCAAGGTGGAGGAGATCAGGCTCATTGCTTTTTTTTTCCTTGGGTGAAGCCTGCTTTCCCAGGCTGCTGCCAGGCTGCCTGCACGGGCTTCCTGCAGAGCCCCTGAGCTGCATGGAGACTGGTGATTTACTCCGCAGCTGTAGGGCATCAAACTAAAACTCCCCGGAGGAGTTTTAGTTTGCTGTGCCCCAAGTCATTTAAGACGCATTACACTGCCATATTTCCTACAGCGACTTGAATTACTGCACAATACACCACCAAGGTGTGCAAACACCAAGACCATTAAAGTGTTCCAAAAGCATTTAACCTGCTTTAAAATGTTGTGTACACATGCCCCTTGTTTCATCTACACATGGCCCTATTAAAAAAACAACTTTGACAACTTAGAACAGTGATTCTTAACAAGAGTGCTGGGGCACAAGGTCATTTGGAGGGTGCTGCAGGAAGTGTGAGGAGATGAGTAGATAAAGGCAGGCTCAGGCTTCAGGTGTGAAGAGATAAGCCCCCATTGCCTGTCCCCCTGCAAGGAGGTAAGCCCTGTAATATAATAAATTATTTGTTGAAATAGGCTGTCATTAGTTTACAAAAGATATGGAGGGGTGCCTTGAGTCTAAAAGGGTTAAGAACCACTGACTTAAGAGTTGCAGTTGCTGAAGTAATGAGCATAAGCTGCTTGTGTACTACATACTTGGAATATAATACTAAAACCTTAGACAGGGCACATCTACATATGCAAATACTCCAGGGTGGGTTTACTCTAGAGTATTTTACTCTAGAGTAAACTCACCCTGGGCAGGCATCTACACATGTAGGGAAATGGAAGCAGATTTGCGGATCATAGCAGCAGTCTGCTCCCACCCCCTGGGGCCCTGCACTGGCCCCTGCCATTGCCAGAGGGACATGGAGGCTCCAGCCACAGCTGTCTGTAGTTGGCAGCCATGTTTAAAAGATGACCACACACCGTGCTCTTGAGCCACCTGATTTCCTGGCCCGGAGCAACATGCAGAGTGTGGTGGTAGCATGTGGCAGCTCTCTCGCCTCAGCCTCTGCCCACCATACCATGGCTGTTTTAGCCCCAGGCCCCAGCAGTGATGTCCATTGCCCTGGGCTCCTGGTGGTCACTGTGTGGGTCCTGCTGGCCTGGTGCAGGGCTTGTCACCTGGCCTAGGTCAGTCTCAGCCCCACCATGCCATATGGCCACCTGTCCTGGCTCACTGTGGCATCTGGTGCCTGGACTCGACCCACATACTCATGGAGTGCACCTTTGGTCACCTCAAACGATGCTGGTGCACCCTCAGCACCTACCTCAAGGTTGCTGAATCCAACATCCCCCAGGTCATTGTCACAATCTGTGTGCTGCATAACATCTGTGAGGCCTGCGGGGAGCTCTTCCATGAGGCCTGGGTGAAGAAAGCACAGTGGGTAGAGGACACCTGGTTCCTGGAGCACCAACTCTGGTGACAATGACAGCAACAGGCCCCTCCTTCTGAGGCCTCCAGGTGAGCCACACACCCACCAGTTGGGCCTGCTACATACCAGAGTTAATGTACACCAAAAACCTATCAAAGACAAAAATATCCAATTGCCTGTGGATGCCCACTTCTCATAAGACAACCTCTCTCTCTCCAGTCTCTCAGTTCTAATCCTCAAAGGGAATTCTAAAACACCTGGTGGACCACCTGTAGCCTGCCTGGACCACCTTCCACAGCCCCCTGCCCCACCGCACACCCACAGTACCACGCTTACTGTCGACAGTTCTCTGAAGAGCATGTTATTTCCCTTCACAAACACAGACCCTCCCTTCCCCAATAACAGAGCCCATTCCCCCACCCCCCACTCCCCATAGAGATACTCCATCATCCACCCCAACCAACCCCAATACAACACCCTCTTCCCTGTGCATATTATTACAGTGCATGCTCTGTGTGTGGCCTCCTGCGGAGAGAGGCCATAGGATGGGTGTGCCTAGGGGGTGGAGGCTGGGGACAGGCACCCAGTATGCTGGCCTCTGGCTGCTCCCTTGCTACTGTGCATGCCAGGGGGGATGGGCAGGGGGCTCACCAAGGATGATGGTATGTGCTGCTCTGCTGGAGTGCCCATCTCCCCCTCCTGCAGCCTGCGGGCTGGACCAGCAGGGCTTATACATGGTCCTGGACCCACTGCAGGCAGCTTTTGCTCCATGCCTTCATGAAGCCAGGATGAGTGGTGGGACTGGGCCTGGATGGGGGGGGGCTGGGTGGCTTCCAGTTGCAGGTGGGGCTAGGGACAGGGCATCAGGTGGCACAAAGGTGACCACCAGGGCCAGGATGGTGTCTACCACCTTGTCAGGCTCCTCCATAGCCTCCACTGTCCTGGCCACCAGGACAGCCTGCTGCTCCAGGGCCTCCACATGCTAATTCTCCAGGGCCAGAAGCCTGTTCGTGGACTCCTGGTCCACCTAGTCCCTCACCTCCTCACAGGTAACAACCTTCATGCATCAGGCTTGCAAGTCCTCTAGGCACTCCTCGGCCTTGGTTACCAGCTGGTCCAGTAACTGGATCCAGTCCTGTGTTCTGCACTTCTGGAGTTGTCGCATCTGCAGGACCCCAGCTGAGGCTGCTGGTGACCCTGACGGTGCCCCCTGGCTTCTGATTGGGGTTTATGTGTGCACGGGTGCTCATGGACCATTGTAAGTTAGCCAGGCAGGCCCTGGCCCAGGTGGCTGCTGTCAGAGCCCCCCATTCCAGCTTACTTCCCAGGAACAGATGGGGTGCTGAATGCTGGCTGCACCTAGCTGGTCTCTCCTGCCCCCTTCTCAGACTGGGCCAGGCTTGGCTTCTGGCAGCACCTGCTCCTGGAGCTCCAGAGCCACTCCCTTCCAACTACTCTTCTACTTGTGTAGGCCAACCTGTCTCCTGTGCTGCCACCAAGCCCATAGCACCCAGGCGGAGGGGGCAAGGGGCTCCCAGATGACTGGGATGTGGAGCTGCTGGTGCCCCTGCCCTCCCCCCAGGGGGCCTACCCAGAGAGGCATGCTGGGGACAGTCCCTCCCCCCCATTTCATTGTCTCCAAAACCACTCCCCCCCTTCTCCTTCTGCAGGCCATCCTGTCTCCTGTGCTACCACTAAGCCCATGGTGTTTGGGCAAAGTGGGTGAGGGGTTCCTGGCCAACTGGGATGTACAGCTGCTGGTACCCCTGCCCTCTCCCCAAGAGGTCTATCCAAAGAGGTGCCCTGGGGCCATCCCCAAACTTTGCTGGTGCTGTGCCTTGAGTATTCCCCTGCTGTGAGTGTCCTGGGTGCACCACAAGGAGCCATTTGCATAGACCAAGGGATGCCTGATTCATTATGCCCTGTTGCTGATAGCCATGTTGTCCCAGTCACCTGCAAACCTGGCACAGGATCCTGAGATTTGACAGTGTGGAGGGGCAAGTCCACCCTGCCCCACAATCTCTGCTGCCACCTCTGCCACTTGGAGGGCTACCTACAGCTGTGCTACACGTCCTTGCCCCTGCAGCCAAGGAGGCCATTGCTGCCAGCATTGACATGTTCCTTGGCATGTGAGAGGCCCATGCCCACCAAATTGTGGGGGCACAGGCTGCCTGATAAAGTTTGGCACTGTCTCCCACCTCCCTGAATGCTGTAAGGGGGCTCTGAGGGCATGGGGGAGCACAGGTGGGCCAGGCAGGGAGCGGGGGTCAAGATTGGGGCAGGGGCTGGGAGGGTCCTTCCTCCATTGCAGGGCTTACAAGGTGGCCATGGAAGGCATGCCTGGCATCTCGAGTCATTCCCCGCTAGCAGCAAGGACGTGCGGCTTCTGACAGTGTCTTGGGATGCAGTGTCCAGCTGCTTGGCCAGGGGCCCCCTCTGGGGAGAAGCTGGAGCTGCTGATATCTGGTGGTACCATGGCCAGCCTGGCCTCTTGGGCACATGGAGCTGGTGAGGCAGGCACTGGCCCAAGCTCCTGGAACTGCTGGAGGAGGCCAAGGGTGGGGAGCTTGGCAGGACAGGCTCCTGGTGGGCTGAGGGGCCCTTCTCTGGTCATGTATTACCATGGATGCCAGGCTGCAGTGGAGGCTCAAGCAGGCCACCTGTGCAGGAGTAGACAACAGCTCAGGTCAGTGTCCCGGGGCACAAGGATGTCATTCAGCTGCCACATAAGGGGCATGGACTTGCAGGCAGCTCCAGCCGGTGGTTGTGGTTGGTGACAGTGACCCACTGTGCTCACAAGGCCTTGACCTTTATGCGGCACTGGCATACTGACCAGTCATGCCTGTGCTCCTGCATATGGCATGACCAGCTCCTCACAGAAGTGCAAGTTGGAGTGCCCACTCTGCTAAAACTCAGTGAGGACCTTGGCCTTGCCCCACAGCATGATGAGGTCCACAGACTCCTCCTGGGACCAGTTGGGGCCCCGGGAGGTGGTGTGCAGTGTGAGGGAAGATGCCAATTTGCCTCCCTCAATGGCTAATTGGGCCTCTGTGCAACTGTCCCAGTGCTGCTGGGCCTGGGCAGCTGCCTGCAGCACCCAGCATAGTGGCATAGTGTGGCAGGTGCATGGCAAGGATGTGCTGGGCACCAGCAGTGGTGTCTGGGCAGGCTGCTGCAGGTGGCCTGGGGCCAGTTAGAGAGGGTCCCAGTGGCCAGAGGCTGGCTGCAGGTGTCCTAGGATGCTGCTGGGCCTGGCAAGTGCCTGCAGCATCCGGTGCAGCATGACAGAATGGGCCTAGCAGCCATGCAGCACCGTGGTGCTAGGAACCAGTACTGAAGCCTGGGCAGGCTGCTGGGCTCTCCTTGGGCTTTGCTGTATGATGCAGTGGCATGCAACTGGCTGCAGGTGGCCCAGGGCTCTGGCACCCCTGCAGGCTTTTAAGGGCCTGGGCCTGGGGCTGAGGCAGGCAAAGAACCACCCCAAGTTTGCTCCTGGTTAGTGTCTGCATTTGCTTTAGAGTGCAGTAACTAATCACAAGTACATTTGCTATTTGTATTTCCAAGTAGCAAATTTACTCGCGATTAGAGTTAATTACTTCGCAGTAAGCATCTGCATGTGTAGATGCAGCAGGCATAGCTGGTGAACTCAGACTGATGGGGTGGGTGGAGTGTCACATGGGGGGGGTTGCATCCAGCTGGGAGTGGGGGGGGGTAAGGGAGAGGGGAGGGTTTGCAGCCAGCCGGGCACTTCCCCACTCCCAGCCGACTGTAAACCCCACCCCGCTGCGATGCTCCACCCACCTCACCAGTCTGAGTTCACAAGCCACGCCTGAGATGCTCCCTGCACAATAATTTGCTCTACTGCACAGTATTGAGTCTCATGTAGACATACCCACAGTGTAGGAAAGAAATCAGTAGCAAGAATTCTAATTTAATAAAGGGCTTAGTCTGTTTGTCTGTCTGTCTGTCTGTAACACTCTTGGAGCACTTTGATTGGTTACTGAAATAAGCAGTGGTGGTGCAGTGTTCTGGCTGAGGGGGACGGAGGGGACAGTGGGGCAAGCTTCCCCCCACCCTTCCTGGGAGGTAGTGGCAGAGTCACTGCCCGCTTCCCCCTCCCCCCCGGCCCCCATTCCTGATGAGCAGTTGGCTAGTAATTTATATAACTATCTTATTTACATTTCTCCATACCCTTGATTACTGATAATATATACAGATTTTAAAATGTACCTTACACTTTATAAAAGCAACCTTAACTCTGCCCTACATGCCGTATTAGCTTGATTCCAAGTCAAGGTTTTTTCCGCATTTAACATAGGGAAAAAAGCTGCTTGCCTTGGAATTGAGTACAAGGCAGTTGCGGGTAGGTGGCTACTGTGGATTGGGCTTCAGCCCTTACCCAGGTGCTGCCTGCCTCCCCCAGTGCCTCTGCACCCCACCATCTCCCCCCTGAAACCTTGTCCCCCCATTTCCCCCATGCAGGCTCTGCTCCCTGCCTGTTCCCCTCCTCCTCCCTCATGCGGGCTCTGCTTCTGTGGGCTCACCCTGTCGGCTTTATCCCTGTAATAGCCTGTGGCCCAGTGCATAGCTCCAGCCTGGCTCTATAGCAGTGGGGTGGAATCAGTATGGCTGATGTGGGGCTGGGCTGGGATCATGCTTTGTGCCACAGGCTGGAACAGTGATGGAGCCTGCTGGCCACAGAGCAGTGGCAAGGGTCAGGGAGCAGAGAGAGGTGGGGAGCAGAGGCCCTGGGGGTGAGGGGGAGAGGAAAGAGCCTGTGGGGGAGACAAAGTGGGGCAGAGGCTGTTGAGAGAGGAGGAAGATGGGAGTAGAGGCTGTGGGGGTAAAGGGGGAGGGGATCAGAGGGGGAGGAAGGAAGGGAGAGCAGAGGCTATGGGGAGGAGAAAGGGGAGAGCGGAGGCTGTGGGAAGTAGTACAAGGGGGGGCAG
>NW_017729025.1:128018106-128019110 GCF_001723915.1 Gavialis gangeticus
ACAGGCTGCTGGGGGTAAGCTACTTTACCTCCCTACATGACCTGCTCCCTTCCATTGCCTGCCCCGCTGCAGCAGTGTGGGGAGTGAATTTAAGATGACCACCCAATAATTACATTCTATACATGGAAAATTATACTAAATTTATAAATTTTCCATGTATAGAAACTAATTATTGGGGGATGTTCAAGGGTTATCTCTGATTCATGTAAATACGGTAAAATACTGTTTCAACATATATTATTCATGAAAGCATATCTTAAAAGTATATAATTAGTGATGAATATATTGACAGAGTTTATAAGGATTTTCTGAGCATTAAAGTTACAGTTGTTAAAACTAGCTTTTCACATCCGTATTACCATTACTGAATATAAGAATCAGATTACATCTCAGTCTGTTAGCACCTCAGCAACCTGCCAGAATACTGTACATTTTTAATCTGTTTTAATTTAGAACTGGTGTGAGATCCTGCAATTAGATTCTAAGCCTCTGCAAGGAGCCATAACTAAGATGGTATGTGTGGTTTTTGAAACTTCAACTTGAACATTTCCTGAGTTTTGCTTTTTTAACTAACACCTGATTATAATGAGCTTTGAAGACTTTTTTTTAGAATTTCGTGAACTAGGAAAAAAGTTGTATCATTAAGAAAAAAATGTGTAGACAACACGACTCTGTTCTGTACATATTATAAATACCTTAGTAAGTTATGTCTTTGCTATAATGGTTCATGACTAATTTTTCAAAAGGGTAAGTCTCCATTTTGTGGGATTTTTTGTGCAAAAATTATATTCACGGTTTTTGTCTACTGTTTAGTAGTGGGTGCAAATTCAAAGGTTTTTAAAGCTGAGAGGAATCCTGTGATTCTCAAATCCAGTCTTGTGAATATCACAAGCCAAAACACTTTACCAAATGATTCCTAAATCAAGCATTAACTTTTTGTTGACTTAGATCAGAAGTGGGCAATTATTTGGGCTGGAGGGCCACTTAGAGAGTTTTGGTGAGCT
>NW_017729025.1:128019141-128019374 GCF_001723915.1 Gavialis gangeticus
TGGCCACAGAGCAGTGGCAAGGGTCAGGGAGCAGAGAGAGGTGGGGAGCAGAGGCCCTGGGGGTGAGGGGGAGAGGAAAGAGCCTGTGGGGGAGACAAAGTGGGGCAGAGGCTGTTGAGAGAGGAGGAAGATGGGAGTAGAGGCTGTGGGGGTAAAGGGGGAGGGGATCAGAGGGGGAGGAAGGAAGGGAGAAGAGAGGCTATGGGGAGGAGAAAGGGGAGAGCGGAGGCTGG
>NW_017729025.1:128019747-128023229 GCF_001723915.1 Gavialis gangeticus
TGTTAGCACCTCAGCAACCTGCCAGAATACTGTACATTTTTAATCTGTTTTAATTTAGAACTGGTGTGAGATCCTGCAATTAGATTCTAAGCCTCTGCAAGGAGCCATAACTAAGATGGTATGTGTGGTTTTTGAAACTTCAACTTGAACATTTCCTGAGTTTTGCTTTTTTAACTAACACCTGATTATAATGAGCTTTGAAGACTTTTTTTTAGAATTTCGTGAACTAGGAAAAAAGTTGTATCATTAAGAAAAAAATGTGTAGACAACACGACTCTGTTCTGTACATATTATAAATACCTTAGTAAGTTATGTCTTTGCTATAATGGTTCATGACTAATTTTTCAAAAGGGTAAGTCTCCATTTTGTGGGATTTTTTGTGCAAAAATTATATTCACGGTTTTTGTCTACTGTTTAGTAGTGGGTGCAAATTCAAAGGTTTTTAAAGCTGAGAGGAATCCTGTGATTCTCAAATCCAGTCTTGTGAATATCACAAGCCAAAACACTTTACCAAATGATTCCTAAATCAAGCATTAACTTTTTGTTGACTTAGATCAGAAGTGGGCAATTATTTGGGCTGGAGGGCCACTTAGAGAGTTTTGGTGAGCTGTCATGGACTGGGCTGACACCATTCCCAGCCCTTGGCCCATCAACAGCTCACCATTAAGTGGCTCTGCCCTGCACCAGCTGGGCAGATGGGAAGGCGCTGTAGGCAGGCAGGGAGCAACATCTGGGAGTGGGACAGGCAGGAGTGGCTGGGGCTGGGATCTTGGACTGTGGGGCCATGACAGTGTGGGGCCATGGCCTGGGTCCAGGTCAGAGCCACAACCTGCTCCCTGCATGCCCCTGAGGTGAGCTCCGGTTCCATGGTTAGGGGTATGTGGGGAGTGGATCACAGCTCTGCCCCAGACCCCAGCCCTGCACTGTCACTGCTTCACAATCCTGATCCTGGCCCCAGCCCTGACCCCACCCATCCGTCATGCTCCCAGATGCTGCCCCCTGCCTGCCCGTGACCCCATCCCACCCACCTGGCTGAGTGTGGCCTGCCTATGTGGGTCCTGGGCCAGTCTCCCTGGAGACCTCTCCTACCCACCTCATCTGGTGCCCCTGGCAATGTGTTGGGGATGGATGGGCCAGGGTGCCTGGGCACTGGGGTTGGGGCTAGCAGTGGTGGCAGAGACTGGCAGTGGCAGCTGGAAGGAGCCACCACTGCAGGGGCTGCTGGGAAGTGAGTCTGGCTGCCATGTTATCCCAGTCCCACTGCAGTCCTGGGAGTGGCAGGACCAGCCATATGTGCCATGGCTCAGGCTGCTGCCCATCTTGCCTGGGCCAGGCAGGGCCAATGGCTATGCTTCAGGCTGGCTAAAATCCCTTGGCAGGCTGGATGTGGCCTGCAGACCATATTTTGTCCGCCCCTGACTTGGAGGATATCTTTTAGAAAGAGCATATCTTCATTTTATGAGCTCAAATAATGGAGAATACAACATATCCCTAGGTTATTTGTCCTGTTGAGCCACCTTCACTTTGTAACTTAATCTGAATCTGTTTAGCTTTTTCCATGGACAAGATCTTGTTCTGTCTTTTTCTGTTAAATTAAAGAATATGCAGCAAGGCTAGAAACAGATGTCACCTTTGCATAAGAATTTTTATTGTGGTACAAAGTGAAAGCAAATAGACCTCCATGCTCTTTGTTGTACCATAAATGCCTTTGTTTGTGGCTGCAACAAAAGGTAACAATACTTCGGACTATTTTTTCATGGCAGACATGTTTGCTTTATGATGGGAGAGTGTGAGCTGCCCATGCTTTTCAGCCATCCCAGGCAGGAAATCCCAGGGCTTGAGGGGCCTGGTCCTGTACATCCTGGGAATTCCTGTGCAGGACTGAGCCCCGCAAGCCCTGGAAGCACCTGCCTGGTTTTCCCCCTTACAGAGATAATGCCTCATGAATTTTCAGGGTACAACTCCGTAAGTTGGGTACCTTGGCTTTCCCCATTTGTAGATACATATCCCAGAAATTCCTGGGGGCACAGATGTATGTGGGGATCCCTGGCTTTCTCTGCTTACAGAGACATGCCATGGAGATTCCTCGGGGCATGTCTCTGTAAGCAGGCAACCCCGGCTTTCCCAGCTTATAGGGACATGCCCTGTAATGCCGGAGGCATGTCTCTGTAAGAGGTGAACTTGTCGCCTGCTGTTCCATATGATCAATAGGCAGGACAATTGGTGATGTGTGTTTCATTCAATGAAGCAGTTCAGCTTTTCTGGGATACATCCTTGCACAGTTGATCTCCTTTGTCTGGCTGTTTGTTTATACCCCAGCAGATAGCTTTCCATATTTAGGCACTTAGAGACTCTGATCAAGTCTCCTCTTAATCTAACTTTTGATAAACTATGTAGGGTATGTTTTTTCAGTCTTTTACTGAATGGCAGATTTTCCAGACATTGACTCTAGGTACTTGCTTCTCAGACTTGTGCATGCAAATCAGGTGAACAGTGCAAATAATCTGATTTTTCCTCATCGTTCATTTTTTGTGTGTAAAAATGAAGGAAAGGACAGCACTCGGTCTTTTAGAAGATTGATCCGTTTATCCTCTTTTCAAGGAAATGTGATGAAATGTTCACTGAAGAAACAGCAGTGCGCTTAGGACATATGCTCATCTTGTGGAACATCTAAAAGATTTTCCTTAGGAAATTATTTTTAGTTCATTCAGCAAAATGAGGTATGAGTGCAGTATTAATGTGCTTTTAAATATAGTCAGTGTACTTGCTCTGGTTTATTATTGCTAATTCATAGTTTCATAGTTTGTAGGGTCGGAAGGGACCTGAGTCCAACCCCCTGCTATGGCAGGAAAGAGTACTGGGGTCAAACAACCCCAGCAAGGTGTTCATCTAGCCTCCTCTTAAAGACCCCCAGGGTAGGAGCCAGCACCACTTCTCTTGGAAGCTGGCTTCAGATCCTAGCCACCCTGACTGTGAAGTAGCGCCTCCTGATTTCTAGCTTAAATCTACCCTCTGCCAGCTTGTAACCGTTATTCCTGGTCACTCCTGGTAGTGCACGGGGGAACAGGGACTTCCCCAGTGCCTGCTGGTCCCCTCTGACTAGTTTGTAACAGGCCACTAGATTCCCCCTCAGCCTTCTCTTGTGGAGGCTGAACAGGTTCAGGTCCCGTAGCCTCTCCTCATAGGGCCTGCCCTGCTGCCCCCTTATCATGCGAGTGGCCCTCCTCTGGACCCTCTCCACGTTGTCCACATCCCTCTTGAAGTGCGGCGCCCAGAACTGGACGCAGTACTCCAACTGCGGCCTGACCAGTGTCACATAGAGGGGGAGGATCACCTCCTTGGACCTGCTTGAGATGCATCTGTGGATGCATGACAAGGTGCGGCTGGCCTTCCTGACCGTGTCCCCACACTGCCGGCCCATGTTCATCTTGGCATCAATGATGACTCCAAGATCCTTTTCTGCCTCTGTACTGACAGGAAGG
>NW_017729025.1:128028229-128030373 GCF_001723915.1 Gavialis gangeticus
TGCTCAGGAAAATGGAGGCAAAGAAATCGTTAAATATGTTAGCTTTGTCATCTGGTGTGACGACCAAATTTCCTAGCGTGTCCTGCAGGGGCCCCACATTACCCGGAACCTTCTTTTTGCCCCTTATGTATTTAAAAAAGGACTTCTAATGGCTGGTCCCCTATTGATATCATGGATTTGAGGAACTATTTGGATTAAGAAGGGACAGAATCCTATGGTGAGTCATACTCTGTGCCTCTCCTGAAGTTGATCAATATAAATGTGTGCAGATCAATTCATAGGTTTGCCTTAACCATTCATAGGTTATGGCTTTCTGAATTACTGAGTCCTGATCCATGCTAAAATGTATGGAAGCAAGCCCCATTAAAGTTTCTGGAACTTGTGTGCAGGTAGCTGTAGGAAGAATTACTTTTTCTTTATCAGCAAAAGATAAAAACTATTCTTCTTTCATTTTGGGTGGATTGGAGCCAAACCATTTTCTAACACAGTTTGATCAACAAGCAAGCATGGTACCAATGTATTCCAAAATAAGGGAAAAAAATCATATCTAAATATCCTGTTTGATTTTAATATTTTAATAGAGTTTTTATCGTTTTGTCATTTAAATAGAGTTTAGGATCAGAAATGTGTTTTCTGGAACAATTGTTGGGAATTTAATTGTAATAGTAAGTAGTTGGTTTGCATGTGTGCACTTTCCATTGTTTAACAAGCCCACATTGAATTATAACCAGCACTGCTAAAATTAGGGGCCTGCTAAAGAAGGAATTTATTCCCACCCACAATGACCTGCCAAGCTCTATAAGAAACCAATTTGACAGCTATCAACTCTAATGTATACTTACTAACCATTATTAAATGTGAGTTAAAAACATTGCAAATGGACATGAAGAGATCACAGCAGAAATTATCAGGTCTGGGTCACACCTTGAGAATTTAAGAGCAAATTGTGTTCACCAGTTGTCATATTGAGAGGGAGAGTCTGTGAAAAGAATCAGAGTCATAAATTGTGAGTCCTGAGGATCAGATATACAGGAGGGTCAGGAAACAGAGCTAGTCCATCCTAAATGAAATGTTTTCCTTCACATGGTGATGACAGATATATGAAGATGCCTTTGTGATGAACAATGCATATATTCTAGATGTCCAATATTCCTAAGGACAAAAGAACTCCTTGTCCTCTTCCAAAAATGAGAGCTATCTTTTACTAGAAGAGTAGGAACAGAAGTAATCTGCTTTTAGGAACTGCCAGGACATATTGTATATTAGATGATAGTGTAACTCTTAAAGTGCACTCACACTTTATGCTTTTGTCAGTTCCATTCTCTGTAGCTTTTTTGATCATAGTTTGTCCATTCAAACTTATGTGAAGCATCGCAGGGATCAAATGAAGATAAGAGGACTATGTGGAGTAGAACTATTCCACTGACTGGAGAAATGGAAAATGTATCTATGCCATTGGGTCGCTCAGTGACATATATAGGAATGAATTAGAAAATATTATGCAGTCTTGTGGGGAAAAATACATTTTTGATATATTGATAATTTGTCTCAGCATACATGCATACTATACAGCATATGTTAAATGTTATAAAATAGGCAACAGGTATAAATACAGAATAATATAAATAAAGTATATGGCAGTACACCTTCAGTCAAATTCTGCTTTCAGTGGGTGCATCTACATGTGCAATTAATGTGAAGCAATAAACTCTGGAGCAGTTTTAGCTGAAGTAAACTACTCCTGAGGACAGCATCTATGCTTGTGCCTGGGACAACAGCAATTTGAACTGGGATGGAGCAGGCCCAGGCTGGCAGGAGACAAAGAGGGGGATGTAGCCTGGGCTCTGGGTGGCAGCATTGGACAGCAGAGGGGCTGGCTGGGGCCCAAGGGTGCGGAAAGTGCAGAGCTGTGTGGCTAGATGGTAGGTAGGAGTCTGGTCCTCATCTGGCTAATTTATGCCCACAGTCAGTGTCTAGCTATTCATTTAATTACATTAAAGTACCGCAGTGTAAGATAATACTGTCCCCGATAGTACTATCTGAGTGCAGTGTTAATTAGTATACTGCAGCTTTATACTGTCATACATTTTGACAGTGATGCTTTACTCTGCAGCTAATTAGTCTACTGTGCAGTAAAGTGCATG
>NW_017729025.1:128035373-128048344 GCF_001723915.1 Gavialis gangeticus
TAGTATACTGCAGCTTTATACTGTCATACATTTTGACAGTGATGCTTTACTCTGCAGCTAATTAGTCTACTGTGCAGTAAAGTGCATGTGTTGTGGCAGAAGGCCACCTCTGTTTCTCCCCAAAAACTCTGCTCTGTGACAATTTGGTTAGGATGGGCCCAGCAGAGCATATACACCTTACCCTATCTCTTTAGTTAACCTGAGCTGGATACATTGCTGAGGGAGGGGGGAAACCTGTTCCCTCTGCCTACATGACTGGTATCACATACCTGGGTGAGGGGTTTGCTCCCTGGGGAGCTAGGAACTGCCAGTCTGTCCAGCAACTAGTGATGCATTTCCAGTTGGCTGGCTGACAGCCAACAGGTGCTGGCCTCCATTGGACCAGGTAAATGAGGTCACAAGGGCTATATAAGTTAGGGACTGCCCAGGAGGAGGGGGCAGCAGCCATGAGGAAGACTCAGAGAGAGAGAATAGATGAACCATCTGAAACTCGCTCTCTCTCTCTCAAAATTCATGATCAAGGAACTGCCTGCCTCCAGAGGGAATCTCCACCTGCCTCTGGATGATATTTGTGAGTAAGCTACCTGAGATCTAACTAGATATATAGCTTGCAGTAACTCAGATGCATGATCAAAGGCTACCCAGCCATGCCAGTTTGCTCTATGGGATTTATCTGATATTGTTCTATCCTGTACCCTATTTCAACCCTACCCCTTGCAACCAATAAAGTTCTCCTTTGTACCTAGTGTGGTAGACGTATTGGGAGTGGGTCTAGATTATGCTTTGGAGTCCCCTTGGTTCGGCTGACTAAGGGAGACTGCTTCTTGTGCTTCCAACTGAGGGAAGCATCCCAAGTTCTTGAAGGGAATCAAGTACCCCCAAGGGCCACTAGGCCTGTGTTTCCCAGGGTGTGCAGAGCCAGAATCAAGCCCAGCCCTGGGTGGTGGCAGTGTTACCCCCAGGCTATCTGGTGTGCTCCAGGAAGGGGGTCGGCCAGATGTGAGGCGCCCCCAGGGAGGCACTCGGAGCCTAGAAGGTGGTTGGGCACAGGGAGGTGGGTGACTCAATACATTAGCACCCCCTATTGGCCCACCACAGTGTAGACATGGCCAGTTAGATCTATTGAACATCACTGACTTTTGCCCAGTATATTTCCTGTGAGCCATTTGAAACATACTGTTATAGCATGCATTTTAATTATCCTGAAAACAGGCAACTGATTTAGAATTTACTATGTATATTAGATTTCATGGAACAAACTTTGTATGAGTAAAACATAGGAAAGACTAGTAATAGGTATAGACATACATTTGTAGTTAAACAGCATGTATCTCTGGGCACATTCTCAGTTGATTTTATTTGCTATAGTTTTAGTGACTTAAGTGTAGGCTGACCATATGGAAATTCTGAAAATTTGAGACATCATTTGGGAAATCTGGGACACTGCCCCTCCCCTCCACACTCTCACAAATCATCAGAGACAAGGCTGCATGCTGGGAAGGCAGTGGTGCCTGCCTGCCCACATGCAAGGCACTTTCTGCCACTCTTACTCCTGGCTAGACTGTGCCCTATGCCCTTGTGTTTCCAGGATACTCATTATAATTTCTAACAGCTGGCTGGGACCAGGATCTGAAATCTGGACTGTCTTGGGTAAAATGGGACATATGGTCAGCCTACTTAAATGGAGCTATAAACATTGACAAAAGCAGATCTGCTCCCACAAATTCAGCCAGACAAAAGGACCTTGCTTAATTCAGCTAGACCTTTTTAAAAAATATCCACTATAGTTATATCTAGCTAAATCCTAATGTATGCATCTGTTCTAATACAAACTTCCTAGGAATAGCCTGACCAGGAAGGCAAAGTGATAATGAAGAAGTAGACAGATGGTGAACTCTTTTTGCCCCTCTTTCCCCAATTGATTTTCCATTAAAATTGTTTGCTGTCTGGCAAGCAGATCACTTCTGCATCAGACATCATTGTGCCAGGAACACTTAACTGTTTCTATTTCTTTAGAATGCAGGATGGTATGGCCAGTCAGTTGAAGGAATCCCTCATTAGGATGACTATCCAATAAAAGGAGAGTTTGCAACAGAAGAGGGAAGCATATTTGGCCTTAACCCATTCATCTTTCAGGTCATGTCCTACTTAAATAATCTTGTTTAATTTTTATCTTCTGACTAATATTTTGTTTTTCTCCTACTCAAGACAGAAAGTCTTGTAGGTACATGGAGGCTACTTGAAAGGAACATGAATCAGAAATAATTGAGAAGGGGAAAAGGTTGGGATAGAACAAATAGAGGGGCAGGTGCTGAGTTAGGTAACTTGACCCTGATGGAGCCTATAACAGTTTATACCCCCTGAAAATCTGCCATATATGTTTCATCTGAAAATACTTTTTCTGACAGTCTGAGGTCTGTAACCTGTGATTTTTTTCCCCTTGCTTCTGCTTTTCTTGCATTTTTATACCATCTACAGGTTTTTTCCTCTTTTTTTAAACTTTATTTCATTTAGTTATCCTGTTGGAAGGGCCTTTTAACAAATCAGTGTTATTGGCATACTGCTGTATGCATGTTCACTGCCAGACTACAGTGACTGACAAAGCATACTTTTTAAGGTTGCTGTATCTATTAGGTTGACCCTGAAGCCTGTGACTATAGATCCTTAATGGCAATTGCACCCCTGCATCAAAGAGGAATCAACGGTCTGTAATCAGCCTGGAATCTATCATTCCTGTTTTCTTTGATTGAGGTTACTTGTAGAAGAATGTACAGTTTAAGCTTTTTATCTCTCCCCCCAGATATCTTGCCATTAGCCACTTGGGAAGTGATTTCCTGCTGGGCAAATTAACTTTAATCGTGCTGCTACCTCTTCCTTGCCAACTTATTTCTCACCATAAATTGGTCTGATATGGATGCTGGTGAGATAATGAATTTAGACTGTATCTTGAAGCATGACTCCTGTTCCTTTTTGATATTGTAACTTAATATTCAAACCCACACTCATGAAAATATAAAAACAGGAAATAGCTCAGGATCTTCAACTGGTAAGTGATCTTTTCTACTTTTGTTTATTGAGGAATTTACTTCTTATGTGATTATCCTTGGTCTAGCAACCATTCATGCTGTAGACAATGGGGGTGAAATTCCCCTGACTGTAAGGAGGCAGAACAAGGTCTGTGTACTAGCAAAGTCCTGTTTGAGGATGCAAAGGATGCTTCTCTGGGTTGTAAGTCTTGTTCTTGATCTTTATGCAGAAGTGAATTTCAACCCAGAATGCTCAAGATTTTGGATTGGATAAGATACTAGTGCTCCCTTCAAAATATCTTTAGGATCTGCTCCATATTTTCAGAGCAGAGGGAAAAAGTAGCAATGCTGCCTACAGGAAAATGCTTCTGCCAGCAATGTCCAAGGTTGTTTACCAGATACGTGTGGCAGAATTTTGCAGTTGACTTTGCTGAGACTAGGATTTCACCCTGCCATTGCATTCTGGTTTACCGTAGGCTTCTTCTTTTTTTAGAAAATGAAACTATGAAAACTGAACCCATTCTAAGTTCACAGGGGATTCAGAGCAACTAATTACTGTAGCTGTCATTCCTAACTTAAGCATTAGTGCCTGGAGTTAATCTTTTGCTTTTGAACTACAGTAGGATCTATAAACTGAGCTTTTAAACTGTCCACCCACAAGAATATAACCGTTTGTAAGATTATCAACTCGGATTACTTATGAGCTATTTCCCAGCATAAATGATCCACTGATGGTTATGCAGTTTGTCTTACAGCATCTGCATTTAATTTTGCTGAGAGATTTTCATCTGTGATTGTTCATCTGAAGACTGATATAAGCCTTTGACAGAAATACCAGTATGTTACTAGATTTCAAAAGCTTATCAGCCATGTTTTGTTTTATTCTATATTTGTACTGCTCTTGATATTTTTTATTATTCTGGGAAAGAGCCAAACTCATGAAATACTAGTTTGTGCCTGTATAATAAATCTCTGAAGGCAAAGAGGTTCTTGTATATGTGAAATTTAATCTGTGTGAAACTTCCTTCACAAATTTCAAACTTTTTGAAGCTTACCTGATTCATATTTTATCATTAACTAAAAATTCAGCATGGCTTGTCTAAATGTTTTCTGAACATGTATAAGTTTTATAGGCAGCCAGGACCCAGTAATGAATGAATGAGTAAAACTTGTTTGAGTTATAGTTTTATGTTGCCCCCAGGTTAAACATATAGCTCTGTATAGCTGTTGGCACAAAACCTGGTGGAACTTGGCAGTTTCTTTAATTGAGGCTTGCTTTGAATTCTTGGAGATCCTTTTAAACCTGGACCTCAGAGAGTTTGAACTTCAGCAAACCAAAGCTTGGAGACATTTGTTCTCACATATTCTGCAAACCCTAACCCCTGCTGTTTATGTTACTTGGAGGCTAAGCAATTATATATACAATTTCATCCATCTCCAAAGCAGCGCTTGGGTAAAATTGAAGCAGGTGTAAATTGGCAGAGTTCCACTGATGTCAGTGGAGATTTACAGAAGCTGAGAATTTGGCCCTCTATTATTTATAATGTCTAAACAGGCAGTTCAGTATTCCCATGTAGCCACACCAAGGACATTATATTGTACTGTATATACTTAAATCCAGGATGACTTCAAATTTAAGACAAGCCCCCAATAATTAGATCAGATACATGGGACAACTGATAAATTTGTTATAATTTTCCATGTATAGAATCTGACTATTGGAGGGTTGTATTACATTCACCCTCTGCAACTGTTGCAGCAGTGAAAATGGCTACCCGGACACAAGCAGCAGGGGAGGAGGGTGGGTGGAGACAGCAGGGAGGGCAAGTGGCCTAACCCCACTCCTTGACCCACCTATCTGTTGCTCTCTGCTGCACCTTCCCCTCGTCACTCGCTGCTCTTGCCCCTTGCCCCCCACTTACCTCTGACTACTTCCCCCTACTCCCTGTCACCACCTACTCTCAGTCATGGCTCTGGCTCTGTTCCTGTGCTTGTCCATGGCACAGAGCACAGTTTTCTGTTATTCTGACTATCTCATTTACATTTGTTAGTTATACAACTTCATAATACTGACAAATCCTATGGTTAATTTGGGAAAATAATGAAGCTAGGGGACTGGATTCTTTAATCCAGTCTAAGGTCTTTGTATCAAGGCTTACAAATGGATAAGGAACTATCCATAAATGGCCAATAGAAAATGTGCTTATTGCAAATGTACTTTCTCAGGTCTGACACCTGCTGCCTCCCTTCTCTCCAAGTTTGCTGTGCTTATCCTTTGCATAGCATAGTGACATAACTGACACGAGCTAAGAGCTAACTGCAACAGGTTTTTCTGATCAAAGCTTTGGCTGGTCGTAAGAATAGGATGCTATTCCGAGCTCTGTCATCCTTAGTCCTATCTCCTGAGCTGAGCAGACCATTGATGAAAAAGACAATGAAGGCAGAGGGCTAACATGAAATTGTATTTGCTTTCTTCCAATAGAATTCTCTGAATACTACAACTCTGCTCACAGCACCAAGGAGAGAGCAGTGAATGTGATATACCTTGACTTTAGTAAGGCTTTTGACATTGTATCCCATGATATTCTCATTAACAAACTAAGTACAGACTAGAAGAAAATATTGTAAGGTGGATACATAATTCATTGGATCATCATGCTCCACAAGTAGTCATTAATGACTCAAGGTCGCAGGATCAGGTGGCATTTTGCAGGGGTCTGTTCTGGGTCCAGTATTGTTTAAAATCTTCATTGAATATTTGAACCGTGGGATTGAGTACATGCTTAGAAAATTTGTAGATGACATCAAGTTGGGCGGATTTGCAGATTTGCTGGACTAGATGACCTCAAGAGCTCCCTTCCAACCCTACTTTCCTATGATACTCTATGGGAACAGTGGTTGGTGTATGTATATGCATATGTGTGCATATGAAACTCTGGACTTTTAGAATTAGCTAATGTAAAGTAATGCTTGTGTGTGTGTGTATTCTAATATAATAAAGGGCTTAGTCTGTCTGTCCGTCCATCTGTAATGCTCTTGAAGCACTCTGATTGGTTATTGAAACAATCTATCAGAGTGCTCCAAGAGTGTTACAGACAGGAGGCAGCAGCAGTATGGTGGAGCATTGCCATGATGGCAGGGACAGAGGGGATGGCACGGGGGGGCAAGGCCAGTGCTGCTGGCCTCATCCCCATGACCCTGCTCCTTGGAGGTGGTGGTGGCATGGGGTGCTGGCAGAGGGGGAAGGAGGGGATGGTGAGGCAAGCTTCCTCTCTCCCTGGCCCCGCTCTTGGGAGGTGGCAGCATGGGGGGTGGTTAGGGTTAGCAAGCCCCCTCTACTGCCCCCCATCATTCTTGACAGGCAATTCGCTAGTGTGTGTATTTATACATACATACACACACACACACCCCCCACAAAAATTTAAGAGGTATAATTAAAAGCAAGAGTTTAAACATAGAAAAGGAAATGTAGCATTTAACACATCACTGTTTACCCATAGAAGCTTGTAAATTATCAGAGACAAAACATACTACTTTTTAAGCCTTGATTAAGCACTTCATCCCAACCCAAGAAAGTATACAAGTACATACTGAACTCTAGACTCCTGCTAAGTCCCGCAGAAATCTATGGGCCTTAACCTAGAATGAAGTATGTTGAAGTGCTTTGCTGAATAGCATGGATGTGTAGGCATATGCTTATAGCCTTAGCTGAAATGGGATCAGCTTATGAAAATACAGGATGAGCTGCAACATGAATTGGATTTTTAAATCAGTGGATTATTATGCTTCATGGATTTTGTTCAAGTAAAAAGTGGAGCTCCAGTAGTGGAGATGGAGTAGGTGCATTGAAGTTCCCCCTGAAGGACCAGCCACATTGGAAATTTTTAACTAGAAGATGCTTGAACTAAGTAACTCAGTTGTAAAACAAGACATGAATAAATTCTCAGAAGTACTGACTACAGTGTTGCCCTTCTTTTATCCGTGTGGAATATTGATCTGAGAAATGAATGTTTGCTTCATATCTCTACTGCATAAGGCAAGAAATAGCATGCACTTTTCTTGCAGGCAGACACTTGTTCTGTTTGATTATGCAAAGCAGACACTTAGCTGTATTTGCCTTTTTCTTTTCATTTAAATGATCCTTCTTATTTTCAGACTGTTGTTTCTATGTATCAAAAGGATTCAGAATAATTTTGATATGAACCTGATATACTGAAGGCTAGCAGGACACCTTTCTTGAAAAAAATTGTAATTTAAATAAATCCAGAGTTTAAATGCAATCATTTGAAAAAGACAATTCAGACTGTTTCCTCCCACATGTCCAGTCTACCTACACTTATTTCAACAGTCATTCACTCCAGACAGATTTGATTGCAAATTTATTTTGCTGGAGGCATAATAGAGAATCTGAAGCTGAATTTATTCTGAAACAACATATAAATTGAATTAAGTCTTATAATATGGTGAAAAACAATAAAACCTACTACCTGTGAAGCAGAAAACTAAAATCATTATGGCCGAACAAGCAAGAAATAGTTTCTCCTACAAATTAAAAATACCAAATTTCCAATATGGGGTTCTTTGTTTTTTATGAACATAATTACAAATGCATCTGTTTCTCATACAGTTGCCCAATTTGAATATTTACTCTCAGATGCAGAGTTAAATTGCTATTTATCTACATTTGTCTCTGGAAATGTAGGTATAGATGGGTACCTGCGTAAAATTAAAGGCCAGATTAGCAATAGGCAAAAACTGCAAGAGATTCTGTAGCCACTTCTCTTGAAGGTGGATTGCCTGATACTTTCCAGGATCTGAGCACTCCTAAGTATGCCATAAGCATAGTTTCATTAGTAGAGATGAACTAAGGAACCATTTCTATGTAGTTCTTTCTGTATTGCTACATTTTAAGATTCCATATTTGATTTAGTCGGTAGCTCTGCAAGAAATATACATAGGGAAACAATTTTGGAAATGCATTTAATTTAAGATAAATCTGTTTCATGTGTCACAATGCTTATATGTAGGGGTGCACCAATAGAGATTTTGGGGGCTGATATTGATAGCTGATTTTTAAGGAGGCGTGTTGGCTGGTACTGATCTGATTTCCAATACAGCTGTGTGCAGCTGGTAAATCTGTTGTGGCGGAAGAGGAAGGGGGAGGGAAGATGGGAGGAAAGGGGTGTGTGGGGGGGCAGATCAATGCCCCCTGTGGTGATGAAGGAGTGGGGAAGGGGTAGGTGCTATCCTGCTGGGGTGTCTTGGGGTGCAGGACAGAGCCGGGGCTGCTCCAGGCTCTTCTTGGTGGGGGCTGGGCTTAGGGTGGGTGGCAGCAGCACTGGGAGCAGGGTATGGGGGGGCACTGCAGCCCCCCTATATTTTGCTGTGGCCCCCCCCATAGCCACCCCACTCAGCACTGCTGCTGCCTGTCCAGTGCAGCCCTGGTGCTTCCCGGTGTGTGGGCGGAGGCAGGGCATTGAGCCAGGGTGCAGGTGGTGGTGGTGTTGGGAGGGAGGCTATGGGGGGCTACAGTGAAATTTGGGGTGACTGCAGGCCCCCCATATCCCCGCTCTCAGCATCGCTGCTGCCACCCACCCCAAGCCCAGCCCACACAGAGAAGAGCCTGGCACAGCCCCAGCTCCAGCCTAGAGCTGCAGCCTGTCCATCCCACCCTGCACCCCCTGCTGCCGCTCTCCCTGGATGAGCTGCAATTCCATCCCGTGCTCTGTCCTGCCTGGCTGGGCAGTGCCTGCCCCAGCCCCTTTCCCCTCCCCTTCCATCACAACAGACTTGCCAGATGCACACAGCTCTTCAAGCTGCCGGGCTGTGCTCCTCTCTGCCTGCATGCTGCGGATGCATGCACATAGGGTCATTTTTCAGCCAAATTATCAGCCACATCAGGCCGATTTCTGATACAGCCAGTTTTCTTTATATCGGTGCTGATCCAATATTGGACCTATGTATCCATGCACCTCTACTTATATGTTAGGTGGTAGTATGTGGATTTATTATGTTGTGTATCAATATTGTAAATAGGTTTGTGCATGGAGAGAAAGATGACATTTTCACAGATTATGGAAGTTGTGTTTTGTAGGCTTCTCATATAAAAGTATAATGGGAATTTTTCTTGGACAGTTTCAGAGGGAAAAGCAGTTGTGACAGCTCTGCCCTTCAGGGCAGTTGTATAAAACTAGTTTATTTTATAAAATCTTATCTCAGCCAAAAGTTCAAGTTTGCAAATCCACTGCTCATGTTAAGCATCATCAGAAAATTGCACACAAGGTTTTGACTTGAATTTAGGAATCTGCCATGCTTCTTTCTCCCAAGCTGCATTTCTTGGCCACTGGGACAATGATGGTGTGGAAACTGATCTCTCTGTGGTACACAGGAATTCCTTTACTGAGGGAAAATTCCTTTACTGAGGGAAGATTCTTCTGGGGATACACATGTGGCTCAGAGCTGCTTTATGGTAGCACAAAACAGATGTGATGTATGGAGTATATCAATGCAGTGTACCCAAAGACTCTTAAAAGTACATTGTCAGCTTTAAAATATCATTTCTATCAGAAAAATAACAGAAATGTAGTTTATATGGTTACACATGAGAAAACATGGCTTTAGAACATAGTTGGATCACCTTTTATTAAGGTTGTTTGACCTTATAAGATGCCATTTTCAGTGGCTTATACAGTTCCCAAATTTTTCAGGTGGCAATTTTTTGTTTTGGCAAAATTTCAGACCAAAAAACTTTGACCATTTTCAAAGTTTTACTTGCATTCTAATGATCTTTTCTTTGACAAGATCCAGAGTTCCCATGATTTAGAGGAGGGACTTAAATGTTCAAAAAGATGAGGATTTGCTGTTGTGCATATGCCATCTTTGAAAAATCTGACTAAATTTGGCCCCTAGTTATATGCCTTTAAAAACTCTGTTTGCACATTCTCAGTCGAGACTTCTTACTATTTAGTAGCTAAATTCCCTAAAGGTGCAGTCCATGATGAGCATGCTCTTGCTTGTAGCTGTGAAGAATATACTCTGCAGTTATTCCCCTTGCTGCTGCAGGATGTACTGGATTCAGATGCCTGAACTGAAAATTAGGAACTTCTCTATCCTGTGCTCTCCTTGACCTCCCTGCTAAATCTGGGTCAGTTGGAGAAGGAAGGTGCTCAATTCCTCTGTATAGGAGGAAGAGCCATACTGGTGGAGATGAGCCTAAAGGGACAAAATGCCTCATTAGGACTGGTGGGAGAACTTGGGAAGATGAACAGGGAAACTGGGAGATAGAACAGGGGAAGAAACTGGGATACATGGGCAAAGAGATGCGGAGTGAGACTCAAATTAGGTTGAGCAAAGAAACTGGAATGGAAAAATCAGGGAAGGAGACAGAGTGGAGAATAAGACACAATAGGAGGCGGTCTAGGACTCACTCGGCAAGGAGACTGAGTCTTGGAATCTGCATGCCAACAAGAGAACAACTGGACCAGGAGAGTGGAAAGAGGAGATATTTACACTAACTGTGTGTCCAGCCAAGTGCACGTGTGCAGTTTGTGGCACTGCATACCACACAGGTTGCATAGGCAAGCATTCCCCACGCTATTAATTTGCAGTGTGGAAGGGTTTTGTGACACCATGAGATCTCAGCGTAAAAAAAAACTCTAGAAAAAAGCAGAGCAGTGCACTTGGCGGCAGCATGCATCACCCAAAACTGGAGCCTGGCCAGCCAGAACCACACTGGCTGCTGGCCAGGCTCCCTGTTGCCAGCTGCTGCTGCAGCCCTAGAAGGCACCCAGGATCCCAAGTAAGGCTGCTGGGGCCAGCCTAGCTGCTGGTTGCAGTCTCCGCTATACACCAGTGCTGCTCCTGCCCTTTTCTGCTCCAGGCTCTGGGTGGTAGCATTGGGTGGCAGAGGGGTTGGCTACGGCATGAGGGTGCTGAACATGTGGAGCTATGTGGCTAGGGTGCAGGCAGGCGTCTAGCCCCCTGCTGGCTGGGCTGACTGTATGCAATTTTCACCCACGGTCAGTGTCTACATGTAAGTTTAATCACACTTAATTACTCTGCTGTAAGATAGTACAGTCCCTGATAGTACTATCTTACAGTGGTATTGATTAGTTTACTGTGACCTAATAGCATTGCATGTGTAGATAGTGATGCTTTACTCCACAGCTAATTAGTCCACTCCACAATAAAGCCCATGTGTAGACATGGCCTCAGAGAAGGTTTTAGCTTTAAGGTGTGACTGCTCCAAACTCAAGCTAACACTAACACAGATCAAAATTTGAGCTGCTCAAAGTGCAATGTGAAAACAAAGTCCTTATTCTGTCTCAGTTCGCCACCTTTAAAAAAGGAATTCTTTCACTACCCAAAGAAGGGTATAGTGAAAATTAGTTTATTACTATTTTTGAAGCAAATTCCATAATGATGAGCTTTAGGGAAAATCCTAGTGGAAATGAGTAATTTTGTCCACAGATCAAAGTTTTAATACTATACAGTAAATAATACCTACAGCCATGCACTGAACAATGACAGAAAACAAAATATTGAATTAAGTGAATACCAATGAGTCTGTGCATTGAGTGAGGCAGATGTATTATGGGAAAAACAGGATAAACTGTATAACAGGCATACTTACAAAAGGGCCAATTACGGTTGCATTAGAAATCTTAATTTTTTCATTTCTGAACTTCTGAATGCTTAATTTTATAACCTTTATATTTTTAATGTATTTATGCATGTTTGTGTGTACTAAGATGAACACAAGCTGTAAGCATGTTATGGTATTTTAACTTAACAGCTCAAGTATGTTGTTAATTAGTGGTGGACCTTATTCAATTTGGATTCAGCCTGAATCAGGGACAGTGATTCGATTAGTTGATTTGGATCACTGTCCCTCATTCAATTTGGCCAAATCCAACTCTGAAGATTTGATGCTGATTCAGAGAATCAGAGATTTAGACATAGACACAACTTTAAAAGGCTTTTCTACATACCTCAAGGTACCAGTGTGGCTTGTGAACTCTGCGATGCTGGGGCGCATGGAGTGTCCCACAGGAGTGGGGGGGCCTCCTCCACATGCTCAGCAGTGAACCCAGAAGTAGACCAGAAGTACTTCCGGTCCACTTCTAGGTCCTCTGGGGAGCGTGCTGGGGGGGACCCCCTGTGCCTTCCCAGCTCAGTGATCAACCATGGGGGACCCTGGGTGCCCCCCCCAGACCCAGGTGTAAAACACTGAAAGTCCACGCATGTGCCATATGACTAAAGGTGAGAAATTTCTAGAGGGTTTGAACTCTCAACCTTGATGAAGTTACGACCTACTTTTAAGGTCTGGACATGTGCAGTGTATAATGATATTGCCTGTATTAAGTTACAATAGTTTGAATTGAATGGTCCTCTTAAGTATTGCCCAGGTTTGAATTTGATTCGGTATTGTACAAAGGGCGATGATTGGACCATTGGGTGAGTGACAGGTGGCAGAATTAGAAGGCCATAAATCCTGTCCAGAGTATCCAGCAGGAGCTCTGAAGGCTTGGCTTTGCTCTCACTCAGGCTGAACAGTCCTGACTCCAGGCTCTTGGGGTGTGGGAGTTCGTCAAGTGCAGGTTCCTTGCTGTGACCTGGTTGTTGGGATTGAGCTCGCTGAGGCTGACCTGTCCCATGCTCTTTCCTTTGGGCTTCAGCTGTGGAAGCTGCAGTTTGGTAAAGTATCACCCTTTCCCTATTTGAGGTGCTGAGTATCTAAGCAGGGAAAAGCTAGAAATCCTCAGGGGCTGTGAAAGGGTTTCTCCTGCTGCCTAGGCCCAGGATGTTCTTGCTGCCATCTGTGGTTTCTGGGTTGTCTGTTAGGTTGTGCAGCAGTTTCATAGTTTCATAGATTTAGGGTCGGAAGGGACCTAGTAGATCTTCTAGCCCGACCCCCCGCCAGGGCGGGAGAACAACAAAACCCCA
>NW_017729025.1:128048883-128053065 GCF_001723915.1 Gavialis gangeticus
AATAAATCCATGCTGATTGCCCCTGAGCATCATTTCTGATGCCGGCCCATCACAAATGTGCTCCTTGATGATCTTCTCAAAGAGTTTCCCCAGGATTGAGGTAAGACTGACGGGCCTATAGTTGCCCGGGTCCTCCCTCTTCCCAGTTAACTGCGTAGTGACCAAAACTCCTTGTTATATGTGGTTGATTAGTTGTGTGATCAGGGACATTGGGTTTGGGATTTGCATTGTGTTATTGTCTCCTCCGGTGTATTTTATTGTGTTGCAGCTTGGATGTTATGGGAATATTGTGCTGGGTAGTTGTTGCCCTGGTTTTGTTGTGTAATACAGTTTATATTGCTCAGCCTACCTGTGTTGTAGTGTGTAGCTACTTTTTCTAACTCTGAGTGGGGTTGGGCAGTAGATCAATACTCAGGGAAATTAACTTACTTTAATGCCTCCACACCTGACTACCTGTGGGTCATAGAGGATTAATGACTATCTGGATTAATTAATTAACTGGCATCCCCATGGGTGGTCCTTCACAGGAGGCACCAGTCGCGGAGCCAGGGGGGCATGGGAGGGCCCCCTGTGCATTCCCCGGTGGACCTAGAAATGGACCGGAAGTGCTTCTGGTCCACTTCTGGGTCTGCTGCCAAGCAGTCTGGAGAGCCTCCTGTGGGACGCTCCATGCACCCCAGCATCGCAGCTTTCACAAGCTGCCTGCTACCTAAAGGTATGTAGAAAAAACATTTAAAACTGTGTCTATGTCTGAATCGCCAAATCTTTCTGAATCAATTTGGAGGGTTCCGATTCTATTCGGAAAGATTAAAGGGTCCTCTGATTCAATTTGGATTTGGAGATTTGGACACTGAATCAGGCCATATCTTTGCTGAATTGAATCAAGGACCAAAGCTTTGCACAGCCCTACTGTTAATGCTAATCTTTGTTAATTGCACCATTGCCCTTGAATATGCATAAAACAAGGTAGCACACTGGACATCACTCAATCATTGCATTTCCCATATATAACATTAATTTTAACAGTTGGACACTATCAATCCTGTGCACTGAATGAGCCAGATATACAGCATAAAAAACAGCATAAATGTAATTAGACACTATGTGACAATGCATGGCGACATCTATTATGTTTTACTATATGGAATCTCATGGATGGCATATACATAAAACAAAATGCTTAGTAGGACAAACCAAAGGATGCAACCAGTCATTCTCAAACTTTTCAATACTGTGGCCCAATGATTCTTTTGAGAGAAGCATTTCTAGCTTTCATAAAGACTGCTAGGTTGAGAACCAAAGATTGGACCTATGCATTCAGTTAATTGTGGAGAGAGTGGTTACATGAATGCATCATAGTCTGATAAAGGAAGCTGGAATATTCTTTAACAGGTTATGTTACTTTACATTGTCTTCATTATTCAGCTTATTGTATAAACCACTACAATTGGAACTGTTTGTAAGTATGTAATGTGAAGTAATATCACATGCACAGCTGCCTCCTTTACCTTTAGCTTATTTTTTATAGCAATTGCTCCAATAGATCTATAGAACCTGGCATTTAAGCTAGTACAGTGAACTATCCCACTGATGTATATAAAATTAATTGAGAAGTTTGTTTCATTTTAGAGGTATGGAATCATTTACATGTCATACATGAAAAAATGACAAAATGTTTATGGCTTTTAAGAACAGTTTATTTAGAGTGTTTTTACTATGGTTATCAAGATGCCTGCTAAAAATGTTTTATTTTAAAACTATTGCTTTCCTAACTGACATTAGCACAATGTTAAGATGCATTTTTATCAGAGCAAAATCCATTAAGTGCCTAAATGTTCTCCAATAGGTTCTGTATATTAAGGATGGAATGACAATTTGCCACTTATGCTATTGGATCTATTAACATTTTGCATCGTGTGCACTTTTACATGTAATTTTCAAAAGAAATATTAAAAGTTCTATTAACATTTAACGGAGTGTATTATTAGCTAAGTAGATACATTTTCCCAGTGTAAATCAGTGGAAGGAAAATGGACATGTTCCTCCCTTTAAAATGACTAAAGCCCCTTATCCTAATCCAATTTGTATAGGCTAAGTAGAGACTGTCAAAAAAGCCCAAGGTTGAATCGATTCAGTCTTTGCAGGTTGATCTAAACTGCAGAGACTAAACTGAAAAACAACTGGACAGACATTTACCTTTGATTCAGGAAATGCAGCCGCATGCCTACAGTGGCTCGGGCCAGAAGCCAGGGGATGCTAGACCGTGGGTCACTGGCATGTAGCGGGCATGGGTTGTGTGTTCTCTTCCTCTTCCTGCTACCGCTGAGATCTCTGAGATTTGCAGTCCAGACTTACAGCAGTAGGACTCTGCAGGGTTGCTCTTCATTTCCTCTTCCTGCTTTCAGTGCCTCTGGGAACTGTAGTCCATGTGTTTAACTGTCCTCTCTGCCTCCAGATCCTAGCCTTGGTTTGCTGGGTAGGGGGAGGGGGGCAGTGAGGCAGCCAGTGAAGTGAATGAACCAGCTAGGGAGCAGAGGTGTGGGGCCAGCCCTGCTCTCTGTAGCAGACAGCACAGCCCAGCCCAGGGCTGCAAAGCATGCTGGAATGCTGGGGGACTCTGATTTAACTTGAACCAGGAAGGGGTTTGAAACAGAGGTTTCATAAACTGGTTTGACCTAAATCAGTTAAGTCTCATACTACATTCAATCGGGTGTATCTTAAACCAGTTTCAGCCATTTTGAAACTGGTTTATGTGCACTGAACTCCTGTTCTGTTACAAGTTTAAACCAGTTTCTGATTACTTAAACCAGCTTATGTGTAACTTCTGTCCCTAGCCATAAAGAGCTAGGATTTTTGTAAGTTTTCATTCATGTTCATCTGTGAGGTATGATGGGGAACCCTAAAGATCTGCTCACATCTCTCATTTTGAAAATTCCTAATTGACTCCAGAATTTAACAATGGGTTTTCAAAGTGTATAGGTCCCTTATGATTTTACAATTATATTTTAGTATGCAGTAGGGACCCCCTGCCCCTATTAAGAGTGAGGCTTGAATAGGCAGGCAGTTAATGGTAGCAGTGCAGGTGGACTGAGCCTAGGATTAATAAAGACAGGTGGCTAAGGAGTGACTGGCTGCAGCTGGTCACTGGGTGCAGCAGACCTGGTCAAGTGACTGGAAGGAGGCTGAGTTAGGGGATTTACATCCAGCCTGGGGCCATACTGGGAACAGAGGGGAGAAGAGTTGTGGAATGTGTTGGTGCTGTTGTAGATGGTCAGGTACTTAAGCTGCCCAGGGAAACTGGGGGAGAAAGACTCCTAAGCAGGTGAGGACTATGCGATACATTTATTAAAGGAAGGAGACTACTTGTTTCTTTTGTGAAGTGAATGGCTTGTGCTTTTTGGTTTCATTTGACTTTGTGAACTGGAGGACTAGGTTCTGGCTATGGGGGCAGAAGAGGCTGCAAACAGTGCCCCTTCTTGCTATAGATTCATAGAAGTTAGGGGCTGGAAGGGACCTCATGACATCATTGGGTCCAGCCCCCCAGTCATCTTTTGAAGCTGTCCAGGAAAGGTGACTGTACCACCTCTGGGGGACGTCTGTTCCAGATTCTGGACACGCAAACCATAAAGAAGTATTTCCTTACATCTAATCTGAGGTGATCTTCTATCAGTTTATGACCATTATTCCAAGTCTTCCCCTGGGGTGTGTTGGTGAACAGATGTGAACAGATGTTCTCCTAGCCCCTGATGTTTTCCCCTTAGTCCCCCCGAGTCTTCTCTTCCAGGGTGAACAGTCCCATGTCCTTCAGCCTCTCCTTGTATGGTCTATTCTCCAGACCTCTAATCATTCATGTGGCCCTCCTTTGTACACTTTCCAGCTTCTCTACATACCTCTTCAAGTGCGGTGCCCAGAACTGGACACAGTACTACAGCTGCAGCCTTACCAGTGTTGAGCAGAGCAGGTGGGTGACATCCTTGGTTTTGTTTGTATCATAGTATCTTAGTACTTAGGGTCAGAAGGGACCTAAACAGATCTAAACAGATCATCAGGTCCAACCTCCTGCCCCAGGCATCTGTAGATGCATGACAAGGTGCAGTTAGCCTTACTGACTGCTTCCTCGCATTGGCGGCTCATGTTCATCCTGGAGTCAACAATGACTCCAAGATCCCTTTCTGCCACTTT
>NW_017729025.1:128058065-128077094 GCF_001723915.1 Gavialis gangeticus
GCAGTCACCTAGTTTTTTTAAGAGAATGTGGTGGAAAACAGTGTCAAAGGCCTTCTTAAAGTCCAGGAAGACAATATCCACCTTGATGCCCTCATTCAGGGACTTTGTGACCTGATCATAAAAGGAAACCAGGTTAGTTAGGCAGGATCTGCCCTCAATGAACCCATGTTGGTTGCCCCTGAGCATTATCTCCCCTGCTGGGCCCTTGGAGATGTGCTGCTTGATAATTTTCTCAAAGGTCTTCCCAAGGACCGAGGTAAGACTGACTGGCCTATAATTGCCGGGGTCCTCCTTTCTCCCCTTCTTGTAAATGGGGACCACACTGGCCCTTTTCCAATCCTCTGGTACCTGGCCAGTGCCCCACGAGCACTCATAGAGCCATGCCAGGGGCCCTGCTATAACCCCCACCAATTCCCTCAGCACCCTCAGGTGAAGAGCATCTGGACCTACTGATTTAAACACATCCAGCCCCTCCAAACAGGCCAGACTGCCCATGGAGCTGCTGCTACTGGTCTGAGGGCTCCCCCCACTCAACAACCACTAATAACATCAGAGTTGTGTCAGGTGAGGGATGGAAGATGTAGGGAGCCTGGGAGAAGGCACAGGTGAATAGTGGGCCATACCTGACTTATATTATAGTAATTTATTTATCAGTCATTGTATCTGAAAAACAATGCTCTTGAACAATTCTAGAATATACAAGCTGAAACTTGATCTGCTGTTCCAGTGACCAAAATTTCTCAATATATAAAACAACTATAACATTAATCTTTATTCTCAGTTTGAAAAGAGATTTTGAAGGCATGCTTTCTTTCTCTAATACAATAGCCAGTTGTCTCAAATATTCCTGTATAAAAAGGGTGAATGGTAATGGGAAATGGAGTATTTGTTTTCCCACCAAAGTTGACACAGGCTCAAAGGTCAAGCACTGGCCTTTACTGTATTTACTGGCCTAAGATTTTCTTTAGCCACAGAAGATAGATTTGCATGAGAACTACCCCAGCTACCTTTTCATTCTCTGTATTCTTTTTCTAACAGTTCTGTCCAGCCCTCCTTGATTCATTTTAGAAGTTGAAGGCAGTGCATGTTAGGGGTGATAATTAGCCTGGGACAGGAAATATTTCCTGGCTGGAAGGATACATGAGCCAGAGGCAGATGAGCACAAAGTGAATGGTTAAAGTCAGAAGGGGTCCTGAATTCAGTGTTTCAGTCTTCACATATTGAGTCCTCAGCTGGAAAATGAGAGTAAGACTAGCCAGGGTGCTATTTGCTATTGGTCTTTCCCTTTACCCTGTGTTAAACAATTCAGTCAGCTCAACAAACCTTCCAACACATTTTGAAATTCATAAGCTTTGTAGGATGGAACATCCTGTGGGAGCAGTCAGATGCTGCTTGCATCAGGAGTCAGACAATTGTTTTGGTGTCTTTTGGATTGCCCCCAAAATTATATCATAACTGTTTAAAGGACATTTCCGCCCACTGCCCCCTTTCCCTCAGTGTGAAGCAGACACAAGGTGGACTCTTTGCACATCAGTCACATTGGACCCTTCTTATCCATGGCAAGCAGTTCGATAATGTACTCTTGTATTCAGGCAAGACCAAACTCAGTGAAGCATAAAATCAGTTATTTCCAACTAGCTCGCTTTTGATTGAAGGAACAGCTTCCAGTCTCACAGCAATAGGACCAACTTGTCACTCACTGAAGCAATTTACCTGCTTTAAAGAGAGCAGCAATTGTTTTAAAGATTGGGAGCAGTCACTGTTAAAACAGAAGCTACAAAAGGTATTGAGGATCACTTTAAATTAATGTTGTCCAAGTACAGATGGCCCTTCTTTTCTCATTTGTTTGGAAATGAACATTGTTTAAATCTTTGTTAAGAAAGCATTTGGTTAAAGGGCTTGAAGTGGAAAGGGCTATTTAGAACCAAAAATGGTACTTGGTTATAACCATTTTCCAGGTTTACCTGCAGGTAGTGTCATGCCAGGGGTCCTTTTTTGCTTTTGAAAAGTTCTTTAGTCAGGAAGGTGAAATTATAATGCTTTTAACAAAATAGATTTTTTTTAACCACAAATCTTTCCTCCAATGAAATGGTATGTCATTGACCCTTCTTTATAATACTATTCCTGGTGCTAGCTGAAGTGCAATAATTGCTTTTCCTCACAGACTGACTGAGCCACTGGCCTGTGAAGTATGAGTTAAAGTTCAAATTATGCAGCCTTTGTTCTTTGCTTAGGACTACCTGATCTGAATAGTTAACCAAACTAGGGAGAAAACAAATGATCTGACCTAAAAAGAGCGTCAGTGTTGAGGGTAGGCAGGCGGCTGGGTAGGAAAGAGTCTTATAATGTTTTATTAAAATATAAATACCAAACATTACACTGATTTTTAGTGTTCATAATGCACAGTACCCTGTCTTACAGCCTATCATTCTCTTCTTTGTTCTTTCCAGAACGGCTTCAGTGCTCTACTAAAATACATGCACTCTGCTGTGGTTTCCATTATAACACAACATATGGCAGCAAAAACCACTTTAGCACATCAGTTGATTTAACACTGTACAGTATGTGGAGTGCTTTATAGCCAGTGGGTTAAGATATGAAATGTTTAAAAATAGATATGTCACAGACATAAGAATGGTCACATTTAAAATTCAGCATCATGTGCATTATTATTTTTTCCTCTTCCTTTCTTTAGGAATTATGCACTCATTTTATTCAGACTGGAGAGCCTAATAAAACACATATTTGGGGTTAATGATTAGAAAAGATAATGGCTGGAAAGCGGACATTTTTGTTGGTGTCATGGTAATTCAGTGAAACACCACAAACACTTCATTAACACTGACAGCCTGTCATGCCTCTCCTCCCATTACCAGTAGATCAATCACACTACTTATTGGAATACTGAAGAGCGAAGTTTTATTTACAACACCACAAGGTAATCAGGTTAAACATTCAGCAGCATCTGGACCTCCCTAGACAGTAAAATATTACCAACTGAGACATATATATACAACGTATTCTGCAAATCTCTGACTGCATATAACATCCCAGTCCTCTGGGGCAGCAGCCTGCCGACTACTCCAAAGGCATGTTTGCTGCAAGCACTTATACCCTTATTACCATGCAGTCCTTGTCTGCCTAGAGTTGTCAGTCTGATCCATCCTCTGCTCTAGGCTTTCCCCATGCCACCAACTGAAGATGCTATTACTGCACTGTCCAAAGTCAGTTAACTCATCCATCAATCAGTCAATTAATCTGCATCTAGATAAAAATCCCTAGTGGTGCTGAAGATTCTGGGCAATGCAAGACAAAGCTAAAACCAGCCTAATGAAAATGAACTGATCAAGCCCTCCATTATAGCCCTGCCTGTGTGAGGTCTCCAACTCTGTCAGTCCAAGTCAGTAGTATCTTGTGTAGAAAGCCTTACCTACTAGGACAAAGTTTCTAATGTATCCTTGATTGTTCCATACACATCTTGGGAAGGAGAAATGCCCTTTACATGAAACAGATCCTGTCATTATTGTACCATCAAAAAATTAGGGGACTTAAACAAAAATATGGTCTAAATTGCATGTCCCAAGTATTTCTTATGTAGGTGCAGCACCAAGCTAAATGCTTCTACAGTAGTACTTACCCACTTCTGACTTTTTCCGCATTAAACCTGGCAGCCTTTTCTCAGTAAGTACTACATGTAGAGAATAAAATGCACCAGGCTTTCTTCCTGTGTAGAAAGAGAGATTGATCAATGGGAAGCATGTGACATTGATAAGGACCATATAAGTACTAGTGGGAGAGTTCAGTTCACTACAGCTATGAACAGACATTATGTTTGTCCCAGAAGAAACCATTTTCTCTTGGAACCTGCAGTTGTTCAGATGTGCATGTCAGTAATCAGAGGACAAACCCTAAAAAGGTTTGTGAGATAAGAAGTGTTAATGGATTCTCCTGGGACATCACAAAGTACATCTGAATGATTGTCCTGGGATCGCATCATTGAATTAATAGCAAAAAAGTGGCAGTACATTCATCCACTCACTAAACCCCAGTTAGAAGGGCAATGTGTGTACATGCCAGTCCCTCAACTTTTTTGTTCCTGGACAAATACAGACACAACTGGTCATGGAACAAATACAACATCTGTTTCTAGCCTACTTGGCCATGTAAATAGCTAGGTACAAGTGGGTGTTTAGAACTCAGTATCTGGGGGTAAATTATTGGGGTTCTTTTCTTGACTCAGCCACCAGTTGAGTGGCAGCTTGCTGAGTGTGCTGACTTCAGGAACCTCTGTTCAATCTGCTGTTTTTTATGGATCCTACTCTGAAGCACTCAGCTCTCACCATGCATTGTATGGGGAGCTTTAGCACCTCCGCCAGAATTCTGGGTTTTGTTATGGGGTCAAACAGTAAAAGTTAGGCATTATAGTGCTCAGTTTTTTTGTGGGGGGCATCTTACCCTGTTTCACTTTACACTTGCTGGTTATTTCTGTGTGTCTACTTGTGTGTGCCTCTCCATTTTGAGGAAGATATATAACTAGGGTTCCTCCACAAATAATACTACATGCCTTTTCTCTTACATCTCCTTATTGGGACTAATCTGACATTGGCACTGGAGCTGTGAGAAATATTCACAATGATATTCACAAAGCTTGAGTTTGAGGTTTGATATGTTTACAGACCGCCTTGTGAGGATCTGGAAACAATAGCTAAGCAATTTTTTTTAACAGCTGCTAAAGGCACAGTTTGTATGTCCATGACTAGTCTCTTTTATTCCTTATTAAAAGCTGCCCTGCATCTCCTCAACAAGCCCTGGAAATCCCAGAGAAATTATTTCCATGCATTTGTTTTTAATTAAGTATATGGTAAGACCAAAAATAGGAAATACTGATATGTAGACCAAGTGATTTCTAAACAGAATCCTTTACAAAGTTTCCCTGGGAGACACTGCATGCTACTATAAAATTAATTTTCAGCTTGTAATTGTGGCAGCTGAAAAGTATGTCTGTGTGATAAAGGTGCTTGCTGAAGGCTCTATGAAGATTAGACCAAGTGTTTTTCTGTATTTGTTTAGATATTAAGCTATATGTTGTTGCTAAGAGCCTAATTAAAGTTTAAGCTGTAGTGAGGCCTTGTATAAAGTAAGGCCTAGAAAATTTAGCAAAGCCTAGAAGTAGTAAGACCCTGTAGTGTAGTTAAAATTACCTTATCAAAAGAATGCAAGGCTTGTACTGCTATTAGTCAGTTTAAGGACAGTTGAAGTAAAAGGAATCTGAGTGGTTGTACATTATCAGTGTCCTTCAGAAGCTATAAATTAGCTGGAATATTTGGAAACCATTCAAAAGGAAGATGTAGCTCTGTGAAAAGGATCCAGCTGTTGCCTGGATCAGTGGGCCCGTGGACCTCGAGGAGCCCAAGACTGCATTCCAGGGTCCTTCCCGGTACCTCTCGGACAACGCTGCTCGGGGACGTCTGACTTCGCTGAACTTTGTAGAAAGAGGAACTTGCTGTGTATCAGGCATCAGAAATGACTGCCAATAAGTTGCTGACGTGAATTGCTTTTGTCTGTCATCGTTTGTCTTGTTACCACGCGTAGCTGTGTTTTTGTTAAGTCAATAAATCTTTCTTACCTTTCTATCCCCTGCCATACTCTCAATCCCAAACCCTCCACAGGCGGCTGGGACAGTAATGTGCTCGAGCAGGGAATTCATGGTGAAGGGCCCATGCTTATGGAATGCCCTTAGGTCATCTCTTCTCTGGAAAAATATACATTGCATTAGGTAGCAAGTTAACTAATAAGATGTTTAAAACAATTTAGTAGCTCTTACAGATGGGGAACGAGTTATGGTTAAAAACTTATCAGCTGGTTTGAGTATCCACAAATAATTTATGTGTTTTTAATCATGGTTATCCTTCTCCATCTCAAGGTCACAATCATTTAGAACATCAAAATAAAAAATTTTTAGTTAGTGTTAGTTAATATATGGACCCACAAGGATTAGGGCAACTGAATTCTCACCTTCTTTACAACATTATTCATAGGCTAAGTACAGATAGTCAAAAAGCCCAAGGGAGAATTGATCCAAATTTCTTAGGTTTCTCTAAGTTGCGTAGATTGGACTGTTAATGAATGGAACTCACATTCGTTCTTTGGTTGGGGAAGACGGGCAGATGCTTGCACAGGCTGAGGCCAGAAGTCGGTGGGGAAGGTAGCTCTTGCAGGTCTGCTGAACACTACTGAGGGCACCTGAGTGCCAAGCAGGGGCCATCCCTCGTTGGCTGCTGGCACATGACCTGAACTTCCCTGCAAGGGGGGTGGGGAATGGGAGCCCCTCTGCCCACCCCAAGTTGGGGTCTGCTCAGCTGGGGGTAATCCCCCACTGTCCACACCCAGCTGGGTGTTCCCTGTCCACACCCAGCTGGGCTGGCTGCATAGTTCTGCCCCCTGCAACTGTCTGCCTCTGACCTACAGGTAAAATGAAGCCCCCCATCCTGGTGTCAGCCCCTCCAAGATGTGGAAGGGCGGCATGCCACAGGAGGGGTTTCCCTTGTTCTTGCCGGGGTGGGCCAGCTGCACAGAAGGAAGGATTCAACCCTGCTGCCTGGCATAAGCCCTTCTGGCTGCCCGGCACATCTTGTCAGCCACTTCTGGTGCCGGGCTCTGGCAGGACACCCCAGGAGGCAGGGACAGGAGCACCCCATAGAAGTGAAGGCCTCCCAAGCTGTCCAACGCATTGTGCTGGAGCCCAGCACCAGCAGCAGCCAGTGGGATGTGCAGGCAGTCTAGGTGGTGCGGTCTAATCCTTCCCTCTATGGAGCACGCTCATCCCTCCACCCAGTGCAAGCCACCCAGGCTGATTAGCATGTCTCACCAGCTACTGCTGGAGAAGTGCTCCAGTAGGATACACTGGTCAGCCTGGATTGGGGCTGGAGCTGGACAGTGAGGTCCAATCATCCCTCTATGGAGTGCCCCCATCCCCAGTACCTGGCACAAGCCCCCTGGGCCATCCAACATGTCCTACTGGGCCTGGCACCAGTAGCAACTGGCAAGATGCACTGGGGAGCCCAGGAGGCTTGTGCCAGACGTTGGGGCCCAATTCTTTCTTCTATGGAGCCAGCTTGGCTGGGTGGAGACAGGGGAAATCCCTCCATGGTGTGGGTCTCCAGCTGAGAAGACCCCCTAACTTAAGGGGACTGAGACAGGGGCAGGGGGGCTTCATTCCCCACTTTTCAGGGGGCTTGCAGGGGGCAGAAACTCCTCATGGCAGGGGGCTCTGTTTCTCCTGTTTGATAGGCTCATCTAACCTAAATGAATAAATCTGATTCTACATCCATCCAGGTCTATCTTAAATCAGGTTCTGCCATTTTGAAACCAGTCTATCTGCACTGACCTTCTGATTGCTTATACCAGATTATGTGTAATTTCTGTCCTTAGCTCTAAAGATCTACTTTAAACAATATGCTAGCTGAAGTACAGGGAGGTGGAGAGAGCTATCTTCTACTATGACTTCCGTATATATACATCACAGAAATGTCACAGTAATAAACAAAATAGAATGAATAAACCAACTTTATTGATATCGGTGCATACTGTTTCAGAAACTTCTAGAAAAAAAGCCACCTGAAGTCAGAGATACTGGAAAAGGGTAGTAAAAAACTAACATATCCCCAGGCCTAATGTTCCTGTTTTTCAGCAGCTTTTCTAAAATATTTGGTTGCCAAAAACTGTAATGTCAATAAGCAACTGAAGCCCTAACATTCTAAATTTTTTGTTATTTCTTGTTTTTAATACTTTTAGAGGGACTCTGTTCCAATTCCAAAGTCTTTTGAATGCCAATGTGCATTCAGAGCTGCCTCTGGTCCATGACCACCTCCGTGGCCTTTAGAAATGGAGAAATACAAATGTGCTACTATTTTAAGATCCAGAGTAATCTCTAAATGTAGAGCAAAAAAATCAAAACTTCTCTGAAATCATCCTTGGCTGCTTCATCCATATTGTAAATAGCTTTCATATTCTAATCACTTATTCAATGGTAAGAATAGTAAGTTGCTCACTGAATTATACACTGCTAGAAGTACAAGGGAATAATGGGAATATTCCCATCTCAGCATGATTAACACAGGAAAATCGCTGATGTATAATTCTGCCATTTTCAAGCAATATGCTGACTGTATTAGCCAGTGGTGCTTTTGGATCTACATGTTTTGACATAGTAAAAGTATGTTTATAAAAGTATGTTTGTTTATAGTAAAAGTAGACATGATTAGCATCTTCTCTCATATGTATAACTTGAATTAATCATAATACCCTGTTTTTTAGAATGATGAACACTATTATACTGCTATATCATACAGTCAGTGTGTTGCCCTTCCACCTATATATATCTTGCCAGTCAAAGAGGATATATTATTATTGTGCTATACACTCTACATACATATGATGAAAAGGCAGCTCCTGCTGCAAGGGCCATCCAGGCTAAATAGCCACCCCTAAATACATGTCTTCAGTAGATATTCTAGGTATATGTCTAGGAGAAGAAGGTTGTCTATATAAGTCAGTTTTATTTTTCTTGGTGTTTGTTCCCAATAATGGGATAACACCTACAGGGTGTGCCTACATGTGATGTTGACTAAGAAGTAGCCTGATACTATGGCACAGTAGTGTCTCATGGCAAAAAAACATGCTGAGACATGACTGTGCATTAGGACTGTGTGAAGCTTGAGGTGCTGATCCAATTTGGAGGAGATTTGGCCTGATTTGGCAGCTGAATCTCTGAATCTGAACTGAATTGAATCAGGAGACCAGTAAAAATGGATCGCCCCCCTTGCCTAGCTGGAGCTGGTGATTCGGGGCTGCTTTTTTTTTTTTTTTTGGCATGCCAGGGGCTGGGGCTGGGTTGGGCAGCCATTGACAGGGCTGGGAGAGCGGGCAGAGGATGGGGCCAATTTGGAGAGTCAGCCAGTTCGGCAGCAGCCAAATCTCTAAATTAGATTTGGCCGAATCGATTCGGGACAGTGATTTGAATCACCAAATCAAATCACTGTCCCCTGAATTGGCTGAATCTGAATCTGAAGTGAATACTAGCCACTTTGCACAGGCCTACTGTGCAGTAATATTAGACTACTGCACAGTCACATCACTGAGAAGGCATTTGCCAGTGCTACTGCATAGTAACTCTGGTAATTCTGCACCCATGGTACATATATCATTTGGACCTAATTTTACAGTCCAGATCATGAAGAATAGAATCCTGAGCTCTTAAATCAGAAAGTCATCTTCTGTGCTAGTGAATCAACATTGTTATTGAGTTAAACTGAAGAAAGAAAGGTAAGCTCGCTACCTCTGGCTGAGAGGCTGCCATCAGGAAGCTGGAATTATTACCTTTACACAGGTAAGAAAACAGGGATAAAGGTGAAATTACTTGTCTAGAGCCACATAGGGAGAGATTCTTTTAGTTTGGATTCAGGATGCGTGGTAGAGGTGATATCTTGTATTAAACCAAATAGATTTTGGCAAAAAAAATCTTAGATTGCAAGCTTTCAGGCACAGACACCCTCCTTCAGGCACAGGAGAAAAGATTGTGAAAGTTTTCCTGGGTAGCTATGAAAGTTCATATTTCATAGGAGAGTTGAAGGTGTGGTAAAATCTCCTGTTTGGAACAGTTCATTTTATGCAGATTCGGCTCAGAGAAAAGTTGAAATAGTCTGTTTACCTTGAAGTTGCTTGGTGGTAAACAGGATGTAGTGATATTTTCTTCTGGTTATGGTGTTTCATATTTCACAGAGATGGAATGCTCTTCTGGCAGGCATTTCTTGTGTGGTGAGGTGTCTCTGAGCTCTGTGATGATTCAAATTACATCTAGTATGGATTAGAACACAGAGTTTCTGGATTTTAATTATCTGTTTTTAATTTCCAGGCTTTCAATTAAAATTGGTGGACCCAATAGTGTCTAGCCCTTTGGAACACAGTAGACAGCAGTAGTTCCATCTTGAGGAGCAATGTGCCATAGCTACAGCTTCCTCTCAAGGATTCCCATGGTCTCCTGTAAATCTAATAAAACTGTGACCTATTTTCTTTTCTCCATGAATTGCCACCATTTCATTATCTTAACACCAAAAGTGTTTTGGGGGTGCATCTACACAAGACACTTAATGCACAGTAGACTAATTCTACTTCACATTAGCATGGCTTTTGCCATGACATTAAGCATCACAAAAAGATAATGCACCTTTGCCCCTGCACAGTAGCATGAGCTACTGCACATTTATGTAGTACCGCATATTAGAGATACTAAACTAAATGCACAATAGGAAAGGTGCATTAATGCAAGTGTAGACTCAGTTTAGTCTAGATTCATTCCAGAGTTTGCATTGTATCATGTCCTGCTACCGCACTTCATCTTTCTGCAAGAATACTAAGGGCTAGCATATAATAAAAAATGTAAATTTGCAAACATGTCAAACATTACAGGCCTTTGAACTTGTGTGCACAGCAATCTGATTCTGTACCTAATATGTAAAGTCACTTGTAAGAACAGATCGATTTCATGGTTAAATAATTGCCTTTTGCTTTATAACCTCAGAACTGAATTAATTAGTCACAGAGTAGGAAAACAAATGCCAAAGCGCATGTTTCTTTGCAACGTCTGAGTAGAATATAACATAATATCTATTTCCAAACAGAATAACCCCAAAGCTGAATATGTTCGTCAAAGAGTTTGGGATGTATTTTCTTCTCTGCATTTGCAGGAAAATAACAGGACCAGGTTATCTTTATTAGAACGATCCCAAGCCACCTGGTGCTACTAGATTCAAACATGAATCAGAAGCTTGAAATTTCTATTGGCACTTGGTGGTTTCCTGACACAGTTGAATTTGAAGAGCATTTTGTATTTCATCTATTCTGTTATCCTTTGGAGCTATAATATAGTCAATAAATTAAGATTGGTGAGCTCATGCAAGCATTCATTTTACAGAGTTTGTGTTCTAATGCAGTGTGACAGATACTTCTGCCACATTGATAAATAAAACAATAGGATTTCACAATGCTACAATTATAATGAATAAAAGTGTGTGCACTGCTAGTCAGTCATCCACTAACTGAGAACCCAGCCTTTATATTATTATATGAGACAGGTAATTTAACATGTGCTGTATTGGTGGGAGGTTAAGGCTCCATAGGGAGTTAAATTTTAATTTACATTTTTAATAAAGGGCTGTGCTGATGAAGCCTGCTGGAATATCATTTATTGACATGATCTGCTTTTCTTCTGAAACACATCTCTTCTTTATTTATGTGAAAGTAAAGGAGCAGGGATGAAAGACTATTTTTAACTCATCTTTTAATCCTGCAAAGACTTGGGTCCGCATTTCTCTTTTTACATAAAGCAGTGCCTTTATTTTAATAGCTGTGCTCTTTCCAGGTCTTTTCAGGTCAGGACTTCCCTTTGAAACCATTTCTTTAGCCATAGAAGATGATGTTCAGCTTGGCAAGACAAGCTTCCATATACCAAGTTTCCAGCATATCCCAACCTTAGTAACATCACCGATAGGCAAGATGTTTCACTCAGCTGAGAGCCAGCAATGAAGCTAGTTTTCTTGTACCCTTAATGTTTGAAACAGCCCTTTCCCCTACCACTATTTTAACTTCCATTAACTGTGCTGGAAAATTCATTTCATGAGAAATTAGGGAGAGATTTAAAAATCAACTGGCATTGGCCAAGTTCTGCTTGCATTTTAGTTAATGGAAATTTTACCATTGACTTCAGTGGCAACAAGACTAGGCCACCATTACATACTGTTGAAAATCACAGCCTTAGTGTAGAAAGTCTGCTAAGCAACAGTTGGATTTTTTTTTAACAATCTTAATATTGTTTAACTTGCCAGGATAGGATCAAAAACTTTTTAAGACCACCTGGTTAAAATGCCAAAAATGGAAAAAAAGTCACCATTTGTTGTGACAGAAAAGTCGTATTTTCAGCAACAACAACAAAAAAAAAGCCACAGTATATTATTTTTCAAAAAGATCAAGTGCTCCTTTAAAAAAGAATTGAAAAATAAAAGAAGCCTCAATACATGTTAAAACAGCAATAAGATTTCTATAACCATTGTGCCAGGCCTTTCTTGCTTTCATAGAGCATTTTATATGTTCTTAGCTGACATGATTTTATAGACCTCCTGTCATCTCTAAACACATCCTTTTATGTAAAGAAATGTGATGCTCTGCAGAAAATAAACTCTCCCAGTGCTCTTCAGTTATTCTGCAATGGTGCACCTTATCTAAGTTAGTTCATCTCCTTGGATGAACTTAGATTGAGAAAGGGTTAACTTATCTTACATACGGGTTAACCTGATCTAGTAAACACCTGTATGTGTTTGCAGCATAGTCCCAAGGCTGAGAAATCCCAGCCGTTTGCCCCAGCCCCAGGGCTGTCCTGTTTTAACCCTCTGACCTTGACCAAGCTATTTTAGCACCCCCCCCCACCCCACAAACCCCTTCTTCTCCCCAACTGGGCAGCCCCTCCACCATGGACCTGCCAATGCCCCTGCAGACCCACTGGCCTCCCTTGGGCCCTCATACCACACTTCTCCCTGAGCACCTGGCAGCTCTCTCCCCTTCCCCCCAGTCCCACCACCACAGTTACTTACTGCAGGCTGCCCATGTTACTCCTGGCTGTGGTCCATACCTGTGCATTCTACTTCTGGTCTAGGTTTAGGCGGCTTAAAGTAACCTGCCTATACCTAGACCACGTGCAAATCTTCGTGTGCAAACATAAATAGCTTTTGCAAAATATGTCTTAAAACCTTCTTAGCAAGTATGCATAGCATTCTCATTTTTCACCGCAAAGGCTAAAAGACATTTCTTTATTTTTTTCTTTATTTTTCTATGGAATTCTGCAATGTTGAGATCTTTGAATCTTTCATTGAACCAGAGGTCTAATAAGGCATCTAAACCTGCTAAGCTTTCTATAGCCTATTTTTAAATATTCAACTATTCTGTTTTATTCTTCACTTTGGTGCCTGAAGGCTTACAGTTATAAGCTGTGTGTTAAAAAAAATGGTGCTAGGAATGTTGGCTTGATCCAATATACTAAATGCTGTTGCATTCAAAGAAGATAAAAAGCCAAAAAACCTTTATACAGCTTCTCCTACAATATTGAATAAATGCAATGTGTCATCCATCTATTCCTACTCATGACTTGCACTAGGAAGTCTGGCTTTAAAGATCTTTGAAATGCCTTGTACATGCAAGTGATATTTCAATAAGCTAAAAGTTGATTCTGTTCCTTGATAAATTACTTCCTGAGATGTCAGTTAAAGGTTTGCTCTCAGTTTTAAGAGTAACTAACTTATTATACGATTGTGGAAATCATATTCTAGTGTTGAATAATTCAAATTGATGCTGATATCAGCACTGTACCATAAACACATTTAAAAATATACCTATCTCTGTTATGTTACTACATAACATAGAAAATTCCTGGCACATAAGCAGTTCTGGCAACAGTATTCATTAGTTTGCTTTCATAATGTAACCTCAAAACTACTTGATCTAAGAATGGTGTGATTGAAATAGGTCATGAAGTATGTAGTGTTTGTTGAAGCAATGCTTCAGTTGGCCAAGGCAATTCAGAAAAATTGTTTCTCACTCATCTGTGGATTTAGCAGACAGGTGCCACTGCATAGTCCTCTGCAACTTTAGCTGCACTTCCCTTAAAACCTGAAAGCTGATCAAAGCTATCTTTTGTGTACTGAATTTTCAGAATGGTTCTCTCTTTCCTGGTGTGCTGAATAAAAGTGTAGCCAACTGAGTTTGATCTTTTTTTGCCCTTTTTACCGCTAACTTGAAAAAGCCCTATTTTTCTATTTTTCACTTTGTTACACTGGTGTTGTAATTGGGGTCTTGCAGCATGTAGCAGTCTTCTGTAGAAATATTGTTAAAAGACTTCTTAAGAAATGATGACTCTAATTAAAGATTTTCTGGCTACTTTACTTTGAACTTGAAGAGTTACCTTTTGACTGTCATCAGAACAGATACAGAAAAAAATGTCACTCTTCTCAACAGAAGCCACATAGTAAAAAAAAGTCACTCATGAGTCTTTCCCAGTTGTTGGAAAACCCAATGCTTCAAGTTCTTAATTTAATATTGGGGGTTGGCTTCAACCATTCAACTCATCAAGGGTCTGATCCCACCAGGGACTGAACAGTTCCTGGAAGTGCCAACAATCTTCTGTCTCTACTGACTTTAGAGGGGTTTGACAGGACTCAAGATCTCCAAGATCTGCCCAGTACCTTGGAAAATATTGCCCCAAATGCAGCAGAATGACAATGGGTGCATCTACATGTGCCTCTACAGTGCTGTTGTTACTGTGCCATCCTTCAGTACTTCCAGAAGGAAGTACTGAAGGATGGCACAGTAACAGCCTGTACTGCGCGGTGCCGGCAGTGCACGGTTATTTTTAGCTGCTGTGTCACCCTAGCAACCCGCTCTACTGAGGAACTGTATGTGTTGCTATGGCAATGTAGTGGCAGTGTCATGGTTTTTGCCTGTGGATGCTATATCGCCGTAGCACATTGCTACAGCGACGAAGCATCACATGTAGACGTGCCCACTGTGTAGGAGTTAGAAACACCAAGTCTTTTGCAGTTTTCAGGAGAAATAGAGAAGAAATAACAATAAAAGTTTTACGGTTTAAACCCCTTACATTTTCCTCATGCAACCCTAGAAACTATGAAACTAAACTATGAAACTATGAAACCACACAGGATGTTGCCAGGCTACTTCCCAGTCCTACTGCGGTTCACTTCAGCTGAAGGAAAGAGTCACTGTAGTAGAGGATCACTGCCATAACCTCTCTCTATCTGAATTCCTTTGATTCTTTTCCCCCATGGGACTGATCAACAGCCCAGTAAAGACAATAGAGGTCATTTCACTGACTTCAGCTGGCCTTAGGTCAAGCTCCTGAACAGCCCTGTGTTTCCAAATGAAAGTAACTACACTGAGAGCCCTCTCTGCTCTGTGATTCCAGAGTAATAAGAGTTTGAGAAAATCCAACAGCAATTGGATGTGCTGTGCCTGGAGTGCTACTAAGAAGTCTGAGCTGGACACCCAGTCTCACCCAGTACCATCAGTCCTGGAAATAAAACACTATCACTGTCCAAGAGCAGGCCTGAGAGTTTGCCCAAGCATTGCTCTCAGGCTCACTTTCTGGCACTGAGTAGGTAGGGCATGTTTCCTGGCAGCACTTCCAGGTGTGGCACAGGGAGGGTATAGAAATGGGAACCCCCAGCTTGGCAGGTGTAACAGATCATCTGCTCTCTTACCTCTCCCTGCTCTGCTCAACTCTGAAAATCCCTTATGCCAGCTAATCAGTATCTGTAGTTGTTACTGAGATGGTCAGGGCTATCCAGTTATAAAAGGAACATCAGGAACATGAGTGCAAGGGTGAAGGGAGCCACTGGACTATTCACAGGGATAGCAGTTGTGTTTCGTAAATGTTTTAGGAGCTCATTTGAAAATGATTGATAGTGTTTCTAGACACGGGCCATAAACCTAAAAAATGTGTTTATACAAATGGCTCTTTTCCTTTATAAATTAATGAAAATCCTGTCAGGCCAGTGAAGAAGATCTATTCAGCTACTAAACCCTTAAATCTATGGACCTTTAGCACAAGAATTTTGCCTTACCTCATCTGGAGTGGCAGCTCGTAGGTGAAAACAACTATGGCTCCCAGGTTACCAGAACTCATGTAATAGAAATAAGCTTTCTGGATCACAGTCAATACCTTAAATACCAAAGCAAACAAAGAGACTATGCAGCCTACAGAGAACTGGTTTAATATTCTCTGTAAAAATGCCTGTGCAGACATACATCTTTATTCTGTACCTCCCCAATAATCTACAGTGTTGGTCTACATGCATTTCATTAATACAAGTGAGTTGTCACAAGACACAGACAGCGATGTCATCAGATGGTTCCAGTATGTTTTATGAAACCAAGGATAATATATGAGAAGATAAATTATTGAGACTGATTTACTTACACTATGTACACATTTGAGACCAGGTTGTGATCAGTCTCTGCATGGCTACCCTAAGACAAACAAGAAGTTTGCTCACCATTGGACCTTTTGCTGTTTCCTAGGGAGGAAAAGAAAGAGAGCAAGAGCAGCATTCACTTGCCCCACTGAGTGCCTTCTCCCTCCCTTCCCATGCTTTCCACGGTGATCATATTACCCTTTGCCATTGGGATGGTGAACAGGTATAACTCCTTATTCCATCTTATTTGATGGAACAAATTGAACTCCAAAATGGGTAAGATGTTTCTCTTGAGAGATCTGTGGCTGGGAACAATCTAGTCTACATTATTGTATACTACATTGGAGATATCCATATATAGCCTAGGCAGACATCACATGTACACTAGCTAACTTGCACCTGTTCTCTATACCACTGTAGATTACACTAGGATCAAAAGGATACAGACAAGCAGGTATGCTGGAATAGCTGCATGCACTACAAGCTATTTCAGAGCCTCACTACTAGGTAGCAGGAAGCAGGTAATAGCTTGTTGCTTTGCAGGCTTTTTGCATGAGGTTGCACCACTGGGGGTGGGAAGGTCACACCCCCGGAGGCAGGAAGGGGAGTTGCTTTGGTGCCAGAACCACCCCCTTCACAGTAGAGTTCAGGGGGTGGAAAGTTTGTCCACACAGAGCAAGAGGTCATGAAGTATGTAGGAGGGTGTAGGAGGGTGGGGGAGGGGATACTGCATCCTGGAGGACTGCAGTTTGGGTGGCTTCTCTGTGGGGAGTGGCCACATATTAATGGAACATGAGCTGGGTAACATGCATCAGAGAGAACCTGCCCTTGGTTTAGTATAACTTTAAGCTGCCTCAAATGTCCTTAAAACTAGTTGCAGTGTTAATGTGTGGACAGTCCAAGGGTTAAGAGCTCCAGAACCTACTTAAAATCAATGTACAACAAGGTCCTCGGAGCCTTGACCTTCCCTTTACTTCAGTGGGATCTGAGGGAGGTCAGCACTTCACAGAATGAATGCTTTTTTTGTGGGGCAGAAAAAGGAACGTGGCCTTTTCCTCAAGAGTGTAGGAATGCACTTCAATTTTTCATTGCCAGCCCATTGTTATTCCCATTGTAGAGACACTTGGTTTCCTCGTTCCTGTTGAGCCCAGTAAAATATACATGTGATTTATGCCTGTGTGTCTGTATAAATCTTGTGTAATAAGTGAAGCTGGAGCCTTTCCATTCCAATAAGAGCGCAGTTAATGGGAAAAGGGACAAGGTAGGTGGGGGAGTAATCCTGCATTAGCAGCTACATGCAGTAAAACCAGCTGTTAATAAAAGCAGCTCAATAAACAAGAGAGAGTTCACACAAACAAGGGCATGTTATAGTGCAATTTAATTGAGTTGGATGAAATATACAGAAGTAAGCGGTTGCAAATTATTCACCACTAAGGGTGAAAAAGTGTATTTTGGAACTTAAATGCTGAGATGTTGCGTTCAATTTTAAAAGCTTTGAAGTGACTGTGCAGATGAATGAAGTTAAACCTCTACTCAAGGCAAATGATAATAATAATAATAAAGGGCTGCTGATAGATTGAAAAATTGCACATTTGTAGTAGTTACATCTGTCCCTGGAATAGCTACAAATGTAGATGGATTTGAAAACATTCCTCATACTTTGAGGCCAACTCTGCAGACAGCTGGTGTGGCTTTGCACTGTTACAAAAGCTTAATGCTGCACTAAAGCTAGCTACCAATGGAGGATTCCTGTTGGGTTCAGAAATTTTCAGGTGATATGAAGCTTAATGCCAGCATATAAGACATCCTGCTGCTGAGGGAGTACTGAAATGATCCAGTCTTTGTTCCCTGTTCCCAAGATGCATTGAAAGTCTTTTCAGCCACAATTCAGGTTTTGAGCTTTTGAGTGCCTATGAATATGGAACATCCAATCCAAAATTGATTGACAAGTCATTGGAAAGACTCTCAAGTGATCCAGAATTTGTAATCTTGATTTAAAGTCAATGTCTTGGAGCATATCTTTAAAAAAAATCAAACAGTTGCAAGTGGAACAGGAAAGCTTCCAGGAGTCCTATGTTTCCAGGGTTGTGCAGTCCAATAAAACATACCTATTTATAGTACTTAAAAGGTTTCTAGATTCACAAATTTGCTGCAGGTATGGGTTGATTGGGTCGTGGAGTCAATGTATTGAGTCTCCTTGGGAGATTGCTTATGTAAAACCCATGATGCCAGTTATAATATCCATAAAATGAAAATATAGAAGTACTGAGTTAGCAGCTCCCACCATCTTCTTCCTCCTCCTCCTCCTCTTCCTGGGTGGATTTGTTATGAAACACCTGTCAGTGTTGGTGGATTTCATTCCTCCTTTATAATAAATTATCCCTGCTTACATCTCTTCAGTGAGTTGATTCATCTGAGACATTCTTAGCGGTAGGACCCATACTGAAAGCATTTGTCTGTTTCTAGATCTAACCATTTTGCCTTGTTTTTGAAGGCCATGGGCTGTCAAGACTCTTAAGATTTTCACTCTGTCCTACAATACCTTTTATGATTTTTCATCATGCTGTGTCTGTAAAAGTTGTTTATGAATCTTGTCTAGGAAATCTACATTTTTTCAAAATGCAACCATCAAGCATTTCCAGTCCTTAAACCTTTACTTCCAATATGGTCACTAATTTGGATTTAGTGCAAAGTCACCTCTGTCTTCAGGAAGAAAAACAATCACTCAGTGCAGGTCACAGCCATTCTACTATGGCAGTGATTTGGATGAGGGGGTGCAAAGCACCCTGTTCAAGTTTGCTGATGACACTAAGATGTGGGGGGATGTGGGCACAATAGAGGGGAACAACAGGCTACAGTTGGACCTAGACAGGTTACAAGGATGGGCGGAGGAGAATAGGATGGGGTTTAACACAGACAAGTGTAAGGTGATGCACCTGGGGAGGAACAATCGGCACCATACATACAGGCTGGGGAACTCCCCTCTTGTCAGCAC
>NW_017729025.1:128077169-128113536 GCF_001723915.1 Gavialis gangeticus
GAGGGAAGGTTTAAGTTGGACATCAGGAGGCGCTACTTCACGGTCAGGGCGGCTAGGGTCTGGAACCAGCTTCCAAGTGAGGTGGTGCAGGCTCCCACCCTGGGGGTTTTTAAGAGGAGGTTGGATGACCACCTTACTGGGGTCATTTGACCCCAGTACTCTTCCTGCCATGGCAGGGGGTCGGACTAGATGATCTGCTCAGGTCCCTTCCGACCCTAGAAACTATGAAACTATGAAACTATCATCGACAACATAGAAAGATTTTGAGGATTTTTTAGCATTCATTTTGGAAATTATTTGACTTTCTATTGTTGTGGGTTAATGTTAATAAGTACAAACTTAAAGGGACCCCTGAGCCCTGTTTCTTTAGTTGGATATTTTGGGGCATTTGCTAGCACTTTGAATAGTCAATATGAGGAATTTTTAGTTGCATTACTCTAGCATAGTGCTTGAACATAATGCAGAGGTATGCTCTACTTCACTCTTGGCTCTACAAGAGAGAGTTGGCTGCGGCTAGTAATATCTGCAGTGAAGCTGAAGCCGAAGAAGTAGCTTGTGGGTGTGTGGTTGCAGAGATATGAAGAGGGCTGGGGACTTGGGCCATAACTGCCTATTGTTTTTACTTTTGAAATTATCCTCAAATCCTTGTAACCATTTTTTTAAATTTAGGAGAAAAAAACCACTTAGAAATTTTTTCCAACCAAGTGTTATTTTAATTAAAGCACTGCATTAAAATTACTTAGGGGGATTCACTATTGATCAGAACACTGAACTTTTGAAACAATTTACCCTATTTACTCAAATCCAGATGACTACAAGTTTAAGACAACCCCCCAGTAATTAGATTTTGTACATGGAAAAGTATAAATGTGTTATAATTTTCCACCTATACAGTTTTGTTAGTGGAAGGTCATCTTAAACTTGTCCCCTCCCACTGTTGTGGTGGGGAAAGCACTGGTGGTGGGTAAGGCTCCAGAGCCCTGCCCTTTGCCCCGACTCTGGCCATCCCCATTGCCGCTTCCTCCCTTGCATGCTACCCTGTCACATGCCCCCTACCTGCCCCCTGGCTCATCCCCCTCCATCCCCTGTTTATATGCTGCTGTATTTCTGCTGCATCTCTGGGGCAGTCAGCAGCAATGGCAGCCCCAGCCCAGCCCAGCCAGGAAGAAGCAGTAGCAACTCCCAGGTGGACTAGGCCAAGGCTAGAGGAACCAGAGAAAAGGACAGGGAATGCGGGGGGTGGGGGGATGGACAGGCTTGGTGTTTTCTTTGCACTCTGAGCTGAACACACAGGTTCCCTGCCACCCTCCATATATACCCTGTGGTCTCCTCTGGCTGCGAGGCCCCTCCTCTGCCAAATGAGCCACCCCAGGTCAGGGCAAGTGACAGCTCAGCTCTGGCTTCATCCCTGAGCCTAGGGCCAAAGCAAGAGCTCAGCTGCCACCTATCCCAGGCCAGTACTTGAATCCCAGATGAGGCTTTTTTCCCCCTCTATGCTGGTATGTGTGGGGGGGGCAGGGGAGGGGGACACATACACGTCTTGGTTTTGAGTAAACATGGGAATAAAAAATTACTGCATGTTAGACTTAGGCTCAGAGCTTAACAATACTAAATTAAATGGGAGAAGGACAAAGGGACAAACTGAAACTTAGGATCACCTTTGAATTTTAGGGTTTTGAGAATCCAGACAAATTCTATGGCTTGGGTACTCAAATAACAGAATCTTGCAGGGAAAAGGTCAGATACTATTGCAAAAAACAAAGACACTGTCAAACTTCTGTCAGAGGAAAAAAATACCTCCACACTTTCTATTGGGTAAAATATTGATTTTTTTTCTTTTAAGTGTTAATCTTTGTTTCTGTTTAATGGCACATCCATTACTGAGTCTTGTCGTTTTTAAGTTTTATGAAATATTAGTTCTTTTAGGATAAACAGAATTACTGCAGAATGTAAATATTAGCATTTTAATTACTTTGGGTATTCATCACAGTATGGAATTAGGATGTCATTACCAATAGCAGAAAATGGCAAGATAAAAATGTCAACACTCTTATCAAGCTACTATGCTCAGACTTTACAAATTTAGGATGCAAGCAGTCCAGCAGTAGGGAAGACTTAGGGTTAAATTCTATTTTATTTTTTCATGCCTAAGTGGCACCATAAAACTAAAATGTTGGCACTTATGTACAGCTTGGATTCTATTTGCACTTGTGCAACTATGTTCACCCTGCTCTTCCCTTCCGAGCATGCTTAAAGATGAGATTCTGCATTGGGTCTAGGGAAGAATAGATTCATATAGGTACACTCGTAACACCAGCTAATTTCCAAAATTTTTATTGTGGAAAAAAACAGGAGGAGAACAAGAACCCTTAGAGCAATAGCCTATTGGTTAGGGGACTTGCTCAAGTTTCTGGAGATATGAGTTCTAGCTCCCTTTCACCACTAGGCTGTTTCAATCTGCACCTCCCACTTTCCAGCAAAGTGTCATAACTGCTAGCCCAGTGGTAAACAACCTGATTAAGCTGTGCACTCGAACGACTCGGCTCAGGTCAAAAGTGGACTGGCTAGACAAGAACCTGGCTGCTGTTGCTACAACTGTTTCCTGAAACTGCACAGGGTAAAAGCCCACTGCTGCAGCCCCCCACCACCAAAGCCTCTCTGTCCATGGGCCGGATCCATTGGTTCCTTGAGCTGTATCTGGCCCACAGACCATAAGATGCCACCCCTTGGTCTTGGCATTACACCCAGAGGATTCTGTAGCCCTCCCCTTCAGGAAGAGAAAATATGTGAAGCAGAAAAAGAATAAATCAAAGGAAGCGTGGGTGAGTGGGTGCATTTACATATTAATTAACGTGCCTTTGCTATTGTGCATTAAATTTAGTACCTCTAATATGATGTACTACATAAAAGCACATTAGGCTGTTGTAATGCACAGTAGCAAAAGCAAACACTTTTTTGAGATGCTTAATTCACAATAGACTATTCTACTGTACATTAGTGCATTAGCATGGTTTTTTACACGCTGTTTTAATGCACATGTGTAAATGTGCCCAGTGAGAAGAATACTGCCTGGAAGGGGAAGACGACCTGGGTTTGGGCCCTGGCCTCAAATATTCCATGAAACAGAAACTATCCTCCTGCTGCTCATCATTTTATCCAGTGAATGTTAAATGCAAGGTTCCAGAACCTGGGACCCCTTCCCTTTCAGGGCAGCATCCTGAATGAACTAGCTTTTCTTAGCCTTGGTTCCTGTATTTTGCCCTTGACCTATGAGTCTCATATTCAGTTCCTTCGTTTTAACAGTGATTTTTGAAACAATCATGATAAAATGGACTGTAACATCTGTCTCCTCCCACCCCTGTGACTACATTTGACTACATTACCACCTACACATAGCATATTTTGTTCTTCTACTTCAGAAGCTACATGCCTCTTGTCATTATGAAGCATAAGTGAAATGACATTGTGATTAAAAAACAAAGCATGAATACACACCAAGGACTAAATCCTCTGAGTGGCACTTACATAGCTGCATAACTGCAGTTTTTGGTACTTATGCACACTTCAGATTCTTTATCTATCTTTATTGGAATAAGATGGCCTACGTATATGTATACCTGAAGGAAGTAACAAGAAAGACGAGCCTTTATTTTTTATTAAATGTCTTAATGTCCACCCTGTATGGACAAGATGCTAGATTTTTGAGTATGAGTTCTGCCAGAACGGGTCCCATTTCTCACCCTCTTTATACACAGTTTAAAATACTACCAGTTATATATTAAAAATATGCAAAAAAAATTTTTTTGGTGCTCAACTGAATCAACGCTGCCCAAAGCTGTGTAGTACTGGGTTTTTCAAAGATGGATCAAATGCTAAATTTACACTGGAGAGATCTGAAATTTTTCACAGACTCTTTGCATATTGCTAAGAAACCCTCTCCACCTCCATAGTTCATTTCTAATTGACAAGGTGTTACTTGATATGATACTAGGAACAAAAGTACTCTACAAGAACAATATGACAAATATATTTCGCAAAACAGAGAAAATGATGCTTGATAACATGAATACCCTGTTAACTCTTTTGTCTCCAGTCATTTTCACCCATTTTGTGTTCATGGTTATGGATAAGGAGACTTGTGGTGTTACATAATGGATTTTACCTCTAAATATTCCAAAATACATTATGGCTGTGATCCCACAAAAGATCATTCAGATCAGTAGGACTGAAATAAAAGTCTGCACCTGCAAATTAATTCAAGACTGAGGTGTAAGACCAATAGGTTATCTTGCCATATTTTTGCTGGCAAAGCATAGAGACATTTAATAATTATTCAAAACAAATTCCTTTATAGTTCTGTTAGATAATATGCTAATGACAGTTATCAGTGTAGTTTTTGGCTTTTTCTTTTTAATCACTGTTCACTGCTTCAGTTTCAACTTTACTTTTAAAACCTATTTCTCCTTCTGCCCACCACTCCAGCTCCACTCTTTGAAAATGTAATACAGTTCTCACAAGACAGTCAGTCTCCAAAAACAGTGATGTCTTTGAACATGTCAAGGAAATGTTCTCGATGCTAGGAAGGAGAATTATGATACTTGCTTTTAGGTCAAACTAAACTTCTTGTATTGCCAGGGAGATGCATTTTTAATAATTTTGCTGTCAGCGATGAAAATGTTAAATCATTTTTAAGTGACATGTACAAATGATTAAATGAATATGAAGCATACAAAACAAACGAATTAAATTATATCTGCCACTTTAATAGTGCTTTCTCATCAAAACTGCTCTACAAATTATCATTAGTCACCAGAGCACTGTTGTGAGGTAGGCAAGGAAAACACTAGGTTCAGTCAATACTCACCTGAGAGCTGTACCTAGGCCTTTAGCCGTATACAGCAGAAACATGAAGCAGTTGACCCCTGAAAGTTAAGAGGACTAGCATGTGTCTTACTGGAATAGGAGTAAGTAACACAGTTTTTTGTGTGTGAACTTTGGGCAAGGGATGGTTTCCTTTGCAGTAAAGGCAGAGTTGGACTCAGGAAGGCAGAGTTGAGTGTGTTTTGCTTCTGCTCAGGGTAGAAGTTTTGAAATAAAATGAAAAGTGTTTGAAGATTGAAGGGGATTCCTGTAGAAGGAATGCACTGAAACATAGATTTTAAGGTGTTTTTTGGGGGGAGGGGTTGTTTGTTTTTTCCTGAAGAAGGATTGTACTAAGGATTTCTATTTAGTTATATAAAGGGTGAATGGGAGTTAAGTAACTGGGTGTAATCTAGAATACAGAGAGTTAAATTTTTCGTAAAGTAATTTGATAAAGAGCTGTAGCTAGGTACAGCTCTGACAGAATGAAATGGGAAGTGTTATTTGTTCTCCAGTTTAGCACTCTGAATTACAGAATTCTTGCTGGAAGTCAGTATTTTTCGGGGAGGTGATGAAATATATTAGATATTTCATATATTCATTAAATATATACAAGAGCAGGCTGAGGGGGGATCTAGTGGCCTGTTACAAACTAGTCAGAGGGGACCAGCAGGCACTGGGGGAGTCCCTGTTCCCCTGAGCACTACCAGGAGTGACCAGGAATAATGGTCAGAAGCTGGCAGAGGGTAGATTCAGACTAGATATCAGGAGGTGCTACTTCACTGTCAGGGTGGCTAGGATCTGGAACCAACTTCCAAGAGACGTGGTGCTGGCTCCTATCCTGGGGGTCTTTAAGAGGAGGTTAGATGAACACCTTGCTGGGGTCGTTTGACCCCAGTACTCTTTCCTGCCATGGCAGGGGGTCGGACTTGATGATCTTCTCAGGTCCCTTCCGACCCTACCAACTATGAAACTATGAAGATATTATAATGAGAGGCCCCAGGGCTCATTATGAAGAGATGGGGGAAAAGGGGTCTGGGCCTTTAGGGCAACCAGCCTAGATGGGGAGTCATACCCCCACTGTGCTATATAAGCACAAGGGTAGGAAGCACTAGTCAGGAAGGACCTAGCGCTGGAAGGGAGATGAGTTCCTGCTGGCTGGAGCTGAATCAAACTAGATCTCAAATGGTGAGTGTGCCTGAGGAAGGGTAAGAGTTGGGCAAAGTCCAGCAGGTATGGAGGAGTCTGGAGGAAAGGCCAGAACTAGATATAACTCAGCAAAGACTGACTTGAGTCTGGAGGCAGTCTGAAAACAGGAGCCAGAGCTGAGTGGCAGGGGGTGGCTGGATCGGAAACAGGGAGGCTGCAGCTAGGAAACTCTGCAGCAGGGAGTAGGCTCTTTGGGGAGTTTTGTGACTATTTGGGGCACATGAATTGTGAAGATTGTTCTTAATTAGGGAATGTTTTCTTATTTAGAGGGAGTGAGCCATTTGGGGCAATCTTGGAAGCAAAACATTTGGACTGTTTTGGGGGAGCTAGCCAATTGTACCACTTTGGGTCCACCATTTGGATTATTCTGGTGAGTGAGCCTTTTGGACTGTTTTGGGCAGGATAGCTAGTTGAACTACTTGGGCTAGCATGCAATTTGGTGAGTGAGGCATTTGACTATTTGGGTCAACCAGCCGGTTGAACTATATGGAAAGTGGATGAGGCCATGATGTGAAGGCAGAAGCTAGAAAGGACCAAGGGCTCTATGATCTAACAGGGGAGGGGCAGCAGAAGTTTGCTCTCCAACAAAACTGAGGGCCTAATAACACCAAGGTGTGGCTAGCCAAGTACACTAGGTATTTGGATGGTTGGGTGGGCAGGCTGATGGAGGTTGACCCTCAGGGAGGAGCGATTAGCCCTAGGGCCTCAAGCCATGCACTATCACAAATGCCAGTCAAGGATAAACTATTTCAAATCTTCCTAAGTAACAGGAAGCCCTCCTAGAATCTAGAAGAGAAGTTGAGAATTTGTAGGAATGCAAACAGCTTTTACCAAATTCACTGAAGAACAGTAACAGTCACTGCTGTTTAGCTCATTGAGACTCCTTTTTAGGCAGTCATTGAGACTCATTTTTAGACACATTGGAAAGACTGCTGGGAAAGACAACTCAATAGGAAGTTAATTACATTGTGTTGTTAGTAAAGTCAGTGTACCCGAAAAGCATAAGGTAAAGGTATCTGCTCTATAATATACACATTGCCATGAAATAGAAAAAGGAGTAGATGTGTGCAGGAATGCATAACAACTTGGGTATGCTTTTTAAGAAGTGGCAAGCATTACCCCAACCTTGTTCTACTAAAGAAAAAGAAGTTTTATAATAAACTTGTATGAGTAATAGAGGAATGGTTGAGGTAACTGGATCTTCTGTTTTTATCCAATAGATCAGGGCTTTCCAGTCAGTGGCCTGCAGGCTGCAAGTAGCCTGTCTACTCCCCCATGGCAGGAGAAGACACCAAAGGTGCCACCACTGGCACAGCCCACATGGTGTGGGGAGGGGCTGCATGAAGGCCACATGCTACCTGCAGCAGAGTGAGGGAGCTGTGAGTCTCTGGTGCAGCCTGTGGAGCAGGGCAGGTCCCAGGACCCCCTCACCTCCACCCCTTGCAGCTGGTGTGTGACCTGGGGGCTGTTTGCAGTCCTTGTCTACATTGACATTGGGCAAACCTGTAATAAACAACTGTACTGACACTTTCAACTCAGTGCATTGATATAGATTGACAGAGGATGCCTGGCTAAATTGTCTGCAACCTTTTGGTGTTAAACCTGTTATCTTCAATCAGTCCTAGCTGAAGCAAAACTTTCACTGAAAATTTGCTTGAATAGGAATAGCAGGATTTGGGGCCTTTGGCAAGAAGATGTTACAAGCAGATTGACTTGTCCAAAGAGTAAAGAAGCACTTTGGGTACATAAACATAAATCCTACTTAACTTCCTGAGTTAATAAGTATCTGGAATCTACAAAGTAATCAATAATAACCTAAAATAAGATGAATCTGAAATAACCATTCTCATTTAGCATACTTCCTTTATGTTTCTTAAGTCTTTTGTCTTCCTTAGTGTCATAAAAATGCTTCTTGCCTTCAAGAATTGTTCAATAAATAGTATGGATATATTAATGTAAAAATACAATTCAGAGTGACTGTTTCTTACAGACAAATAATATGGATATAGAATAAAAAATTACATTTCAACTTGTTCCTTAAGTCTGTGGACCTGCTGCTAGAAAGATGAGATGGGTAAACAAAATGTATCACATTTTTCAATATAAATGCTGTCTATATACATGAACAGAAGCATAACTAGCAGTTCTGGTGCCTGGGGCAGAGATTCTCTCGTGTGCTGGAGAGGTGCAGGGGAAGGGATACAGGGCTAAGCACAGGAGAGCAGGTGTGCCAAACGTTGCAGGATGCAATGTGCCCCCTCTGAATCAGTGTCCCATTTATATAATGTATATCATATAGCATATTGGGATGTAAACTGAAATACAACTATGTCACAAAGAAAGATTCAGTGTATAATTTTGAATTTTAGATGGTTCAAATAAGCTCTTCTGGCTCATTTGAAATAAGGCATGGCTGATATTGATACAGTTTAAAAATAATGAGTAAAGATTAAAAAGCAGAGCAGCAGCAAGGAAGCTCTTCTGTTGAGATCCAAATTCTGGCATAAAAAACATTTCCAAGTTCTTTTTTGTTCCACTGTAATTTTGGCAGTGAAAGAGAGAGGTTCTTTTCTGAGGAAAATATGTATGGGCAATGATTCAAGGCTTCTTAAAACCAGAACAGCTATCACTTTCCAAAACATAATACTGTATTTACAAAAACTGCTAAAATACCTCCACTTTCAAAGTCTCTATGGCCCTATGGGTTCTGGCATCCTGGGGCCCAAATTTTCCAGATACACATTCCTTGTGGCAACTTGCTGGAGTCACTCTACAGAGGATTATGTTCTCTTGTGGAACTGTTTTGAACCTTTGAAAGCCACACTTTTAGCTTTGAAACAATTATAAATGGGAGCTATTTCCATGAAAAAAATCTTTAAAGCTTCCTAAGCAGCCATAGGCACCCTTTCCAAGTTGCCATTTTGGATTTCTTTTTATATCAGATGGAGAACTAAGCATCAAGAAGGAACAAAACTTCCACTTCTATTAAATGATTCCTAGAAATAAGAACAAAGGAGAAGAGAGACTGAAAACAGTGAAGTCTGTGCCACTGATAACCTCCTTATGATGGTCATCTGCCCTATTGCCAATAAAACCTCTCTCTTTGAGAGGTCTTTTATTTAAATCACATTGTTTCACAGATAAAAATTGGTAGGAAATAGCTATTTTCTACAGTTATATAGAAAAGAAAGGTTTTGTATAGTTAAAAGCTCACAAACATGTTTGAAGAAATGGCTTCCCAGCAGGCTTCCCAGCTTCAACAATAATTTAATCTCTCTTTTCTTTTGCTTTCCTATTTATAGTTGAGGAGAGTACTTACTTGCCTTAAAATGAAGTTATAAGACTTAATTCAATTATTACCATAATGTTCTGTAAAATCTATATATAAAGGCATTGTGGAATGAAAAGCACATTGGTGACAGATTTTGGTGTATAAAAGGAATAGGCTAATCTTTCAAAGTTTACTTTGTACTTTCACCAATTCTAGTATCCATGTCAGTGGTTCTCAGTCTTTTTAGACTTGATGCACCCCTCCAAAAATTTTGTGGTATCTAATTTCAAAAACTAATTTATAGATTACAGAGTTTACTTCCTTGCCGATAGCCTGGCAGGGATAGGGATTATTCAGAAATGCTCAGGCTCCAGATTGTCCCTATCTGCTCAGTTTAGCTCCTTAGCTCTTCATTTTTATCTCCTCACACCTCACAGTACCCTTCAAAGATCTGGTGGCACCCTAGGGTGCCCCAACACCCTGGGTGAGAATCATTGATATATGTCAATATGTGTTTCTGTGCTAAGCATTTAAAGTGGAATTCAGGTAGTGAACATGACTGCTGTGATGAGAAGAGCATGCCAAGACCTTGCAGAGATTATAGGATGAGTTTAAATACGGAAAGAGGAAGAACAGAACTGAGGAAGCAACTAAAAAAAATCCAGAACTTTTAAATATCTCTCACTATAATTTTAATGGATTATGGACAGGTCATACAGAAAACTGTCTAGTGACAGATTCATACTTATAAGGCAAATCTGCAAAGATCTGGAAGTTTTTTAGAAAAGGAACCAGCTTATCTGAACCTTAAGGAGGTATCAGTGATACTGCTAGAAAAACTATATTTTTCATCCTTCACTGAATGAATCAAAGATTCAAGACAGCTTTACATCCACCATATAGAGATGCTAAGTGTTATTATGATATATATGAGCCCATATAATTTTGCTTTAAGCAATCCTACTATGAAGAAAAGTCTTGGAATTCATTTCATAACCATGTTAACGGCAAAATGAATTGGTTTTGGTGGATGGTTTGTCAGCTTCTCTCTCTTTTTCCTGTTCACATATATAAAATGTGTGTGCGCCTCTTAGGACGGGACCAGGACTGAGCGGCAGCGTAGCACCCGCTTTGATTCCAGAAACCCTGTCTCTTCTTGATGTGTGTGTCCCTCCCTCTTGCTCATCTGCTACATTTAGATGTTACTTGGGGAAAAATGGTTGGGAGCCTGCCCAGGGCCAGCTGGCATCCTATCTACCGTCAGGCCATTTCCTAATGGTGCCTCTGGGCACCAGATACCTTAAGGATTGTGTCCACGGACTCTGATCTCCTCTACACCCATGCCCATGTCTCTCAGGTGTTACCAGTCAGCAACACAATGGAGTTCTTTGCCCCACTCGCTGTTTGGTTTTCCAGGCCTCAGAGTCCTTGTAGGAGCCTTCCTGGCTTTGCCTCCTTTTATCTAGCTGGGTTTACTGGCCTTAGTCCCATTGTCAGGTGACCTTGACTTCTAAGACCTTTGGCCTCCTAAGACTCCTATTGGCCTTCTCCACATCGAGCCACCTCTTCTCTCTCTCTAAATACAGGATCAGCCATCAGGGCTTGTAACCTACTAACTTCTGCCCTCCCAGGGCAGTGCACTCTGGCCCTCCCCTATCTCAGCCCCTCCTCACTGCCTTCTCCCTTAGGCTCGTGGAAATTAGCTGTAACTTATCTCTTGTTCCTACTCCCAGCAGGGCCTCCTAATGTGCCTCTCAGGCACCCTGTGACCTCCTTCCTCCCCTGCTAGTTACTTTTGGTCTACCAGTAAGCTCAAACCAAGGTAGGGGCGAGGACTAATAAGTGGTCCTTGCCCCTGCCTTGGGCAAATTCAAGAGGACGTTGGAAGATCACCTGTCTGGGGTCTTGTGAACCCAGCATTCATTCCTGCCTGTGGCATGGGGTCAGGCTAGATGATCTGTTCAGGTCCCTCCTGACCCTAGCTACTATGAAACTATGAAACAAATGGACAGGCTATCTACTTAACCAAAATCTCCCTTCTTGGGGTGGACAACTGTCCTCAAAGAAAAATGTGTGTTGTCTCTTTGCGACAACTACATTCCTTCTCAGGGTAAACTGACATAAAGAACAGTCATGTGGCAGTCATAACTCAGATGTCCCCAGGCTAGATAAGTACATGTAAAGAAGGGACAGATTATTGCTCTCACTACAGAGGTTCCCCTCCCCAGGTGTACACCGGAGCCTTCTCCCCTTCTGAGCTCCCCACCATACTGCTTGTATCATTCTGGTTCCAGTGCAGCTGCTGACCTGGTTCTTTCTCTGGAGTGCCTGGCTTCCCCAGCCAGCCTCCTTATCTGTTCTCCCAGGGTGCTGCCTTATCAGTGCCAGGTGAGTTGCAGGCTCATGCAAGTGTATTGTCCTTGGGGCTAATGAGCCACCCAATCCTCCCTGCTGCCAATTCAGTCTGTGGCCTGCAGCTCTTGGCATTTGTCCATTTATGCCACTGGGTCATTGGCTATACTTCTCCCTTTTGAGTAACAGGGGCTCCTGGCTCCCTGTTACAGCCCCTAAAATACAATTTCTGCTTTCTCTTTAGTTCTTATATAGAAGAAGCATGTCAATGGGCCCTAAGAGAGGAACAATTCTTTGTTTAATTGTAGTCTCTGATCTGGGATCAGGACTGTAAAGTCTCTAGTCTGACCTCAACAGCATACAAGGCTTCAAATAAAGAGCAATTAAAGACACTGATGCAAACAAAAAAAAAATGGAATAAAATACAGTATTAGTTTATCAAAGACTGTATCAGAATAACCTGATATCATTTGATAATAGAAGGAACAAGATCAATATAATCATCTATTTTACAGATAGATTATATATAGTCTATCTATATGAGCTTCAGTAAAACATTTGTTATGATGCCACATGGGAAATTATTAGTTAAAATGAGGATTATGAAAACTAGACCAAGAATTGCAAGGCTGAAAGGGAGATTTCAGTATGCCATGAAGGGACTGCTCAGGGCTGAAGAGATGATGTTATGAACAGAGTCCCACAGACTAGTGTTTGAACCATTCTTCTTAATATTTTTATTAATGACCTTGGTTAAAAAAATGTGGACTGTGCTAATGAAGTGTGCTGATGACATAAATTTGAGAGTCATTGCTAATACCATGGAGAATTGGAATACCATAAAAGAAGATCTGGATGATCTTGAGTACTGGCATAATAGAAATTAGATGAAATTTAATAGTACCAAGCCCAACATCAAGCACTTAGCAAAAATTCTTGTTGTTACTCCCTAATACTAGGAGTCCATCAGCTGGAAATGAAAGAGGAAGAGAAAGACCCAAGTGTATTAGAATGACTATCTGCCACTCTTGTGCATGGCTGTAACAAAGCAAATACATGGTGATATGGAAGATATTTCCAGTAGAGATAGGGAATAAATAATGCATACTACCCAAAGTAAGCATTTTCCATGCAATTTTGATCACTCATCTTAAAGAAAGATATATTCAACCTGGAACAGGTGCATGAAAGACTACTAAAATGATTAGAGGAATGAACAGCTTATCCTACAAAAGAAGAGGAAAAGAGCTTGGTTGTTTAGCTTAGCAAAATGAAGACTAAGAGGGAATATAAAAGCATCAGCGAGTAAACAGAGAAGAGCTAGCGGTATTTAAAGTAAAGGACAATGTTAGCACAAGAACAAATAGGTCTTAACTTGCCATGAATAAATGTAGCATGGAAATTGGAAGGTTTGTAAGCATCAGAGTTCAGTGAGATTCTAGAATTATCTTCCACTAGTTTCTATTAGGACAAGAAACTAACTAGTTTTAAGTTAGCTTAACCATTTTATGGCTTAACCATTTTATGACTACCTTTATATGATGTAGTTGTCTGGACTGAATGACCTAGAAATGTTCTTCCAGTCCTGCATTCCTGTTCATCATGTGGATGAGTGTGCCTTCCTGGACAAATTGTTTTCTTGCATTTATCCTCTTGATAGGGTGTTGTGGTGAAGGCAGTGTGGAAAAAGTGCTGTGGGACTTAGAACACCCAATTTGAATACTCTCTCTTGATTCATGGGCTAGGTAATACCTCACGAGTGAGATCTCTGGAAGGGTTTTCCATGTATCAAAACATCATTTTAAAACAGGCCCGTGGACTCTTCTACTAATACATTCCTCTTTTTGCCCCTAATTTTCCATGCCATGAATGTATTCTGTGGCATCTTTATTTTACAATTAGAATTTGGAAATAATCCCCTCCCTCACTCCTTAAAATTCAATCAAATTTCTGTAGTGAGAGAGGACTGCAGTCCTGAAAGACTCTTAGCAAACTTGAAAACTTCTTAAACTAATTATATCAAAATGGCTTTTACTTCCTACTTTTATTTGCTGCACTGTAGTTTCATCCATCCCTAGGGCATGCTAATTTACTGCTCCCTTTTACTAGACCAATAAAAAGATTTTGTGCTAGGGGGTTAGTTTATTACCTGATGCTCTAAAACATTTGGTCAGATAGATCAGTACTGCATTAACTGGAGACTGAATAACAGCAGCATTTTGTTCTGCTGCTTTAAGATTTGTTTGATGAATTAAAAAGTAAACTGAACAGTTGCTCTTAGTTTCTGACCCTATTGAATGAGCCTCATGGTAAGTATACGTCCGTCATTGCTAAGTCATTCTGTCATTACTAAGTCACCTTTTGATTTATTTCAACTCTGAGCCATGGTTTGTTTAGTCTGGTCTTTTTTATCCCAACCTTTAATATTTTCAAATATTTTCCAATGTAGGCAAATGTAAAAACATACAAATAAATTAAAATGAAATAAAAACTTGGCCAGCTGGTAGGAAATGTGTTTATACACAGATTTTTGTTTTTAAAAATACTTATTCCAAGCTTGATTTTGCCTTAATAATGGTGTCCCAAGCAACAGTGAATTCCATTATAACTTCAATTGCTTACTCACTCTCCTATTTCTTCTACCAATTGACCAGTCTGTTAGTAGTATAACTTCCTGTTCTGTAAAGCTGTGGTGTTTTCAATTAATGCATACTGGGCAGCTCACTGTTAGTTCTCCAAAACATCCCAGAATTTTTGGCAGCAGTATTTCAGATCTGTGATCCAAAGATTGTGATGGACTATGTAAGCCCTGACCCTGAAAGAGTTAACTGTAATTAGTGTAATTAGTGAACCTAGAAAAACTGGGAGTGGAAGGAGGAGAGAAGGTTCAAGGAAAGATGCATCTCAGCAGTGAAACAGAGCAAGCAATAGTTGCAAGACTTCAGGGCAGCTTGAAAGGTAAGAAGTTCAATGGGAAGAAGGGAACTCTGAGAAAAGGCCAGGAGAGAGATTTGGAGGAAAATGCCAGCTGAAGCTGCAGGATAAGTGCTAATTTCTGTGGTGGACTCTGGAAATGGGGTGAGGGAGAGAGCTGTGTGGTTCAGCATTCTGGGTAAAGAACAGGAAGTAGGAATTTGAGCTAGAAACTAGTCTGTATAACAACCTGCAGTTCCCACATGTTAGAACACAAGTTGTAGTAGGGAAGATTTGGAAGGTAACACCAAGAAGCTCCATGTGTTTGGAAAATTTTGCAGTAGTTCTGAAAACACATTGAACCACATAGATGTAAGGAGCAGCACTGAGTGCATGGCTCTTCTAATAAAGGTCTGAGTTCCTGCAGTCCAGAAGGAATCCCTTTATTATTACACAGAGCTTTGTGCATGAAATGTGGTATCGGGGGAGATCTTTTCAATGGAACTAACTTTATTGATTGCCTTGATGTCTTCCTGAAGGATCCTCATACAGAGGAAATTTTACTGATTGGTGAGATGAGAGGTAATGCTGAACAAGATGCTGCAGCATTCTGAAAGAAAATAATTCTGGTCCCAATGCCAAGCCAGTATTGTCATTCATAGGTGGTCTGACTGCTCCTCCAGGAGGAATGATGGGTTATGCTGGGGCAATTGTTGCTTCAGGGAAAGATGGAGCTAAAGAGAAGATCTCTGCATTTTGGTATGCTGGCACTGTTGTGAGCATGTCTCTTGCTCAGTTTGGAGTTTAAGAAGAGGAAACTTCTGTAAAGCTATGGACAGACATGACACACAAACCATCTTAACTGATCAGAAACTGATTTAAGCCTGTAACAGAACAGGTGTTCAGTGAACATAAACCAGTTTGAAAATGGCTGAAACCAGTTGAACGTAGTATCAGACTTAACTGAGTTGGGTCAAACTGGTTTATGCAATGTATGCCCCAGGCCCCTTGCTGTTTTAAGTCAAACCAGACTTCCTCAGCATCCCGGCATGCTTTCTGGGCTGGGTGGGGCTCTCTGCTCCACAGCAGAGCTGGTCCCTCCCCTCTGCTTCCTGGGCAGAGCTCCAGCAGAGACTCCAGGCATCTGCCTGGCTTCCCTCTGCTCCCTCCCTTCCCTCCTCTCCATACTCCATGCTAAGCAGGGATTCCCCAGTCCCCTCTGCCTTACACAGATACCTCTTGGCATTAGGTAGCAGACCATATGCTGGCTATGATCCATGCTATGGCATACGGAACAAAGGCAGAATCAACAGGTAGCTGGTAATGTTCCTCTGTTGTTTTCTTAATGGGGTGATAAACATGGTGTTATCAATTCTCTGCTGGGCTGGTCAGAAGGGGCAGGGGACCCCCTTTCTAATCAGAACATCTTACCAGGGCCTGGTCATGCCCCGCCCCCCCCGCCCAGCTCAGTAGTCTGGAAGGGAAGGGAGGGCTGCTCTAGCACACTGGGGGGCTTCTGGCCTGAGCCACTGCAAGCATGTGCCTGGATTTGTGGAATGTCTGTACAGTGAGAAACTGATTCAGCCTAGCCAGGTTAGAATAACCTGCAATGATTGAATCAATTCAGGCTCAGGCTTTTTCAATGTCTGTCCCTAGCCGAAAAGAAAATCGTGTTGAATATTCTGTCACCAAACTGTCAGTGCAACACCTTGCCTTTTATATGTCTTGTCCTCAGTACTTGGTCACCTTGGTATGACTGACATTAGTGTTTTTGAATGAAATTTGACTTTGAGGTGATAGATAGATAGACAGATAGATAGATAGATAGATGTTGGCAGCAGATGAGAACCACAGTAAAGAATGTGTGATTTAAGGTATGACCCACACAGCAAAGAGAGCTGGCAGCATGGAAGGACTAGAAGCCCTGCACACTTGGATTTCAAATCAAAGAACCTGGCAGGAACATGGAAGCAATGGAAGAAGGAGCTGACCTTGTACATACAGCTGACCATATTGGACAAGGATGAGAAAATAAAAGTAAACTTTTTCCATTACTTTATTGGGATAGAGGGCAGAGAAGTGAGTGTACCACTCTCACCTGAGGGGCCCAATACATTAGAGCAGTTAATGAAGGCCTTTGATAAGTACTGTGACCCCAGGATAAATGGGGCTGTAGAAAGGTAGTTTTTTTTAAAACTGGAATCAGGGTCCAGAAGAAGTAGTAGATGTGGATTTTAGGCTAAATGCCTAAAATGGTTTTGGAGGAGTTTATGACTGTTGGTCCTTGTTTTTCCTTGGGTGCTCTGGTGAACAGATGTTCTCCCAGGTCCTGATGTACACCCCTTATGTACTTACAAGCAGCCACCAGGTCCCCCCTGAGCCTGTGCTTTTCCAGGCTGAAGAGTCCCATGGCTCTCAGCCTCTCTTCATAAGGCCTATTCTCTTGCTCTCTAATCATATGCATTGCTCTCCTCTGGACTCAATCAAGCTTCTTGACATCCTTCTTGAATTGTGGAGCCCAGAATTGGATGCAGTACTCCAACTGCAGCCTCACCAAGGCCAAGTGGGAGAATAACATCCTGAGATTTACTTGAGAAGCATCTATGGATGCAAGCCAGAGTTTTGTTTGCTTTAGCAGCTGTGACATCACATTGGTGGCTCATATTCTTCTTGTGGTCAGTCATGACCCCCAAGTCTCTTTCAGCAGTGGTGCTAGCAGGCGTAGCACTGCCGAGCCTATAAGTAAGGTTTTTTTGCTGAGGTGAAGTAACTTACATTTATCGGTATTGAATGTCATCAGGTTTGTGATGACTTACTGAGTTTATCCAAGTCAGCCTGGATCACCAGCCTGTCCTCAGGTGTGGATGCTATGCCCCAAAGTTTAGTGTCATCGGCGAACTTAGCCAGTGCACTTCTGACACTAATGTCCACATCATTGATAAAGATATTAAAGTGAACCAGTCCAAAGACAGAGCCTTGGGGAACGTCACTGGTCATGGAATGCCATAATGATTCACTACCATCGACCACTACTCTCTGCATCCAACCTCAGAGCCAATTTTCCAGCCATCAGACTGTGATGTAGCCGAGGCCACAGTTGGCCAATTTTTCCATGAGGAGGTCATGGGACACCAGATCAAAGGCATTTTGAAAGTCCAGATATATGACGTCAATCTCTTCTCCCTTGTCCAGGTGGTATGTCACCTGGTCATAGAAGGAGATGAGATTGGTCAGGCAAGACCTACCCACAAGAAACCTGTGCTGGCTGTCCATCAGGATGTTGCCCTCAGCCAGCTTATCCAAAAGGGTCTCCTTGATAATTTTCTCCAGAATCTTACTGGGGATTGAGGTCAAGCTGTTTGGCCTGTAATTCCTGGGATCTACTTTCTGCCCTTTCTTGAAGATGGGTACTACTTTGTTGTGAGGAAACAAAACCATTTGTTTCCCAGTGCAGCAACAACCCCAAAAGAAATAAAGCTAGAATACATATGGTAGGGAAGGACGCTGATTTTTTTTTTTTTTTTTTTTTTTTTTTTTATATACAGAAGTTGAGGTCTTGCTAGTCAGATTCCAGCTTGATTGTGAAGCCAGCTGCAAGGTAGTTCATGCAGAATTAATAAGCAGTGATCTCAAATTGGATAGACCTGAGTAGATACTGGTGATGTACAATAAAGGAACCACACAATTATCAGGTAAATGCAGACTGTCAATACAACATCCATGGAACAGAAGACAATACTACCCATAATTCATAGTGGTTGACACTGAAGAATGCTATCCACTGTTAGGCAGCCAAGCATCATGCAGCTATCAAATTTATGCCTGATTAGTTACTGCACAGTAACTAACGTGTAGACACGTTACTGTGCATTAATGCTCTGTGTGGGGACTGACTTGGGATTAATTTAACACCTTCATGTGTAGATGCCTGCCTATTCCCGCTTACTGTGCAGTAAATTTATACCAGCATAAATGCATGTGTAGATACACCCACAGAGCAGCAATATTGGGGAACCAGTATGTAGGAACAGAAAATACTAGTGGTCAGGTGACTCTGATCAGGCTTCAACCAGTTGGCCAGAGATTTAGATGCAGCAAAGAATACGGATGGCCACCAGGAAGACAATCATCAATAGGAGAGAACTCAGTCCTGCCTCTGGAGCAGAATGCCAAACAATGGGAGCATCTACATGAGCTGTTTCCTGTGGACTAATTAGTTCCACAGTAAACATCTCTGTGTCTACACATGCACCCCTATTGGGGTGTAGGAAATTAATAAACTCCACAGTAGGATATTTCCAAGTACTTACAAGTACTACAAGTACTATTTACTTACTTGTAGGTACTTACAAGTACTTACAAGTACTATTTCCAAGTACTTCCAAGTATTTTCAAGTACTACACTGCTGTGGAGTTCTTTTTGTGCACAGGAGTGCACATGTAGATGCTGACCCAGCTGGCTGGGGCATGAGTTTGCTTAAGTGTGGGTGCTGCCTACCGGCTAGCCCTGCATTGAAACACCCTTATGCCCCAGCCACCCCTCTGCAGCACATTGAGATCAGTCTGAGCAGGCCTAGGCTGGCAGACTGACCCCCTCAGGCCCCCTGTCAGCTGGGAATGCTCTGACCAGGCTCCACATGCTGCACGTGAATAAACTCTGGAGCTGACTGTTCCGGAGTTAATTGCTCCTGGGCTTATGTTCAAATAGTGTACCTAGGAGCAAGAAACTCCAGAGTGATAAGCTCCAGAATTTATTCATGTGCACTAATTGTAGACACACCCACTGAGTGGGAGACTGATTCAATGACCAACATACCTGAATGACTACAGCATCTCGGAGCTACCTGTTGGAGTGGCAGTGAATGCCATGTCCCCACAGTAGGCTATGTGCTGGCAACCTCTGGCTCCAAACAACCAGATTTGTATACATCTATACAATTTTCCCCCTCTTTTTGTTTGTTTTTTTCGTACAAGAAAACATGTAACAACCTGCAGGAACCCAGGTTGTTGCCTGTTGTAGTGGGGACAATTTGCGGTATCTGCAGATATTTAGGGGCTCCGCTCTAACTTGTGGTGCTTTACACCGTACTATGCATTAGAACTCCCCTACCACCACCCCCACCCCTCCTGACCCAACAGACATTCACCTATTGGGTTGGGGGGCTTGAGCCTGCCTACACCAACCCTGGCTGGCAGGCGGGGTTGCTCCAGTAGCCCCAGAGGAGTCTGCTGAACCAGCTTTCTTCCCAGCCCTGCCCTCCCCCACCAGCTCTGGGGTTGTCAGCAGGGGAGGGAGGGGAAGGGAGCAGCAGGCAGCTGTCAGCTGGGCTTGGCTTGGCCACAGCTGAAGGTGTGTGTGTGTGGGGGGGGGGATGAAGTCCTTCACCTTGTGGGTTCCTCCCCCCAGTTACCCAGGTGGGGTATTGGGAGGAGCTGGGCCAGGCCTACAAGGCAAGGGGGCTCTGTTCCATCCTGCCTCCCCCCCCTGCTCCAGCCAGGCAAAGGTGAGCTGCTGCTGCCACTGCCAAGAGGCCTTGGTGGGGGTGGGGGGAGGGAGACCCTTTGCCTTGTAAGCTCCTCCCAGCTACCCTAGCTGTGGTATCAGGGGGAGCCAGGCCAGGCCTGTGAGGTAAGCAGGGCTCCTTCCCCCTGCCTCATCCTGGAGCCTCTTGACAGTAGCAGTAGCAGTAGCAGCTGCTGGCTTGGCTTTGCCTGGCTGGAGCTGGGGGAGGGGAGCAGCGTGCAACAGAGCCCTCTTGCTTCACCAGCCCAGCCCAGCCTAGCACAGCCCAGCTCCTTCCAATACCCAGCTGGGGTAGCTGGGAGGGGCCTTCAAGGCAAGGGTCTCCCTTCTACCCTGCCCCCTACCCTCCAGCTCTGGCCAGGCCCAGTCCAGCCCAGCCAATACCTGCTTGCTGCTCTCTTTTCCTCCCCTTCCCTCTTCTTCCCCTGCTGACAGCTCCGCAAAGCATGAAAAATTAACCACTGAGAGAATACAAGTTTGCTAGGGTGCTCTGCTTTAGAGCACCTTCATCTAATACCTGTTTTGACAAGGATTCATTTTTTATGTAATCGGCCATTTTAAAAGCACTCTGCAGCTGCGCGTGTGTTATGTCATGGCTGTAGAGCACTTTCAGGGCCCCAATCATGTGAAAAATATAACTTGTTTAAGCATCCTTGGAGGGTGACACCAGGAATCTCCATGTGCTTAGCAATAGCTTTGAGCACATACTGCACCTTATGGCTGCAAGCAGCAGCCCCAAGCACATGGCTATTCTAATCAAGATCTGAGCTTTTGAAATCCAAGTTGAGTCCTTTTTTTATCGCACAGAGCTCTGCACATGAAGCAGTCTGAAGAGACAGCAAGGAGGCTAGAGGAGCAGGCTCCAGAGGCAGGGTCCATTGTTAGGAATGCCGGGTTGAGAGGGGGCCTGGGTTCCCTTGGTAGATGCTAGGGGAGATGGCATGCAGCAGCTATCTTGTTGTGATCCCTGAGAAGAGAGGTAAAAGGACATCTGAGTGAGGGTTAATTTGATGGGGATTTGTTACCCAGAAGGGGTGGGATTAAGCATAAATTAGCCAGGCTGCAGAGTCACAGGAGAAGACAGATGATCACTGATGGAGTGACTGTCAACAGGGGGCACCAGAGAAAGGTAGCCTGATTGGCCCTGGCCAGGCACAGGGGTGTGTATAGGGCATTAAGGCATTCTATCACAGGAACACATAAACACCCATTATACATAGACAGCAGCTTCAGAGATTCTTGTTGGATGATGAATTAGTTGACCAGGAAACTCCAGCGCCTGGAGAAGAAATATGTATCATTGGCTAATAAGTAGGCAATAACAGCAGTCCCAGAAATATTCCAGCCATGTCCCATTTAAGAAATGACATTGTAAGTGACCAGTTACTAGGCCTAAAGTTTGCTGTGCAAGCAAGATTCTTTCCCACAGCTGCACTGGATACTGAGAGCCATCCCTAGTTTTCAGCTACCAATCCCATTACACATCCAGTGAAAGTTAGTGGTTAGCAAGACGGAGAAATATTTTTTCTGGTTTAAAGAACCTTTTCTTCCTACAACCTAATTTTAAGGCACAAGTCAGTAGCACTCTATAGGCTAGTTGGCAAGGTAGAATCAGGGGTTTTGATGTTTCAGCTTGTATCAGGTTCAACCTAGAAGTGGTAGGGTTCCTCTTGTACTGCCCAGGGTAGGTTTGGGGGCTTTTGGAGCACATCAAAATAGGGTTAGAGAATGGGAAAGGTGTGTGATGCTGATTTAAAGCCTCCTCAGTCTGAGAAGGGGATTTACTCCCAGACTATGGAAGACTGGGGGTGCATCAACATGAAACTCTACTGCGCAGTGGTTGCAGCACATTTATTTAGTACTTGTATAATAAAGTACTAAATAAATGTGCAGTAACCAGAGTTACTGCGCAGTAGTGCTGACAAACACCTTGTTAGTGATGCTACTATGCAGTGGCCTAATAACACTGCGCTATAGCCTATTGCCAGTTTCTGCTGTGACTTGCTACTGCACAGTATTATTCACCTACTTCGTGGTCAACATCTTGTGTAGATGCACCCTGGGAGTTGTTGTGTTACATATGATTTAAACAGCTTTAGGTATTTCCTTTTTTCTAACCGTACACTAAACATTTGGATGAACGTTTGCATCGTAAACCTTGCAGCAATATTTTGAAAAGCAAGGCTCAGGTCGTCTTTCTCTTTTGAAAGAAAGGCTTAGGCACAGAACTCTAGGAAAAGGGCTCTAGAGTTGTGACTTGCAAGTGAAAGAAACCATCTCCTGGAAGCTCAGCATTAGGCTTGTAAACATGGGAAGTTTGGCACCCCTGGCTTTCATGAATAAGGTGAACTCATGAATAGAGCTTGTAGAACTGGGAGGGCCTTTGTTTTTTTTTTTAAACGTTAAATGCTTTTATTAACATAAAGAAGTCCTGGCATAAACTTAATCTCATTCTAAAAGATTTCAGTAAAAGATGCCCTACAAAGTGAATTCTTAATGTAATATATCATACTATTTCCAGAATAGTGAGACCATTCACTGTTTTTAACATCCAGTTTGGTTTTAGGTGTGGTAACAGACATATCTTCAACACAGAATTCAGAGTTCTTCTTTGTGAAGAAAATAATGTAATTACATCTAGTCCAGAGAAGAAAAAGTTAAAAAGAAGGCAGCTTACACTGCTGAGACACAGACTGATCGCAATGTCAGGTGTTATAAAAAACTGAGAATGTAGGCTCTTGAAGGCACTCTTTCATTATAATAAGCTCAAACAGAGCTGTTACATAGTTAAGGGTTTGTCAAAATTTCCAGCAAGAGCCCCGTAACTGAGGTTTTATAGCTTCATTGAAAAATCTCACTGTAGGCTAAAATTAGTTAAACAAGACTTCAGTCTGGGATCAATACTTGTGCTAAATTTGATTTAGATAGCTTTCAGCATTTTTTCATGTTCTTATCGCAAGGCCATATGCTAGCTCTGATAGAAATCTGAAGTAGAGGAGAATAAGGTAAGGACGAACACTTGCATCCTAAACCTCCAGTTTTAATCATGATGGACCATAAAGCTTAGAATGTGGGAATAATTCTCCATTTACTTGCTGCATATAGTGGCTACAGTGGTATCTTTCATTATGAAGAAATTAATTCTAAAGTCTTTATTTAAGAAGAAACCCCATTTTGCTCAAGTCAGGATTGGGACTGCCTTAAGGCCACCTGGGGAAGCAAGAAAAGTACTAGCTCAGATGGAAGCAGACAGCTTTATTTAAAATGAGAATATTGATTTAAAACACTGCTGAAAAATCACGTTACTTTTCTATGCGTACTGCACACAGCTATTAGCTCAGCACAGCAATGATATTGCAAAGCTCTTCCTTTTGTTCACCAGCAGGCACTTTCATTTCATACATCAACATTCACAGCTTGCTGAAGTCATTCCACCAAGTCAGGGCACATTCTTTTCAGGGAGAAGGTGACAAAGAGAAAACTATATTATTGTCATCTATACTAGACGTAAAATGTTTTTTCTTTCACTGTACTTTAATTTCACAGACACCACTGACAGCAAAAGTCACACTGGCCTGGAACTAAAGTATCTAACAAGAAAAGTAAAGATAAAATTCTATATTCAAAAGTTCATAAAGACCCATTGAATTCCTGTTTTATTTCAGTACAATGTGATAAAAGGTAGGGAGCAAATTGCCATATGCAATAAGTTGCTTCAGTAGTTCTCACAAAGGCTTTCATCATCTGCCAGTCAGGAGCAAATTGCTGAAGGTGACATATTTTGTCTAATCATGGTCTCATGAACAGTGCTGTGCTTGGAGAAATAAAACTTTTCTCAAGTAGTTCACATCATCCTACCTGAATAAATGTCTCTAGAGACATGAGGAGAAACAGCTGACATCCTGATCCGGGGAAATCCTTCCCAAAATAAGGAATAATTTTTAAATAAGAAAAATTTAAAAATTACATTGAAATTGTGGTTTGGTTTTGTTATATATATATATATATATATATATAGCCTACATTCTCAGTTTTTTGTTATATGTATATATATAACAAAACAAAAACAAAACAAAACTTCAATTTTATATAATTAGAAAGACAAAAGGTAAAGCAGGGAAGGGGGGAGGAAGAAAGCAGGGGTGGAAAAAAAGGCTCCCTTTCCCCCTGCAAAGAAGGCAAGACATCTAAAAACCAGTCATAGCAAGTTCTGGGATGCAGGGGGGTGAGAGTCAGGGAGTGGGAGGAAGATGAGAATATGTTGACCACTGTAGACTAGGGAGGGTGGGGCATGGACAAGAAGAAGGGAAGGTTTATCTTTCTGGGCTGCCATGGTTGCTGCCATTAACAGCACCGGCTCTGCTCAGGTGGCAGAGACCCCAATGGCTGGGCTTCCTGGGAACCAACCTTGGTGCCTCATTTGTTCCCTTGCCTGTACCCCCTTACATACATATTGGGTACAGAGGTATTCCTGCTCTGGCAAAAGCTCTGGGGGGGCACCATTCTGTTTGCCTCTGCCACCCAGATACACTGGTTGGTGCAGTGCTTACCTCTGCTACAACAAGGACTCCTGGGGGAATCAATTCTGGTATCCCCGCTTAGTTATTACCCAGAGCTGGTGTCCTGTTCACCCTGCCCTAGTTTTTAACTCTATTTAAAAAACTCACATTCACACTCACAAAATCCCACAAATCTTCCCCAATCAGCCCCAGGGGAAAATTTCTCCCTTACCTCAAATCTGGTGATTTGCATGATCCAGGCAGATGTGCAAGATGCATCAGGTAGTCATCTAAAAGAAGAGTATTCTGTCTGTCACATCAGGGTACTAATTTGCCCTGTCCAATATGTTGTCTCCAGCTAGTGTCTAATGTTCTATAGGAAATAAAAAGAATACTTCTTTTTTTCCTTGTGCTATATTTTATTGGAAAAAAAAATTGTGATCCATGCAGGTGACTGGCTGAAGTGTGGCAGCATGGAATTCTATTATAATTGCTTTCTTAATGCTAAGCTGCAAGTGTTATGAACCTTCAGAAAGCAATGAAGGCAAACTTACACTCCCCCAAATCCAGTAAAGACAGGAATGAACAGGTGGGTTCCTAGCTTATTCTGAGAATTAGGGTTCATCTTGAGTCTCCCTTTAGTCCATACCTATCAATCCAGTGAACCCCACACTTCCAAAGCTTGATACCTGGCAGCATTCTTACCAACCCATAAATTGTGCTGAATTTCAGGGTATGAGGCCAACCCCTTTATCCCTTTTCTGGCCCTTACTGACCTCTTATCCTGCCCTCTTTAGTAGTATATTTGGAACTCACCTGGGTCTAAAAGCAGAGAAAGTTATCTAGCAACTACAACTTTCTCCAGCAACTTGACTTCCAGGACACCTACAAACTATTTTCTGCCCTTAGTAAAAACCAAGACCAGAAGGCTGCAGGCTAATTTCCTAAAAGGATGTTGCTTGAGGGACAGCTCCTTTGGTGTGAACTGCAAGGTAAGATATGAATGGGGCTGCGTGCCTCAGATTGTTTAGACTGACTGAGGGTAACCTTCAGAGATGACCTAAGTATCATTGTAGACCTACCATGCAGACAGATGTGTCTGCATACCCCTAGATTCTGATTCTAAGGCCACAAAAGATAATAGTGACTAACTATCCTAACCTACCACACATGTTGCCATGGAATTTATCCCAGAAGTTGAGTTAATATGAGATATTTTTCAAAAAAATACTGCATTTTAAAAGCTGTAAGCACTGGTGTGTCCACCACCTCCAGTACTAGGTCACTCAGCTGTTCCAATGTTTCATTATCCTCAAAGCTGAAAATTATGTTTGATTTCAAGGTTGAATTTGTCTAATTTCAACTTCGAATTATTGGAGCCTAGTATGCCTTTATGAGCTAGGCAAGAGTTGTATTTTGTTCAGTTTCCTGCATTATAATATTCCTTTCCTCATTCTTCCAGTCTCCCTGCCATGACTCAAAGGACTTCCAGTTGTAAATAATAGCCTTCTAAAAGCAGATCTATGCTTCTACTCTTAAACACAAAAAGATAATGATTAAAACATTTGGAGCGTGAAACCAAGATAGGAACACAAGGCATACCTGCAACTTCTTTTCATGTGTGTCTCAAAGGGATTTTTAGCAGAGATGACTTGAAGCATTCAGATCTGAATTTATATAAAGTTTGGGAGTCTTGGTCCAGGCCCATCTCTAATTATTCCCATACAAACCTCCCAACTTTCTAGTTTTAGGAAGATACAATCACTTGATGATTATGACATTTTTGCTGGCTCCTACTGAAATGCACATCTTCTTGAGGAGAGGAAGATTTGTACTTTCCTCTCCAAGGTGGCAAGCACAATGGCAGAAAGTACAGCAAGTGTTAAATAGTATTTGTCAATGGGAAAGTTAACATCTCCATTTCTGCTGCTTCAGACCTTCCATGGAAGTTCAATTGGTTACCATCTGCTCAGGTGCCACAGAACTGATCTTGGTGTTTAGGGCTGTCAGGGGAATGGCATGATGATCAGACTCAACTTCTCTCAGTGGCATCATTTACTTTACATTCCTGGCACTCCCTGCTTTGATACCAGCTGTTCTGAGTGTAGAAGATAGAAAGTATTTTAACCAATCCTCCACACAATTTTGAGCATTTTTTTACCTTTCCTTTTGCTTTTTCTCCTAAACTTGGTACCCTAGTAAGCGGTACTTTCAATCATGCACATCCTGAATGAATTTGTGAAAGTAACAGACTTCCTGCTAATGTAGAGGGGTTTATGACATCTGATATGGTTCCTTTGAATTTTGTTACATAACAACTATAATGTTATTACCGGTAGATGAAGAAGCATCGGGGCATGCAAAAGAAAAATATCATAATGGTAGGGTATATTTAGTGGTTTATTTCTTATGTTAAAAATAAATCCAATATTCATCCTTCTGAATTCCAGCAAGAAATTCATGGAAAAATAAGGCTGTAAAAAATGGAAAATAAAAATAATGTCAAGTAATATATTTTAATTAATATAAAGAAGTATGCAGATGTTTATGACATTACAACATCTATTCTCTTCATCTTTTATGCCTTCATGTTCCCATTCTGTCACCTTCTCCAGTTTTAAACAAACAGCTCCAGATGTCATTGATATTTTTGGTTAAAAGGCAGCATTTATAGCTCTTCAGAGACTGTATTAATTAATATCTGCAGTGGAACCCACTATGCATCATATTTAAGCATCTTTCCCATACATGGATGTTTAAAGTAATTAATACATTAACTCTTAATTTATTTGTTGCTATGAAACGAAAGGATTGAGATTCATTATTTGAAAATTTGATGTTTCAAAATTTAACCCATTATATGTTTAAAACTTATACAAATCAATTATTAAATACATGTACTTGGAAGCAATGTTGTGTCTAAGGACATTTATGGCTTGCAAAAATTAGATGTGCTAGCTGTTAAATCTATACTAATATCAGACTGGTAGGGCACTCCCTTATACTTCCACTTGTGGAAGGAAAGGATAAATACCTATGCTGTGCCTATATGCTATGGTTCCATAGCACTTCCATGGTTTATTCTTTGTGTAACATAATGTTTACATGTGTCTGCTTTTTGTTTTAAATTATAATTATTCCCTCTGGATACCCATACCTTTACAGTTTGCAGTTCAAGAACTGGGCCATATTTAGGATTTATGTTTTAAATAGGTGTGTCTACACAAGAGTTTTACTGTGCATTAGATTAATGTGCAGTACAGTGTTGCTGTCTACATATGCACTGCTATTAGTGTGTAGTAGATTAATATAAAGCACCATTGCATAGTACTGACAGATACAGTTACTGCCTGACATTAATGTGCCTAAACTCATGTGTAGGGGCTGACCTGGGAGCAAATTGCTTCAGGTCAGCTCAGGTAGTAGGGGCCTACAACTCCTACTTGGCTTAGTTCTGAGCTCTGGGGGGCAGGAGAGGAGCTGGTTCTGGCTCTGGGGGAAGCTCTGGGTGGTGTAGACCTCAGGGCTCACCCCCAGAACTTGGGACTAAGCCCCAAGCTCTGCGCCACCCAGACCTGCCCCCAGAGTCAGGGCCATCTCCCTCCCCCTGACTCCTTGGAGCTCAGGACTAAGCCCCAAGATCCACACTACTTGGAACTGCCCCCAGAGCCATGGACAGATCCTCCCCCACCCTCTGAAGCTTGGAACTAAGTCACTGTGCCTCCTGCCAGCCTGGGACTGCTCCTGGAGTCCCTGCACACCTGGGTCTGCCCCCAGAGCTCCTGCCAGCCTGGGGCTGGCACCTGAGCAGCTGCAGCTGGACCCTGGAGCTCCCCCTGGCTGTTGCAGGAGTGCAGAGCAGGGCAAGAGCAGCCCTGAACTAAACTGCTCCCATTGGCTGCGTCCAGATGTGCGTGGATGTTTGGTTCCCTGGGGACAACTAGTGGCGACACACTTTGGGCCTCTGCTAATTGTCTCTGGTGAATGCTTGTGCCACGCGCAGTCTGGTGCATGGCAAGTTACCCCAGGCAGGGTAGGGGAGGCTCAGGCCAGCAATGTGCTGGCCCCAGCAGCCTTACCTGGAGTCCTGGGGGCCTTCCGGGGTTGCAGCAGCAGCAATCCTGCCGTGCAGAGCCTGGTTGGCAGCAGACCATGGCTCCAGCCACCCAGGCTCTGACTTTGGGCAGTGCATGCTGACATAGGGTGTGCCACTCCACTTTTCTTTTCCCAAGGTTTCTTTTCCACAGGACATCCAGGGGTCTAAAAACCCCTCTGCACTGCTTCTTTGCAGCACGGAGAATAACGGAATGTGCAGTATGTGGTGCTGCAGACATTTATGTGGCACCACATACTGCACAGCCACACTCATCTGGACACAGCCATTGGGTGCACTTTATCCCCCAACCTAGGTGCATCAGTAGATGTGCACCTGGGAGTAGTTTACTGCACATGAATTTACAGTGCAGTAAATTCATGCGTGTTAATTATGTGTGTAGATGTGCCTACCATCTTCTCATCTATGGTGCCCTAATTCTGCTCTAATTCTAATGCACCAAAAACCTACAAGAAATGAAAGAAGGCTAGAGTAAAGGGATTTCATAGATTTCATAAACATTAGGGCTGGAAGGGACCTCAGAAGATCATTGAGTCCAGCCCCCCGCCCAAAGGGCAGAAAGTCAGCTGGGGTCATAGGATCCCAGCATGATAACCATCCAATTTACTCTTGAAGGTGTTCAATGTAGGTGCTTGAACCACCTCCAATGGCAGGCTGTTCCAGATCTTGAGGGCTCAGACAGTAAAGAAAACAGTCTTGCAGTAGTTTATAACCGTTCGACCTTGTCATCCCTTGGGGCGCTCTGGTGAATAAACATTCCCCCAGATACTGGTGGTCACCCCGATAAACTTATAGGTGGCCATCAGATCACCCCTGAGCCTGCACTTTTCCAGGCTAAAGAGCCCCATGGCTCTCAGCCTGTCATTGTAAGGTATGTTTTCCTGACCTCTGATCATGCGCGTGGCTCTTCTCCGGACTCTCTCAAGCTTCTCCACATCCTTTTTGAATTGTGGAGCTGAAGCTCCAATTTAGGCCTGAGTGTACTTTGAACCCTCAAAAGTCATTAGACGGAGGAAAAGAACTTGTAATGTGCTGGGTTTTTTGATATTTTGGAGCTTGATTCAATATTTTTTAATTTGCAGGATCAGAAATACTGCTCAAGTTAAGCACATACTTAAATGTATTGCTAAATTGAGATTGACAGCAGAGCCTCTGCTTGTTTTCTTTATTACTGTGAAAACTTCCAGGCATCTTGCTTCAGGCCAAATATTTTAAGGGCTGGTGATTAAAAAAGGGTTTTACCACGTCAGAGGAAATCCTTCTCAGAGAAATAGCATTGACCTCTTAGCTTCCCAGTAAGGAATATTAGATAAGTACCAGTAGACGTCCTCTTTTTTACTATTGCACATTACAGCATAATGAGTAGCACATTATGTCCTTACAAGTGTTTTCATTTTTCCCCTCAATAATTCAGTAATATTGTAGTAATTAAAGAATGGCCTTGGATGATGTCGGTGGAAATTTAAGATACAGCTAATGAGTTATAACAGCAGGGTTCTTTTTGTTTTTAAATTAAACCCCTTTTCTAGTTTATTTTATTGAAACATTTTGCTCGCTCTCTCTCTCTCTTCCCCCCCCCCCCATATATATATGGAAAAATACTATATCCTAGTAATTTCTTTGGAGTGAGCTTTTTGTGTGTAGCAGACTTACCTCCTGAGCTCCGGATGAGTTCTGGGCTCGAGATTCTGCAATTCCAATTGGTGGAGCCCATCCGCCAATCAGAAGGAAACCAGGGAAAGCAAGGCCATGTCCCTTCCCCCAAGGAGAGGGCAAGGAACAGTTTGGACCTGATTCAAGACTGCACTCGGTTGGGTCTGGAGAACTTTGGGGGTGGAGCCCCTGAAGCATATAAAAGGGGAGTGTACTTGACTGGGGGGAGAGAATGATGAGGGACAGCAAGGAGGGCGGAGCTCCGGAGACAACCGTCCTTGGGACCCTGCCTGAGCCTCAAAGGTGCGCAGATTGGCACATGGAGAGCTGACCCTGGGAGCAGCTTGAGGGAGCTGACCCTGGGAGCTGCTCAAGTTAGCCCTGGTTCTAGGTCGAGTAACCTGCAGTGTGGCTCCACATTAAACTAAAAGAGCCCTGGTGCCCAGAGCAGGGCCTGGGAAAGAGAAGGACTCTGGAGCTTGGCTTCTGTGGGAGTGCCCTGGGTGCCTGGTGTGGGGCACTGGGCCATCAAGAGGAGCCGGAGGTGCTGCTGGAGAGAGGCCCCCATGGGACTGGCCACCAGGGGACGAACCTTGGGTGCTTCAGAGCGGGAGTGTGAGTTCCTGCGGAAGCGGGTCCCTCGGGAGAGGTGGGCTCGGGGGAGGAGGGTTTGCTGCCTCCACCTTCCTCCACTGTGGGAGAGGGTGTGTCCACATCCCAGGGCCCTAAAGGGGAGGGGCTCCAGGGAATACCCTGGGAGGTGCTGAATGCACTCTTTATTTTGTGATTGTTGTTGTTTCATATTGAAGAGGTTAATACAGTTATGGGTACTCCTTAAGGGAGTTTATATGTGTTTATCTGTCTTTATTGTTGATATGTGTTTTTTTCCTGTTATTGGAATATACCTGTATTTTTGCCTGTGTATGTTTATGGTATTGCTATCTCAGCTTTCCTGGGTTATTTAAGTTGATCCCCATATGTGTTTATTGTGTTGATGCCTTGACTTACCTGTTTTAATGTGTTAATGCCTGTTTCCTGTGGGGGGTGTTAATTATTATATATGCTGTGAGTCACACGGTTTATGTTTGTGTAGTCCCTAGAAGTGGTGTTATATGTTGATTGCAGGGTATTATATGTGGTGTCACATGTTAATTCTACTGTAAATATTTAATGTTCCTTATTGATATTAATTTATTATAGCAATAAATTCGTATATAGTTAAGCAGTTGGTCTCAGCGTGGCTCTGTAGAGAGGAGAGGGAACTGCTCCCAGGTGGCAGGCCCCTCAGCACCCTGCCTGACCACCATCCCTTTCATTGGAGGACAGAGTACACCCCCTGGGTGTACCCAGGCTATATGTGTATGCTAAGAAACAAAAGTCTCAGTAAATTTATGAGCTGCACTGTGCAAATAGCCAGCATAGATATGATTTGCATCATAGTTTGTTCAAGACCCTTTCAAATATTCTTGTGACCCACTTTTGGGTCATGACCCATGGGTAGAGAAATTCTGGTCTAGATAATGGTTGAACATAGAAAAAACTTCAGCTACTGGGACATTTATTTTACAGTGTGTTTATGTAACATATATATATGTGTGTGTGTATGTAAATACATACACACACACTTGCATATATAAACATGAAATATGTATATATTTACAAACATAGATGCACAATTAGATTTTCAGGATTAGATCCAGGGGCATGCAGCTCTTAGCTTATCAGCATGCTAGCATAGCTCTCTTCATGCCATGAGCTGTGAGCTCACCAGGTCATTAGCATGGGTTCTGATCCTGCTTTCATGCAGCTCCAGAGTCCAGGGGATGAGTGCTGTGACTGTTCACCCTCTGTATTCCTTTGCTATTAAATTCAGTGGTGGGGAAGGAGGGAAGTTGAATGGTGCTAGTACTCACTCCCTGGGCCCAGAAGCCATGTCAAAACAGGGGCTTTGGCTAGGATTCATAACAATCAGCTGTTGAGCTCAGAGAGCTTACTGCACATGCACTGCAGAGCTGAAGCAGGTATGGCTGCAGCCTCCTTGCCCAGATCTTTGTCTTGGATCTGCCCCTGCCTATATTATATTCCCGACCCACTGCAACTAGTCAGAATGCCATTGCAGAGGCATTGCTTTTTGAAGTATTTCAGGACTTTGATTGGGTCTTGGCGTGCGGCTCCCTCTCACCCCAACTGGCTCTGGGTTTAGTCAGTTGTATCCCCAGCTCCAAAGTGACCAGGCAACTAGTTGAATCCCTTCAAGATCCAAAATTTATAGGGGTCTCTCCCTGCTGCCAACAACTGTGCCAGCAACACTCAATCCATGCCCAAAGCTAACAAGGCTTGTGTATCTGCCAGCAGTGACTTGGCTGGCCATGCCCACCCCCTAATGTGGGCAGAGTAACCACCCTGCCAGCCCATTTCCATCTGCTCCCTGCCCCAGACCTGAAATGCCAGAACTGGCTCCTGTATGCTGGGATGGGTCTGAATCAGGGTCTGGGTCACAGGTGCTAGGTCTGGAGCAGTGAAGTGCTGTCTGAATGCCAAAGCATCTCCCTTCTGGGGGATGGGAACAATATACACAGGGATGCCAGAGGTCAGCAGAGATCTTGTGTTAATAGGGAAACTATACAAGTGGCTGTTAAACTCATATAACCTCTATTGGACTAGACTTATCCCTTGTCCGACGAGGTTTAAATTTCCACCTCACACACCACTTTTTCACTGGACTAAGCATTGTGAAGACTTACATGCCTAGTGCTTTTACCAAGCTAAATTCAATTCTATCAATACAAATATAACATGTGTGCATCCAGAGAGTATTATTCTTCCTGCCTAAGGTTTCAAGCTGCAGCAAGCCTCTCGGCACTGTCACTGACCCCTAATGCTGTGGTACCCAGTTGTCACTTCTCCAGAGAAGAGGAAGAGTGGCTGCAGTTCTTGTCTTCATTACTCTAGTCTTAAATGCTTAAATGAATTTGCTGGCAAGACTAGCATAGCTGGTTTGATATTGGTGAATACATCAATACACATTACATCACTTGCTGTATTCTGGGCACTAGCTGTGTTAGTTGCCCAGTCTGATTTGGGGCTATTAATTTTTTCAAAGAGAAATGCTTAATATTTTGGTTTTTTTGGAAGCTTCTAGAAGGCTGCCTAGACTGCTTTCTATTTAGAGCTATATCTAGAGTAAACTACAGATATTCATGATGTTAAACTACTGCCTGTTGATTTCAGTAGTATTTCTGCATGTGAATACATAATAAGTAGCAGTGGCTGTTATGTAGAAATATACATAAGGAAAAAGACGATTTGTATCAGAATGTATTTTTGGGCAGTACTGTCCAGACCATATTATATTATATCTAGAGTCCATGGGGAATTTTCAAAGAAAATAGACCAGTAGTGCTCAACCTGTTGGCCCTGTAGGGTCTGTCTGTGGGCTGGATCAGGCCCTGAGGGCCCAGCACTGCCCCCTCCGTTCCCCACATGCTGGAATTTCAGTTTGGGGGCCCAGGACCTCCCCTACTACTCTCTCTGCACCAGGATTGGGGCCCCAGGGGTCCAGTACTGCCCCTGCCCACCCCCTGCTCAGTGGTCCTGGAGGCTTGGTACCTTCTCTGCCTGGCTCTGCATGCTAGATCTGGAACTCCCCCTGGGTCTGGAGATTTGGCAGGAGGGGAGTAGTGGTACAGCTGCCCCATTCTCAAATTTCTGAACCTGTGGTGAGCCCTACTGGCCAGCCAATGTGGTGCTGCAGGCCAGATCTGGCCCACAGGTCAGAGGTTGGGCACCCAGATCTATATCAAAATGTCTTAAAGGCATGTACCTGTTTTCAGCGTTCCAGGATGGAGTTCTTGGTCAAGAAAAGCATTTGTTATCCTTTATAACATTCCCCCTCCTCCAAATGATGGGCTGATGCTGGCAGATTGTGGGAGACACAGGTTAATGTCTGCTCTTCACAGTGCAGGAAAAGGACCTCTGTTGCCCACTTATTAAATGATTGCAGCCTGGGCCAGGGCACCTGGGTGTGGAAGTGGCACCTCGCATGAAGCACAGCTCTAGAATTACGTGAACAGCTCTCGGGCATGTCAGAAGCTGTAGTCTGTGGGGCTGGGTGGTGTGTCAGTGGGACGGGGCAGTGCAGTGGCCAGACTCAGCTTCCTGGCAACCCCCATGGTAGCAGCTTGCTCTGCCCTCACACTTTGGCTGTTGCTGCCAGGCCCAGCTCCACTGACAAAGTACCCTGCCCATCTGCCCCACACCCACTGCCAGGGGCACTGCACAGAGTGAGTGGGCAAGTGGAGACCAGCCTGGGACCCCACAGGCCGGGCACGTTTGGCTAGGCAGATGGGATGAGGCCACAGGCAGGTGGGGAGTGGCATCTGGGAATGGATAGGTGGGCAGGGCTGGGATAGCAGGGTGGTTACAGTTTGGGCCTAGAATCTAGGGCAGAGCAGCGATCTGCTCCCTGCATGTCCCTGGGATGGGCACAGGTTTCATGGGCAGTGTAAATAGCGATGACGGGGGCTGATGCCAGGTTAGCACCCCTCTCCAGCCCACAACAGCTCACCAAAACTCCTTGAGTGGCCCTCCAGCCCAAATAATTGCCCACCTTTGCCTTATACACTGACCACTTGACTGTAAGATGGCTTGTCTTTCTTTTGTGTTTTTTAAATGAAATACTTTGAAAGTTTTTGATTTCATCTTCATGCAGAATGGGAATGTTTTTGAACTCTTGGTGATTTTTTTGTTCATGGGAATATTCATTGGACATTTTCTGATTAAATGTGTTTTTAATGAAAAATGTTCATCTAAATCAGAACTTCTCAAAGGAGCCTATCAGTCTTCAACTTTCCAAGATGAAATGGGATGGAAAAAACCCCCTAGTTTCCTACCCGGTTCTAATCCTGTGTTCTGTATTGTGTCTGATAGCATTTCTTGCTAAACATCCAGCTTTTTGGTTTGATCATAAAAAAAAATGTATTAAAAAATTACCATTTATCTTTGTCCATTTTAATGACACATTCAGTATAATGCCAGTCTAATTTATTCCTGTCAATCAATTTCCATCATTAAATGGCATAAATTATTTTAAACTTAGCATCTGTGCATCACAAAGAGGACTCATTAACATTTTCTCTGCTGGAGATTATTTTTCATCAAACTGTTTTTAGACTCTTTAAACACAATTTCTGTATTATTTCCTATCATGCAGTCATTTATCATGAAACATGCTCTTTTAAAATTGGAATTAGGGTCTCTTGTTTGCTCTTAAACTTGGTTTTCCTTTCGGAAACATCTCTAGTTAGATATTGTTTTGCTCATTTCTTGTGGGCTGACGTACTGATTTCATGTACAGAATCTGAATATTAAGCATCTTCTTGTGATAATCTAGCTTTTGGGACAATCACCTATCTTTATTGTGGCTAGGAGTAAAAACAAAACAAAACATGTTCAATTCTGTTTTGGAAAAAATCTATTGTTTAAATTATAGGTAAAAAAATTAAAACATTATTATGATTACAGCTATGAACTACAGTAGCTTTGCAAACCTCGACTATATATAGGGAGGTTTTCAGAATCTCAGATTTTTCCATTCTTAGCAGTAATTATGTATAAAATTAAATATTTCTCTGCCTTTTTTTCTGTTGTCATAACTTATATTGTATTGATTCTTCCAGGTTGAAATTCTGGGAATCCAACTAGGTTTTCAACTATTTTTCAGCATTTCCATAGGCAGTTAATTTAATTTCCCCAAAAGCTTGATTGTGCAAACAAGGTAATGCTTGATGTGTCACATGCATTATATGAAATTTCCCAGATGTAAATGTGGCAGGGTACTGCTGGTGCCTGCCACTTTAAGGGCTGAGCCAAACAGCCAGCAGGTGCTCCATTGTGGCAGCCATTTTGAGACACTGGCTGCCTATATAAACAGAGCAGATTGCTGCTGGCAGAACAATCACCTGGCTGAATGG
>NW_017729025.1:128118536-128123081 GCF_001723915.1 Gavialis gangeticus
AGACACTGGCTGCCTATATAAACAGAGCAGATTGCTGCTGGCAGAAGCATCACCTGGCTGAATGGAACAGCTGCCCGTAGGAGCAGGAGGCTCTTGGTCCTGGGCATGACTTAAAACTGCACCCTGCCGGGAGTGGGTGGTCTAGTGGGCTCCCAGTGGCGTGGGCATCCCCAGGAAATACCAGGCCAGTTACCACCCTGGTGGTAGGTGGGTTGTGGTACCTCAGTAACCCCTAGCTATCACATCACTGTGGGTGGTAGTTGGGGTCAGGCATGGCTATGGCCACCTGAGCCTTCACCGGGGAGGGAAGCCCCATAGCTCCAGTGAGGGGGCAGATGTGGAGCCCCAGTGAAGGGGGGAAACCAGAGGGCTGGGAGCCGTGTGTGTGTGTGCAGTGGGTTGGCTAGCTGGCTGGCTGCTGTGTATGTATGGGGTTGGCCCAGGAGAGGCCATGGCAAGCTTGCCCCAGGTTGGGTAATTGGCTGGCCACTACCCTGGTGGGGGTTGTGGGAGAGGCCCAAAAGATGGTACATCTGCCACCCAACGTGTGTGCTAGATAAAGTCTGTGCCCTAAGGGGGCCACTCCAAGAGGGAGCAAGGTGATATAAGTTGTTGATGTGTGAAAAAGACCCTGTGAGAGGAGGGCAATGTGAGTGCATGTATGAATGAGGCCTGACAATGAGGGCTAGGAGCATTATGTCACCTGGATGCCATCTGTGAAGCTTGGGGTGGTGTCAAGGAGGATCAGAGCTGCAGAGAGCACTCCCTGGCACCAGGACAAGAATGGGCAGCCTCCCACCTAATTAGAATCAATTATGAAACAGCAAGGCATGACAGGCGAGTGAGGCAGGTGGTTAGGCCAGGAACAGGTAGGCTGGCCAATGGCAGACTGGCCCCTGGAAAGCCCTCCTGTTTCAGTAAATATTGGATCAGAATTAGTGCTTCAAAGATAAACTAAATTTTATATCAATATTTTATTTACCTGGCAATATTAAGTGTAATTAAAACATATGTTTTATTCTCTTATATATTTTATAATGTTGATGCTGCAATGTCTTTTAAGAGCTTGTAAAGCAACTGTGAAACTATAGACTCCCATATTGATTCACTTGGACCATTTTGTGTTACTGATATTTTTTTTAATTTATTAAGCAGAACTCTGTCTTAAAATCAATAGCAAATTCTGTAGAAAATGATAAAATGTTTTGACAATATGCAATATTCTTGTGGTAAGAATTTGTTCTTCCATTATTAATTGTAATCATTTGTGTTATGTTACTGTTTAAAGGTACCAGGTGAGATCATAGCTTCATTGTGTTAGGTGTTATACATAGAAAACAATCATTTCTGATTATAATCTAAATTGGCAGAAAAGAAAACCAAGGACAGAACAGAAGCATTTTCTCCCTTTTCATAGCAGGGGAATAAAATACAAAAAGTCATTGACCTCTCTAAGATCACGCAGAACATCTGGAAGAATTACAGGGAATTGAATGAATCTTTTGGGTAGAAGTTTCAACCTTCTTTTCAGAAGTTGGGTTCTGTCTACATGGCAACTTAAGTGCTATGTAGATACTGAAGCTAGGGCTGAACACAGAAGGCAGTTTACCTACATTAGGTATACCAAACTGCATTTTCTTTGTCTGAGCTAATTAGGTCTTTTCAGGATAACTGCAGGGCATTGTGTAGATGTACCCCCACTGGGATTTGCTGATGGCTCTGCACTTTTATACACAGGTCACTTGTTTAAGTGCCTACATATACATTTAGAAAGGTTAACCTTCTGTGATAGGTTTGAAGGTTTTCATCACAAGGTCCAGCCTTGCAGTCTTTGTTAAAACCAATCGTCTATCAAATATGTCTCTCTGTTTTTTTCCAACAAAATTTCTGTTCCATGTTCTATTTGAATAAAAACAGTACAAAATGAAAGGAATAGAAATTTAAAAATGCACTGCTTTACAAATATACAGAGCCACAAAACTTTTCATAGCACTTCTACCCAGGTGATTACACATTGCATATCATCTGAGCTTAAAAAGTTCCAAGCGTATGTTAGAATATTAAACATCCAGTGAAGCATACTAAGGTTGAAATTCTGGCTCCATTTGGGCATGTCTACACATGCAGGAATGTGTGCTTGTAGCAGTGGTTCACATTTGTGCCAGCGATTTGTGCCTCAGCACACGTACCTGAACATGCACTTTGGTGTGGGGCAAATTGTGCTACTTGGGGCAAACTGACCCTGCCCAGTTCTTTCTGGTTCTTCAGCCACGAGCAGCTGGAGGATGGGGCCAGCACCTGTGCTGGCTCCAGCAGTATAAAAAGCTTCCCTGGTGAGCAGCTCAGGCCTACTTGCCCTCAGGAGCTTCTGAGGCCCAGCCAGTTGGTCTCTGGGGCCACTAGCCCCTTGTGCCAACTAGATTGCTGAAGCAGCCCAAACCTAGAGTGGCCCCTTGCACCCTCTACCCACAACAGAAGTCTGGCAGTGGGAGCTGTGGCCTGCCTGTGACCTGCTGCCACCTGCAACAGCATCTACCCCCTTGGAACTACAGCCCCATGGTTGCATGCCTGTCAGACCTAGATGGAGACTGCATGGCTGCCTGGGCTGTGGTATAGGCACTGCAGCAGAACTGCCTGCACCTCTGGTCTGGCTACCAATAGGCTGTGGCTGCACAGTTGGCCTTTGCATGGTACTGCTATTATGTCTTTCCATTGCCTCTGCTCTGCCATCTGGGCAACAATCACCCAGAAGATGTACTCACTGCAGTGACCCACTTAAAACTGTCAAAGCATTCCCCAAATGGCCAGATGGTTAGCCACTTCATCTGCCTTCCAGCTGGATCCCTCGTGCTGACCCTGGGCAGGCTCCTCTGCCTAGGTCCTGTCATTTGCCTCACCAGCAGGGATCCTGATGTCCCCTGTTTAAAAATTGGAATTCTCTGATAACACCCTTCCCTCCCCCGCTCCCCAAAAATCTCTCAATATATCCAAAGCCATGTTCTTCCGCGATTAAAATGAAATGCCACTATATATATATATACACACACACACACATATATATATATAGACAGCAGTTGGGCAATGGTTTATTGAAATTTTTACCATTTTAAAACAATTTGGAAGCCTACCAGTGCCTCTAGCATCATAATAAAAGAAATTCTAAATATCTATTCACTTTGGTGTTTGCTTTTCATTTTTTTATCATAGAAAAATCAGAACTGCCTTTGTCTCCTTTTCTCACTAGGATGTGGGGGTCAGCTGCAGCTGCTTTGTGGTGCTGAACAGCACTGATATGCTGGTGCTCTGCCCCTAGACATGCTTTTGCAACCTTCTTCCCAACCTACAGCCCCACCAGTGCCCCTCACTTCTGACCCATAGCCCCTGCCTGCCCCCCATTTGCTCCCTTTCAGCAGCAGCAGCTCCCTCCCAGCACCAGGAGGTGACTCCTGCTGCAGCTGTCCTATCCACTGCTTTGTGGCTATAAGCAGTGCCAGTCTCTAATGTTCTGCTTCCTGCGCCTGGTCCCAGGCCCCAATGATCCCCATGCCCTTCCTGGGAATCCCTCAGCTGGGGCTCAAGGACTGGGCTGGGAAAACCCCTTCCCTTCCAAGCCCGCCTCCCCCTACACAGACTGCTCTAGGGGGACCAGGGGGCTCTAAGCCCAGCAGTAGTGGCTGCTCCTACCTAGAGTGCTCCCACACCTCCCCACCCCATCTTTCTCTCACACATACCCCTGATGCCACCCCTGGTCCATCACATACATTCATAGACCCTGCTGCCACCTCAGTCCCCCATCACCCACTCCTGCTAGCACCTCCATCCCTTTCCCCAGACCACCCCACCCTGCAATGGTTCCTGGGACCAGGAGTCCCCATAAGTTGGGTCGGCATGTCTCACTGGGGCTCCCAGCACCACAGGCAGAAGCTACACACCATCAGGCCAGGACACCTTTTGCCTCCATGTGGTCCACATGCCATCAGGTCAGGCCAGCTTCTGCCTGCACATGGTGGCAAGAACCAGGCAAGCCTGATGGTGCACAGCTCTTGCCTGCAGTGCTGGGAGCCTCAGGTGGTGCCAGGAACTGGCCCAGTCCTGCCCAAAGGCTTGCACTAGTGGGCCGGGCTGGCTCTGTACACCACATGTAGCCCCATGTGCCCTCAGGGGGCTCTGCCTGCAGCAGGCCATGAGCACCCTGAGGGCCCGCCGCTGGCTGCTGCCACTGGCAGTGGGGGTTGTGCTCTGGGGGGGGGATGGAACACACCTGCCACACAGTCCCCACCCACACCATCCCCCCACACCCGCACAGCACACAGTCCTCCCACCTCCACACAGTTCCACCACCAACACAGTAGTCCCCCACCTATGCTTCTGCTTACCAGGGACAGAGGCTGGGTCCCAGCCAGCTCTGAGCCACCGCTGCCAGCCATGCCCCACTTCTATTTTCTCCAGCACACTGAGCAGGGTTGCAAGAGCATCTGCTTGGAGGACCCAGCCTCCAGTTGCTTTGGGGCACACTCCAGGAGCATTCCCTTCACTTCTGTCTGT
>NW_017729025.1:128128081-128131308 GCF_001723915.1 Gavialis gangeticus
TGCTTGGAGGACCCAGCCTCCAGTTGCTTTGGGGCACACTCCAGGAGCATTCCCTTCACTGGTTTCTTCCGGCATGTTTTCTTTTGTTTCTTTGCTTTTTTCCAGCATGTTTTCTAAGTTTGATACTGGGCATTGGTGGTGCATGGGGGGGTGCACGTGGGTGCATGTGCACCCCCTGAGATTGGCTATGCACCCTGAGATTGGCTGCTCCCACTGCTGCCAGCAGCATCTGCGGGCTGTCGCTGCTCACCACCCCTCGCCCCCCCTCCCCCCCACTGCTGAGAGCACCTACGGGCAGTTGCCAGTTGCCACTCAGCACTCGCCCCCCCCACCTCACTGCTGACACTGCCATGGATGCCTGAGGGCGGTCCTTGCTCAGCCCACCCTCGCCGCTGACATCACTGTGGCCACCTGCATGTGGTCCCCGCTTACCACTGCCATGCCCCAGCCACTGCCTGCGGGTGGTCACCATGCCCCCCCAGACTTGGAAGGCACGAGACCTTCATGATACTGGGAAATCTGGGTATCTTAGAGTCTGCACTACAAATATGAAGCACAGGGAACATTTTTTAGTTCATGGCATGCCTTCTGTGGCTTGTCAAACTGCTTTGAGATGCTACAACAGACATATACTAGCTTGCATGGATGTGGTGTTTAAGTTCATGGTACAACTCCAGTAGATTCCAATTGGGCTGAGATTTCACCCTGTGATTTTAAGTTGTGAGTTTCAATTTAGCAGGAATTTTCCTATTCATGCTAGGTCACACATCAAAACAGTTTTAAACCTTGCTGTGAGCATATTTTACATTGACTAATGTTAGACTTCTTTCTTAGCAAAGTAAACAATTTATGTCTTCATTTCTTACTGGTAAAACTAACATGTTCCGAGATCTTTCTTTCCCTTTATTCAAGTAGACAAAGTCTACAGCCACCTCTTCCTCCTTTACCTCCATTCCCTTTTACCTGTTTCCCCAAACTCACTGAGATAAATATGTCCTATTTATGAACAAATCAATATAAATATTAAAAAATGTTTTCCATTTGCAAAGTGCTGTTCAGTTATGCCCTCAATTTCATCTTAATGTAATAATGCAGGATACTTTTTTTTGTTTTAGCATCAGCTTTCCCCAAGTGTTCTTTCACTCATGGGAAAAATCATGTTTATGTTGTGAAATATCAAATGAAACTACAGTGCTTGCTTGCAAAAATTCAAAAGTGTGTTTAGTAGGAGGGAGTAATTTCATAGTTAATAGTATCAGTCTTCTTGTGATCAATCCAAGGTGTCACCAGTCATAAAATACTAGTCACATGTCTACTTTCAGCTGTGGCTATCTCAGGTAAATGAATTCCCTGCAATGAATCTCAGACATCTGTATAGGCTTCTTCCCCCTCTTCCCAGGCGAGTTTTATGTTTATGGCTTTTTCAAATTACCTCTATTACAAAATTGTATAATATAGTAGATAAAAATATTATTAAATTATGTTTCTATTTTATTGTATACTTTAAATTGTCAAATCTCTGAAAAATGTGGGCTTGAGGTGTGATGGATGAATCCAATGCAGCTGAAATTATTACTTTTTTCTTTTAGTCGTTATTCCTTTCTTTTTCACAATGATCTTTGGATTTGATAGAAACAAGTTCAGACTGGTTCACTTAAGGGCATAGGATAAATATGATTCAAGCTCCCCATGCTTGTCCATCTTTTCAGGTTATTTGCATTGCAGTTGCTGTATAATATGTTTATCCATTGCTGTTTAAAATTGTTGATCTTGTTAGGGCTTGTCTACCCAAGGCCATGAAAAAAATGCAAGTCAGCTCAATGTGCATAAATAAGAGGGCATTAAAAGCACTTATGTTGATGTACTCATTGAAGTGTAAAGTGTTCTTCATCCTTTAAATTAATTTTAATTCAGCCCCATTGTGGGTGTGGTTTATGATATATTATTTTTACTCCTGGTCACCAGTCTCATACAATGAGCAGAACTCAACTGATTTACTTTTCAAATGCTTCTTTCAGTGTAGGGCTTGTGTATATGAAATTTGCTAGGATTATGAAAAGCCAGCTAAGAAAGCAAAGATCACAATGTGTCATCACATAAACACCAACATGAATTATCAGTACTGCTGCAACATACAGATGCATCATAGACGTCTGCCACATGACCTAATGGACTAACTAGTAGCAATAGTAGGTTTTTATATTTTTGACAGCAGAATGATACTGAGACTCAAATGTCTTGTCTTTCTTGGACAAAGTACACTCCCACGGGCATAGGATCTTCTGGATCCATGGCCATCCATGCTGGATGACTCTGTGATAGGAAGATGTTGAGCAGCAGCTTCCCTTGTGCCTTCCCCAGAATGGGACACTTTGGTCTGTGGATACTAGGGCGGGGCACTATCCCTTAGTTCAACTCCTCTGGATCACAGAGGAGTCGCTGCTGCCTTCCTAATACTTCCTGAGATGGGGGGTACTGCCGTGCTGCTCCCTCTCCAGTGGGGGGATCACCCTGGTCTGGGGAAGCTGTGGAATGCAGGAGATGGGGTCAGGGTGTGTGTGTGTGTGGGGGGGAGTGGTATAGGGAGCAAGGGGAGGCTGCATACTGGTATGCCTGTACTGTTCCCTCTCCTGCAAAAATTTCTAGCAAAAATTTCCACCACTAGAAATGAACACCTATTCATACCTTCAGTTTTTTCTTTCCTGATCTTTCACTTCTCCCATCCGCCAGTCACTCACAGTCCTCAGTCCCACTAGCTCTCAGTTCTAGGTTTCTGTCTTTCTCCATTTCCAAGTATTATTTCTCCATTCAAGTCAGGAATCTTCTTCCTATAGACGGAGACCCCAATGTGAGAGAAGTGTACTGTCTCCCAGGAGCCAAGATTGGGGACATCACAGGGAAGATCACTGATCTCATCCAGCCTTCCGACTACTATCCTATGGTCCTCATCCATGTGGGAACCAATGATGCTGCCTGGAGTAGTCCAGACCAGTTCATGGATGACTACAGGGCTCTGGGAGCCAAGCTTAGAGAGTTGCGGGCATGATTAGGGGGCAGCAGGGCAGGCCGTACGAGGAGAGACTATGGGACCTGAACCTGTTCAGCCTTCACAAAAGAAGGCTGAGAGAGGGGATCTGGTGGCCATCTATACAGTTGCCAAGGGGGACCAGCAGGCAATGGGAGAGTCCCTGCTCCCCTGAGCACTACTGGGAGTAACAAGGAACAGT
>NW_017729025.1:128136308-128145119 GCF_001723915.1 Gavialis gangeticus
TGGAACCGACTTCCAAGGGAAGTGGTGCTCGCCTCTACCCTGGGGGTCTTCAAAAGGAGGCTAGACAGCCACCTAGCTGGGTCATTTGAACCCAGCATCCCTTCCTGCCCATGGCAGAGGGTCAGACTAGATGATCTGCTTAGGTCCCTTCCACCACCTCTCTGGGTAACCCGTGACAGAGCTTTACTACTCTCCTAGTGAGAATAGTTAATCTAATACCTAACCTAAACTTCCCTTGCTGCAGCTTGAGACCATTGCTCCTCGTTCTGTCTTCTGCCACCACTGAGAACAGTCTAAATACATCTACTTTGGAACCACCCATCAGGTAGCTGAAGGCTGCTATTAAATGCCCTCTCAGCCTTCTCTTCTCCAAACTAAATAAGCCCAGTTCCCTCAGCTTCTCTTTATACTTCATGTGCCCCAGCCTCCTAACCATTTTCATTGTCTTCTACTGGACTGTCCAATATTTCTGCATCCTTTCTGTAGTGGGGGACCCAAAACTACACGCTGTACTCCAGATGTGGCATCACCAGTGCTGAATATAGGGAAATAATAATTTCCCTTGATCTGCTGGCAGTGCTCCTACTAATGCAGCCCAGCATACTGTTAGCCTTCTTGCCAGCAAGGGCACACTGCTGGCTCTTATTCAGCTTACTGTCATTTATAACTCCCAGGTCCTTTACTGCAAAGCTGCTGCTTAGCCAGTCAGTGCCCAGCCTGTACCTCTGCATCCTTGACCAATGTAAAGTTCATTCTGCTACTAAAGTTTAAGTCCAGCTCTGTAGTATGGGAACATTTTAGCTTCTCAAAGAAAAGGATGGCATAATATTTTAAGATAGACAAAGTAAAATATTTCTCTCTAACTTTTTTCTAAGAAGTGATTAAACTGTTTTGACTGATGTTTTCTGAAAGTATTCCACCTAAGGCAGATGCACAATATGGAAATTTGCAGCTCAAAAATTAATGTAAAACAGAGTTTTAGGAAAAGAGTTGTTTGACACACCTCATAACCCTACACTTTATATTTGGGGCTGCTAGCAACACTTTCCAAAGACTATGAACATAAGTGGTGCGTGCTGCATGGGAATCTACAAGCTCTAGGGGCTGTAAAGGGTTTCAAATGCTACCTTCAGTCAGGTGATCTAGGAACAGGAATCATCAAAACACTTGGGCAATGATTTCAGCTTCACTTGACCCTAAAGAAGTCTGCACTTAGAAATATTTCTTAATAGAAAGATTTCTAAAGATTTTGTAATCTCTCTATGGTTGAGTAAAGGCAATTGCATGATGAGCTCAGATGCTATCTGGCCCAAATGACACAATCTAAAATGTAAGGTAATTTTTCACTTCAACATTTCATCAAGTTTCCAGAGAGGAATGACTAGAGAAAACCACTACATAGAATAACTTTCTATACTGGAGTAAAGCTTTTACTAATCTTTTTCTGCAAAAAAAAACATGGCCCTTCTCATGCAAGATTAAATGCATGACTTGAAGATCTACAAGGTCCCTTCCGACCCTACTTCTATGATTCTATGATTCTATGAAATACATGTAAAAAGGAGATTAAAGGGAAAATGATTTATTTAGCAATGGGCGATGCAACGTTTATAAAAGGCAATTATATTATAAAGTTGACTTGTTTTATAGGGACATTTGGACTGAGACAGGTTTTTTTCTATCAGGGGATTAGGTTTTCCAGTAACATAGTGGTGTTTCTATCTGCAGTTTTTCTGTAGCAGCATGAGGGTTGCAGTTATGTAACATTGCAGAGATCACTCTGTAAAATCAATCTAAAACTAAAGTATTGTAGAAGTAAAGCTTAATGCACATCTGCTTACCTCTAGTGAAAATATGGTATTGATGGAAATTGAGGAAAATTCACATATTACCAACATTATGCCGTAGTCACTTTGGCACAGTGCAAGAGCAGTACCATTATTTAACAAATTCAGAGTAGAATACATGAAGTATTTACAGATTAATGTCCATATCCCAGGACCAGAATTGCTCACTGCATAGCCTAAGCAGACATAAGAAACAGGTATGTATATATAGATATAGATATATTAGTTTATATGAATGTACCTGGGAAAATGTGACTATCCTATACTATCATTCAAATGTTATGACTAACACAGAAGAACTTGACTCCTGTAACTGTTAATGAAAGGCTGTAGGTCAAAACTGCTCAACCAGCTTGAATACATAAAAGTCTGCTTTATTTGATGCTACCCAAAGGCCAGAAATAAATTCCTGAATTTTTAAAGCTGTACTTCAGTTCAAGTGTACTTCTCTCATTGACTTATCTGTATTTTTGTTCAGTTTCACTTGTAAACTAATCCCCTTGTTTCTCAAACATTCATTTCTCTCTGTAGTTCACCTGCATCTCAAAAAAAAATCTTTGCTGGTTTTCTTTGATGTCCATTTGGTTACATTAGCATGTCTGTCCCGTAGCTCATACAATCTATTTTGATATTTTTCTTATCCATTTGCAGGTGGCTGTTTCTCAACTAATGCCCTTAAGCTTTCTTATGTGCAAAAACCAGTTAGAGAAATCCTGTAACTGAATATGAGGCGCACAGGTGATAGACAAAATCTTTTAATTTTCAAGATATAAAAGATGGTGATGCTAGAAGGCACATTTTCATTGGGGACACATTTTCCCTATCTCCCCCCCACCCCATAATTCATGGTAAAGGCTAAGAAGTGAAGTGGACTCTCTCATGTAGAATAAATCCCATTTAGTGTGGTTTGTTTCTGAAATCTCACTGAGCACTCAGCAGTTGTTTTCAGACAAGGTATAAAAAAATCTTTGTTCTTTCTTTTAGCCCCTAGTTAATGTGAGAGATTCTCATTTTCATACATGGGAGATTATATTCTTAATATTATAATGCAAAATTGATTAAATGTCTTTTGCCCCCCTTTTTTACTGTAATGTAATGTGCTCAAAAGGTATGATGTACTTGGAAATCTTTAGGGATTAACTTTCCACGTTAAGTTGTTTTTTTACATTAGAAATTCAGTTTTTTCGAGAAAACTGTGATAAATGGAGAACTAAGGCTATAACTAGATAGTGAGAGTTGAGCCTTTGAGAAGAAAAAGGTTTTAAAATTATTTGTTTTCTGTTAATGTCTAGTTAGCTTCAACACTAACTAATTAACATCTTGGATAAAGGATGTCTTTGTTTAATATCCAGGATTTTTGTTTCTTGGTTAAAATGTGAAAGATGATAATAAACCTTTCCAAGAGTCTCTTCTTCATCAGGTGACTTCCAAAAACAAACAAGAAAAGGGATTAAAGATTTTTCACTTTCTGAGGTTAAGGAAAGGCAAAGAGGGAGGGAAAGAAATGTACACATGCGCGGGCGTGCGCGCGCACACGCGCACACACACACACACACACACACACACACACACACACACACACAACTGAAGGCCAATTTTAAGTTACTCGGGCACTAAGATAAATATGTGCCATCCTGAATGTGTGCTGCACACTATGGAAGGAAACAATATTTTTAACACCTTTGCTACTGGTGCATCCTCTCCTGGAAAGAGTTTTTGAACAGATACATAACTGAAATCATTGGAAGTTTGAGGGGGAGAGTACAGTAAGCAATACAGGAGCTGGTGATGTTATGGAGCAGTTATATCTGCTGTTATCTCTCTCCATATTGTCTACAGCAACATTGTGTTCAAATGTGTTCTGCTTCCAAGATAGTTTCCAATAGACCATGCTTCTTTTCTTTTAAAAAAATAAATGCATATAGATATGGAGTTCAGGTTTCACTGCTTCAGGCTCTACATAATCTCTGATTTCCTTAAAATGAGTGTTGAATGTTATCGCTAAAGACTGCAATGCTTGAGTAATTCATATTACCAGGCAAGAAGTGTTGTGCTCACTTTTCCACACAGTTCTAATAATGCATTCTTAGATCTAACCAGACATAAATTGCCCTAGAGATAATAGTACTTACTCCAGAAATAGGGAATCCTGTAATGGTTTCCCATGACAACTTCTATATAGATTAACGCTACTTGTCCTATTTTTTTAACTATGTGCAGCACTAAAGAGCGACACGCCTATTCAGTGCTCTAGGTGCCCCTGAAACAACATACAAAACCAAATAAAATTAAACAGCCAGCAGAACACAAACCTCTACCACCTCTCACAGATAGAAATCCCTCAGTATAGTAATTTATCCAAAGAGGTGCTCCTTCCTGAACAAGAAGAGACCACTATTGTTTTAGACTAGGAAGAGTGGGGCGCTTGATCTAAAGCTGAGAGTCCCACTGGCTCCCTTTCTATTAAATAAAAGGAGATCTAATGCCATTGCCTCTTCTATTTGCACCTGCAGTGTGTCAGGACAAGTGGGTCATTCTCTCCCCAGTAAGAAGGTTCCAGTCATCTAGGTCTTTACCGGGTAAAACCAATGCCATAAAAGTAATCTGGAAACTAAATGTCATAGGGTGCATCTACACATGCAATGAATGCAATGCAACAAACTCTGTAGCTGTTTGAGCTGGAGGAAACTGCTCTTGGGTGCAGCATCTACACTTCTGCCCAGGACAGCAGCAATTTGAGCCAGGGTGGAGCAGGCCCCTGGCTGGCTGGGCTGACCAGGTGCAATTCACATCCATGGTCAACATCTACACTTGTCTTTCACTGCAGTTAATTCCTACACCATAAGACAGTACTGTCCCCGACAGTACTATCTTATGGTGGAGTTAATTTACTGCGCCCTAATACCACTTTACTGTGGAGCTAATTAGTCTATTCTGCAGTAAAGTGCACATGTAGATGCATCCACTGAGTACAGGATAATGGAGTTCAGTTGTGAAATTCTTCCTTTGGAAACTACTACTTAATTTGACTGTTGATCTAACCCAAGTTTGAAGCCTGGTCTTCCATAAAGTACTGTTTTACCTTCTCTGTAATTACTAAATGGATTTTAAGCTAATTTAAAATCTTGTGGACAATTTTTTTTAGATCATGTTAAATCTTATGGATAATATTGTCTATTCCCCACTGTGCATATGGTTTAAGCTAAATACTGTGGTCTTGAATCTACTTCTGTTTTAAAGTTCTGAAATATGATTAATTTTTCTGAACATTAGAAGTTCAGTGTGTGTATGTATAGATATAAATAACTTGCATGATATTAAAATTGTCTCTGGTTCAGACAATAAAAACACAAGGTAAGATATTATTATTATTATTATTTATGATGTGGAAAGTAAAATTTGCTGCACCAAAGCTCTACAAGAAATGCAGCTTTCTGGAAAAAATCAGCATGCCACCTGGAGTACCATCTGCAAAAGTGTGAAAAGTGTACAAAGGTAGACAAAGGGAAGAGATGGAAAAGGATACTACAGAAAAAAAGAATAAAAAGAGAGAGTGTGGAAAAGCAGTGAACAAATACTAAGGAAGCAGGGGGACAAAAGAGACAGTCATAAAACCAAAACATCAATAGGGAATGTATTTGGAGAAGCAGCATCACAAGCTTATGGGGTTTAATTACCTCAGCCTTTCTCCTATGCATAACAGTCATAAACTTATGTTTATGATGCTTTGAGAAGCCTTATGATATCAAAATGTCTGAAAGATTAATGCATATACTTAATCATAATTTTTACAGGCAGGCTGTCAGGAACCTCTAACATGATTGAATGTTTTCCCCCCTAATTCAATACATGAAAAGCATATAAAGAAGTAAACCCAAGCTCTGGGACAGAAAGAGAGTCAATCTGGCCCAGATCGTAACTGGGAAGAGGAGCTCTCTGAAAGAGGGCTGCAGGCTGCTCACTGGGAACCACCTTACTGCAGGCAGTAAGGTCGCTGTGGGGGCTGCAGTTAGATAGCCAACTGGCAAAGCTGGTTTTTTATGTTTTGGTCTCGATTTTTTTGTTTGTTTGCTTTTGTCTTATGGTAGTTATTTGGTTTGAGCTTGCTCATTTTGTTCATGTTAGCTGCAAAGCATGAGGTGGCTTTGTAAAGGAGAAAGGTGGCTACAGTGGGTACTGAACAAGGGCAGTGTGTGTTTGGTTAAGAGTGGGCAGGCTGAGGCCTGGGAGCTGAGAGTCTGAGATTGCCCCAAGGCAAGACACCCTGCACAGAATAACAGTTGTTAGAGTCTGGTCCAGATAGAGGTGGCTCAATGTTTGGGACAGTGGAGTGAGGTACCTAAGGTGTCACTCCAAGAATCTGACGGCAGCCTCCCAAATTTAATATCAAAATCAAGACATGGCAGGAAAACACATGGAAGCTCCTAGTGAAACCAGAGTGTGGAAAAGGCCTTGGGTTGGCCATCAAAGGGTGCTTGAGGCAACTGGAAGATAGAGGTACTGTTATACGTTTTGGAGGACAAGATTAAAATTCAAAGAGAGCTTGATAAATTGTAGTACCAGTCTATAGGCACCAAAGTGTTATTCAGTGTAGACAAATATAAAGTGCTTCTCTAGAAGAAAAACTAAATGCACAGGTAGAGAATGTAGGATAACAAAGTAGCATAGACATGACAGAATCATGACATGCACTCCACATTGTTGCTTAATCCTCAGCTTGAGTACTGTGTCCAGATGAAGCATGCATTTTAAGAAGGCTGTGGATTCATAGAAAAGTATGGCTGGAAGGAACATCAGGAGGTCATATAGTTCAAGGCCCTGCTTAAGGCAGAATCTCCCTATCTAAACCATTTTATAAAAATCCATCTTGCTGATTCGAAACAAAACTTCATGAACAACTTCCTCATGCAAGTGCCAGGCAAAATATCTGAAAACATCTAGAACACCCTAACTTGCCACGGGTAAAGCAGAGAGACAAGGGCACTGCCAGTATTCTGCTATTATAAGTATAGGAAGTAGTTTGTTAAAATACACGTGGGAGATCAAAGGAAGAATGCCATGCTCCCTACTCCGGAAGAAAGCAAAACCCCCAACAGTCCATGCCACTGATGGTAGGGGTAAAATTTCCTTCCCGATCCCAAATGTAGTAATCATTCTGACCCTGAGGTGAGGTGCAAGATCCTTTAGCCAGGAACCTCTGGTTTTATGTCCCAGCAGAAGCACCAGCCACCCCAGTCAAAATCTCCAGACTTTGCAGTAGCCACCATCTAATGCTTCTGAGGATGGTGTTAAAAAAACAAACCCTAAGGTCTAGAACAGCAGGTGGATGTTTAGTTTTCTTATGCTTTTGGGAATTGCAAACACAATACCACCATCTCAGACACTCTAACTGGAGAGCCAGTTATGCTATCTGCTACATAAATTTGTCCCAGCTTTTCAATCCTGTTTTATAACCAAGCCAATTTGGAGCTCTGCTTTATTCTCCAGTTTCCATCTGCTCTGAACAGCAGAACTCTTCTCATGATCTCCAAGCAATGTGTATGTGAGCATCTATTGGGTTTCCAACTTCTGCTTTTCATAACATGCTCCAGCTATTGCTCCTCTTAGATCTGAGATGCTCAACTCCTGGTTTGTAGGTCAGATTGAGCCCACAGAGCCCTATAACTGGGTCCACAGGGCTCCTCAGGAGTCCAAATACTTGCTGGTAGAGGAGGAGTGGCAGAAATTGCTGCTCTCCTACTGCCAGATTTGCTGGCTTATGGGATGCCCCACCAGCCAATTAGTACAGCTTTGTGCTATGTGGTGCACTGGGCCAGGTGGAGGTGATTCAGGGCCTGATCCCAGTGCTTGGGGCCTGATCTGGCCCACAAATTGGCCCCATGTCATTCATCCAGTCCAAAGCACCAAAAGATAAAGCACCACTGTCTTAGATCATCACTATCCAGTGCTTAACCAGCCTCTTCTTGAAAACCTACAAAGAAGAATATTCTACAATTCCCTAGGCTAATGTTTTCCAACCTTTTGGTTACAGTGGCACACTTATGGGGCCTCTCCCATCCCATGGCACACTGGCCAAATGTGGAGCTGGGAGGGGGAAGTTGCGAGTGGCTGGGCACGGACTTGGGGGGAGGGGGCCAGGTGCAGCACGGGGCAGGGGGTGGGATGGCACAGCTGAACACAGCATGTAGAAACAAATCACTGGCTGGAGCCACGCCCCCATCTGTCTGTGTTCGTGGAGGCAGCAGGTAGGGGCGTGGCTCCAGCCTAAAATTCCATGGCACATCTGGATGTGCCTCATAGCATATCAGTGTACCATGGCACACCAGTTGGGAAATGCTGCCCTAGGCAGTCTGTTTCATTGTTTCACCATTTTAACAGCAAAGAAGTTTTTTCCTGTTATCTAGACTAAACCTAGTTTGCTGCATTTCAAGCCATTACCAAGTGAGCTTCCTGATTTATCAAGTCTTTGCAGTCCTTCCCAGCTTTGTGTTATCTGTAAATTTGCTCAAGAAGCTATTCCAAAACATTAATAAACATGTTGAATAGCACCAGATCCAGGACAACTCCCTGTGGGATTCCACTAGAAAGTTTCTGCCATTTTGACAGGGAATCCATTTTTAAGTACTCTTTGCCTACAGCTATGAAGTCAGTTGTCTGTTCACCTTCTAGTAATTTTGGCTAGCTCTGTAGTCTAAGTTTCTTTTATATTCTAGTTTCTAGGTTATTTTGTCTTCTTGTGCTCTGGTTTATAAATTATTCTGTCCTCTTATTGTAAACTGTCCTGGACCTTTGTTAGAAAGGGTGGCATGTTTATTTTGTTTATTTATGTATTTGATTTATAAACAGTTTACATTTCTCTCATTCAGTGGTCTCCAACCTTTTTAGGTAGGAGATAACTTTTGGAATTTAAAAGCAACTCAAGATCTCTCCCCCCCCAGCGGGTAAGTCTGTGGGGGAAGGGGCG
>NW_017729025.1:128145660-128158345 GCF_001723915.1 Gavialis gangeticus
CTGGCCAACTGGGAAGAGTGTGGTCCATGGCAATGGCACTGGGAGTGAGGCTATGGGGAGAGGGCTGTAGCCCCCCAACCTCCGTCCCAGCACCACTGCTGCCCACCTCAAGCACAGCGCAGCCCAGCCCAGTGCAGCCTTACAGACTGCAGAAGCAGCTGCCCCTTCCCATGCACATCCTGGGCACACAACCCACATGCCCTTGCTAGGGGAGAAGTAGGGGGAGGGGAAGGCTTTACCTGGGTGTTCCCGGTGGAGGCTGGGCTGGGCTTGGGGTGGGCGGTGGCAGTACTGGGAAGTCAGGAGGGCTATAGCCCCCCTTCCAGTGATGCTGTGGGCTGGGATCTTCCCAGCAGGCCAGCCCCCTCCAAAAGGAAGAGCATGGCCCCCAGCCCACACTGCCCCATCCCAAATGCAGATCTGGGGGCATGCACCCCCTGTGCCCTCCTGGGGTGAGTGCATACCCTCCCACTCCTTGCACCCCCCAGATGATGTGCTTTCAGTTCTGTCCCACCCTGGCTTTACGGTCCGCCCCTGTTCTAGCCCCACTCCCTCATCACTGCTGCAGACACCCTGTCCGTGCATGGTGGAGGTGGCTGCTGTTTTGCACTCTAAGCCCCACTGCAGCTGGCCTGGGAGTGGCCAGACAACATGTGTGTCCCACCACTGGGCTGAGCCATGCCTGCACTTGGCCAGCTGCCTTTGTTGCCTCCGCCTCATGGAGAGATGGGGGGGCATATGCCTTTGGGGCCTCTGCCAGCGTGCGCCTGGTGGTGGGAGCCTCCCCCCACCCCTGGATGACCCCCCAGGATCCAATCCTCCCATCACCCAGCCAGTCCCACTTACCTTCCCTTGCTCCTGGTTGGGTCACACAGTCTCTTCCTCACTGTGGGGGCCTTGATCTGGCCCCTGTTCCTTCCCTCCCCCAGACTAACCTGCTGGGCTGGGGCTGGGAAGGCACATGTGCGTGTGCGCCCAGCCCCCCCAGCCCAGGTTCAACTAAAAGAGGCTCCCTGATTGACTGGTCAATTAGAATTGACTGGTTGGGGACTACTTCTATAAAGGATCAGAGAAATAGTCCTTTAAGTCTCCTACCCTGTCTCCAGCATTTCCAAGCACCAGTTTTTTTCTGAAGAAGGTGCATTGCCTGGAAATGGGTAGTTATGGGAAAATCTATTACTAGGGAAAGGATGTAAACAGACAACTCCTTTGTTTCTTCACAACAATTGTTATGATGGCACAAAGGGCAATCAAACAGAAGGCTATGCCCCTTGTTGTGCTACAGATGCTCAAAAATTGTGGCCATGGAATGAATGGTATTATTTTGTGCTGCTGTTTTGCAGCCAGTGTTTGTTTGCTTTAAGGCAAGGCAGCATAGACAAACTGAAGCTGTCCATACTCTCCAGCCATCCTAGACTTCAGAAGCCTGATCCTGCATACCACAGGAAATCACATTCTAGGGGCATGCAGGATTGGGTCCCTGAATTCCCAAGAATGCCTGCTCAGGTTTCACATTTGGAATACAAGCTGACACTCCAGTGTGGTCCCAAGGTTTGGATCACCAGTCAGTTGATTGTTGATCTCTTCTGGGACTGCACCAGAATAGGTTTAAGACTCCAGTGTGGTCCTGGGGCTAGAACAGCCAATCACCTGACTGGGATGAGTTTTACACTCTGGCACTGTCCTGAGATTGGGATGAACAATCAGCTGATTGGTGATCCCAGCTCCAGAACCACATGAGACCTAGTCCAAGACTCCAGGTATGAGTGTCTGCCAACAGGAAAACCCTGGGTTTTCCTCCTAGTAGAGGAGCATTCAGGGCTTCCCTGGATGCACATTTCTACAAACGGAAACACAGGGCTTTCCTGTTTGTAGAGATGTGAGCCAGGACTTGGGATGAATCTCCCCAAATGGGGAAAGCCCAGGTTTCCCTGATAGTAGAGGAATGCCCAGGTGTTCCCCACACACTCCTCTGCTGCTAGGGAAACCTGGGTTTCTTCCATTTGCAGAGGGGCTCCTTGAGTGTTATCCCATAGGATCAGGCCCCTCATGCTCCCAGGACTGGCAGAGACCCAACTCTGTGGGACAATGGATGACATTTGTTTCACCCAACGAAGTGTATCAGTTGTGCCAAAACACACCCTGGAACTACTGATCTGCTTTATTTGGTGATGTTTCTCTATATGTAACGTGTTATTTTTCCCTACCCCTTGGTACTTGGTAGTTACACTTTATTACAAAACATGAGGTACATGAGGAACCGTGGTACATGAGGAACCATGTTTTTTCCAGACTTCATTACATTGAGTATTCTTGTTATCCATGTAATTGTCCCATTCTATCTGATGTCTATCTTCTTGTGATATATTGTAACAGTGAGTTCTATAGCTTAATAATTGCTAGGAAAAAAATCTTTCTTTTTATGAGTCTTAAATTTGTTCCTTTAGTTCTATTTAATTTTCTCTTGTTTTTGTGTTTACATGAAAGGGTGAATAATGGTAGTCAGTCTAGCTTTCTCTTTATTATGCATTTGGTTATGTACTTCCCTTATGTCCCTTCTTACTCATTCTGAGTCATACAGTCCCAATCTTAACAGTCCTTCCCAAAGTTTTTCTATTGTTTAGTAATTTTTTCCTTCTTTTTCTGAGCCCCATCTATTTCTACTATCTTCTTTTTAAGTTAGAGTGGTCATACCTGTCCACAATATTCCAAATAAGAACATAAAAAGGACATCATAATATTCTTGTGGTACCATAAATCATATTCTTTATACATCCCACTAAGCAGAACACACTTTTCAACAGTGTATCTTTATGCTTAATTTCATATAATAAATGTTGAGAGATGTATAAAATGGGTCATGAGATCATTTAGTCCAGGCCCCTGCATCATCTCTGATTAGATTATCCCAGCCAAGTGTTTGTCTAACCTGCTCTTGAAAACTTCCAAGGATGGAGATTCCACAATATCTCTAGGTATGGTGACCATATTATTATTAAGAAAATCCAGGATGGGGTAAAGGGATCTGGGATGGGGCGCATTGCCATTGTGACTGTGCCCACATGCACATACATGTGCTCATGCACATACACATGCACACGTGTGTGCATGCACGCGCGCACACACACACACACACAAAACCCCTTGGCTCCCAGGAGCCCTGGCAGCCTGTGCACACAGAGGCTGGACCTGGCCAGGAGTAGACCCTCCCCCTTGCTATCAGCAGCCACCCGGGGCATGTGCCATGTGCAGCCCAAGTCTCACCAGTCGCTGCAGCAACAAGGCATGAGGCTGCCGGTGGCAGGCAGCCATCCTGGTTGGCCCTGGCCCTGGTCCTGGCCCTGGCCATCTCCCCCTCCTTCAGCTGGCTCCACCCCAGGCAATCCCCACCTCAGGCAGGAAGAGTAGTGCCCAGCCCAGCCCGCTCCCCTGCCTCCAGCCACTGCTCAGCAGAACCATGGTGGGTGCTGTGGGCAGCAGCAGCCTCTTCCTCTTCCTGCAGCAGCAAATCTGGGACTTTTGCTTCAATTTACACAAACTAGCTAGGACGCCATGACAGCCTACAAAATCAGGAGTGTCCCTGCCAATCCAAGACATTCTATCTCTTGGTAGTCTGTTCCAATGCTTGAACAACCTTGTAGTCAGAAAATTCTTTATCATATCCAACCTAAATTTCCCCTGCTGCAGCTTGAGACCATTACTCCTAGTCCTGTCCACTATGGCCACAGAGAATAGCCTATCTCCATCTTTCCTCTAACTGGCCTTCAGGTATTTGAAGACTGTTATCAAATCCTCCCCTGCCCTGCTACTTGCCCCCCAGTTCTCTCTTCTCCAGAATAAATAATCCTAGTTCTTTCAGCCTTGCCTCCATATGCCTTGTTTCGCAGGCTTGTAATTATTTTTGTCACTCTCTTCCAGACTCTTTCCAATCTGTCCACATCGTTGTTGAAGTGTGGATCTCAAAGCTGGACACAGTACTCCATCTAAGGCCTTACCAGTGCTGAATAGAGTGTAAAAATCACTTCCCTTGATTTGCAAGTGACACTCTTGTTGATATAACCCAGTATATTGTTGGCCTTCCTTGCAACAAGAGAACCTGCTAACCTATATTCAGCTTATGGTCTACTGTAAACCTCCAGGTCCTTTTCTGCAGTACTGAAGTCTATCCACTGCATTACCCAGTCATTGCCCAATCTGCATTTGAACATTCAATTATTCCATCCCAACTGCAGGACTTTGCACTTCTCCTTGTTGAATTTCATCTTATTAATTGCAGCTCACTTCTTCAGTCGATCCCAGAGGTTTTCAATCAGTATCACAAGATAAACCCAGGGATTTCACATGGAAAATTGTAGTGTTAAAGATTCTTTGACCTGTTGTGGTTTTTCATTCTTTGCAGCAGGAGAATTGCTTTATTATTTTTCTGTAGTCAAAAAAGAGTGATAACTAAGAGATAGCATATTCTGAGGGGTGCCTCAAGTCTGCAAAGGTTGAGATTCACTGGAAAGATCCAGATCATTTTCAATCCGAGTCCTGCTCTCTAGAATGTCTGCTACTCCACCAAACATGGTGTCATCTGAAAATTTGCTAAGCATGCACTCAGTCCCATGGCCCAAATCTTTAATGAAGATATTAAACAATACTTGATCCAGGAGATACCCCTAGAGAACCTCACTTCAACCCTCCTCCCAACTAGACATTGAGCCATTGACTCAATGAATATTATGATTTTACCAGTTATGCGTCCACCTTACAGTACTTTCATAGCTTGTTAATAAGCATGTCATGGGAGAGAAAACAAAGTACATCCCACCCACTGCTCTGCCCTATCCACAGAGCCTGTCATTTTATCATAGAAGAAAATCAGGTTGGTCAGGCATAAATTGTTCTTGTTCAATCCATGCTGTTGCTGATCATATTGCTCTTCTCATGGTCTTCAAAACAAATTCCTTGAGGACTGATCCTTGATTGCGGTATTAGTATTGAGATCAGTGACTTGTCTGTAATTTCCCAGGTCCTCCTTCTTCCCCTTTCTCAAAGTCAAGTACTATATTTGCCCTTTTCCAATTCCAGTCACTGGGAGCTCACTTGACTTTCATGAGGAGGAGTGTGTGTGGGGTGGAGGGAGGGGGTGTGTGTTGTGTGTTCTAGCAAAAATCCAAAACATCACCACACAACCACAGCTTCCCCATTGTGGAACTCAAAAGGCTGATGCTATACATATCTGGTTTGTGCCCAGAATGTGCAATGTAGAATACAACAGCCTAATCTGTTTAACTAACTTCTTTGAGAAGTATAGTAAAACACTGATTTCGGATGTCTTCCTGATGTATCCAGAATACATTTGGATTGTTAGCTGGAAATTAAATGGAAGTCACCTCAGTTTTCCAAAAGGAGCCATTTCTCTAGTTTGTGTTTGCAATATACTTTATGTAAATTGACGTAATACACAATTAAAGTAATTATTTATTAAGGATCTCATTAAATGACTTCTAGCCAGAGCTCAATTAGTTGGGAATAAAGAAGAAAAAAATCTGAAAACCCTAAAGAACAAAGCTTCCTGACTATTTGATATTTCAGGGGCTTGAATAATCTAATTAATTTCCCCAGAATCAGCTGTTCATACTGTATAAAATAATGAATTTATTATATGAGTTTTTATGTTTGCTTCACAATTTGGAATAAAATTACTCAGATGCATGGCATTGAATATTTTCATTATGTATCTGCAACATTTATAAAATTAAAAGTTTTGAATGGAGACTTAATAACCTCTGTTTACATATTGTTAGGGGGAAAGGGAAGGCTGAACATGCAAATATAGGAAACCTGCCTCTTCTCCTTTTTATTTTCCCTCTAACATGTATAGAGCTGGCAAAACATTTCAGAATGTGATATATCTGGAATAATCATCTTAAATTGCAGTTTTGACCAAGAAATTGTCAATTTAAGGATTTTTATTTTGTGGAAATAAATGGAAAGTGTGTATTGGAAAGTGTGTATTGGAAAGTGTGAATTTAAAACAAAACCTTTTGTTTCAAAATGACATTTCAACCTAAAATGACATTTTAATATCCAGTGTTTAAACACAATTTTAAATAGATAACTTATCCCATTAACTCAACCAGGCCCCTTCCTGCTCCTTCTCTTAGATGTTTATCTAATCCTTAACCTGAATCTCTGCTGATTCAAAAGCCTTGTGCTCTGCAGTGTCTTAAAATTTCCAGTAACCTTTCTGTAGCTGTAAGGCTCATCCATTTTTTCAGATTTCTTCTTTCTTGTCTATGCACTGTCTTTTCCCTCGCTTTTAGTTCTGTAACCAAGTTCATGAATTATTTTACCATTTTATAATTGTCTTTGGTGATTGATATAGTGTACTAACCAGGGTCCTGTCAATTTAAATATGTGAAGTGCTGCAAAGCAGTCTTGACATATAATTAGTGTGGAAGATGATATGTTTAAATAAAGCTGTAGATTATCCATTTTGGTAGATATGATGAGTGAAGCATTAGATCATTGCAGCAGAGCACTGCTAGTAAAGCTACTTCAGTAACAGACACTCAACCAAGCTTAGTACACTATCCTGTCTGATTTTACATTTCCACTCATAATAATAGGCAAAGTAAGTTATGCCAATTAAATGCATCACTCTTATGATTGCACCCTGTAACTTTGTCTGTGTAGAGGAGAGAAGACTGAGATGCATCATTTTACCCAAGACTTTATCCATCTCCTGCTTAAGATCACTGAGAGCTCATGAAAGTATTTTTGGGGTACGTGTAAAGAAACTGTATATTGTTCTCTATAATGCTGATTCCCATAAAACAAGAATAAAAATCCAGGACTTTTTGACCATTCCCAGTATGTTGCTTTAAGTATTATTTACTTTATTTATGAGGCTCCCAGACCCAAGTGCATACTCTCTCTTACCTATGGCAAACTGACAAAAACGATATAAAAATGAAAAGGTCTCTTTTTTCCCTCTTAGCTGGTGGCTAAGGGATCACTGATCTTCCTTAAACTAACATTAATTTTAGAAAGGCAGCTGGAGGCTTGCTGGTCTATTCTGTGTGAGTTGAAGGTGGTAAATTGGAAAACAAAGCCTGACAATTTTGTGTATGTTCCTTATTGTAAGAGGGATTTTATAACACCATGGTTGCAGGTTGGATATAAATTTCATTTCATTAAAGTTTCACATCTGGAGCATAAATATACAATCTTTAAAGCAATTAGCTCAGGAAAGAGCCTATCTGCACTACCACTGATTAGAAAACCAACTTTTTTCTTTTGCTGATGATTTGAATAATAGAAACATTCTAGAGATTAACTTTTAAAAGGGCCTCCTAAATTTTGTAATGCTGTATCTCTCACAAGAAAATTCCAAAGCAGGGACAGGCTGCATGTTAACTTCCTGATTTGCCAAGGAAATTTAAGAGGATACAAACAAACACTCAGGTGATCATGACAATATATCCTTGGCCTACCTCGTGACAGCTGGAAGTGCAGCATGGAGACATCTTTTCACATGGGGTGCCACTGGTACAGTCTGCATGTCAGCACCTCTGTTTTTCCAGTGTTCTTACCAAATTGCAGTTCAGCATGAAGTTCCTGTGTAGCTTGATAAGGTTACTTCATCTAGACGAGTGATTCCCAAGTTTTAGATTCAGGGAACCTCTCCATAACTTTTGAAAAATGTGGTGGCAGCCTAGTAGAGAACCACTGTTGTGCTGCATCAGCTTATCTCAGGGTTCTCAATGAGGGCACTGCTGCCCATGCTGCTGCAGCCAGGTGGAACTGCTCTTCATGCCTTGTGCACAGCCAGTCGGGAAAGGCTCTGGCAAAAAGCTGCACTCTTGCCTGCATTATCTGATCAATGTAATGTGGGAAGGAGCAGTGGGCCCTGCTGTGGCCCTTCCTGCTTTAGCCCCTACATGTTCCTCCAAGAAACAAAATCATGCAGTATGGTTCCACCTGCCCCATGTTTCTGTCCTTCTGGGAGATGTCACGTAGGAGTCATGTTAGAAAGGGCTGTGGCAGGACCAAGTGCTCCTGCCTGCACAAAGGCTCCTCTACAAGTGCAGGTAAATGTGCAATGGGATCTAATGCACAATCCACACATCGCACCTCCTGTCATCCCACCTTATTGCCAGTGCAGGGGGAGCCCAGGATTGTGGGAAGCAAGCTCTTGTAGCTGGGAACTCCCTTAGCTAACCTAGGCTCCTAGTCATGGGGGCACCCAGAGATCCCCATGGCAGGGAAACTGCAGCTGACATAGTGTCACAGCCACCACGGGGATGCCCCATGGTCAACTGTTATCCTGCAGCTGCAGAGGTGCATGGAGCAACTCTGCAGCTGGGACAAAATGTCAGTTTTGGTTTTGCAGCCTTGGGGTATAAGGGGCACCCCTGTGGCTGGGAGCCTTGTCAGCTGACAGTGCTTCCAGCCAAAAGATCATGTGATCTCATGGCTAGAAGCCAGCATCAGCTAGGAGCTCCAAGGCTCTGGAGTGCACATGGCCCTTCCCCCCCTCCCCCCACACAGCTGGGAGCTCTGATCAGCTGATGGGAGCTCCCAGCCACATGACCCCCTAGCCACACATTCAATTAATGGCACTGTGGCAGGGCACCTTTTGGGTGCCTGCCAGTTTAAGGGCTGAGGCAGGCAGCTGCCAGGTGCCTGATGAGGGCAGCCATTTTCAAACATAGGCCAGCCAGGCAGGACTGGCAGTTAGCTGCTTGCAGCCAAGGGAGCAGCACTATCCAGCTCCCTCGCAGCCTGGAACATTCTAGGGGTAAGGGCAGGAGCTAGAGGGATGGCTTCAAGACTCCTGGTCCTGGGTAAGACCTAAAACTGCACTGTGCTGGGAATGGGTGGTCTGGTGGGGCTCCTGGTGGCATGGGAGCCCCCAGAAAATGCCAGGCCAGTTACCTCCCCAGTGAAAGGTGAGTGTGGGGCACCTTCTAACCCAAGCCCCACACCGCTGGGGGAATTAAGGTCAGACAGGGAGAGCCTAGACTCTAGGTGACCTCTGAGGCAGCTACAAGACTCCACAGTGAGCCTGCAGAGTGGGAGCTAGAGAGAAGCTCCTAGGAGTAGTGGCCCAGAGAGGGGGCATAGTGAAGAGGCCCCGAGAGTGGCTGTAGTGGTTCGGAGAGGGGGTGAGAGTACTGGCCCTGGTGAGGAGGCTGAGAAGGAGACGTGAGATAATCCAGCATGAGGGTGCTGGAACCATGAGCTCCATTGGGGAGTGAGAGTCCCATGTGAGGCTTCAGAGCTCGGGTCCCTGTGACAACCACTGGAGGAACATAAAAAGGGAAGGTCAAAGCGTGTACTAAGGCCCTGGTGATCAGGAGGGTGAGAAACTGGGTAGCCTCTCACCTTAGTAACAACTTGCATATTTTTCTATCAAGGCATGGCAGGATAGTGAGGTGAAAGGTTACCCCAGATACAGGTGGGCAGCTGGCAGAGACCCGGTGAAAAGGCCACCCTTTACAGGCATGATAGGAAGCAGTTGCAAAAATTTTTACACGTATTTTGTAGAATGACTTTGTATCTTATTTCTCTTTTTTATCATGCCTTTAATCGATTCAACGTGTGGCCGGATGACCACATAAGACATGATTAACTGGTTAATTATGCCTTAAGTGTAACACGTTGATGGAGCCCATTAGATTGATCACGTAACCCTAATTCAGGCAGACCACACTTGTGTCACGGCCCTTCCTGATCTGTCTGTGCATAAACTGCAAGGGGCAATTCCACCTGGCTGTGGCTGTGGTGATATACACACGAGGACATTCATGAAAGTGTCTTGTGGCATCCCAGAGTATGAAGGCAACCTGCTTAAGAACCACTGATCTAGATTAATAAAGGATCTGAATATATACCTTAGTAATGCTTGATTTGGATCCAAGTTAGGAATTAGACTTTGTACCTTGGGCATATCTCTAATGAAGAGATTCATGAAAGTTTACTGTGCTATTTAAAATGTATTGAAGGAGTTTGCATGCAATTTGCACAATATTATATAACACCATAAAAGCAGACATGGAGCTGATATTTAACTCAAAAATGGGACTTGGCACTAAAAAAGCATTAATTTTGCCTACTGTTGCCAATGAAGCAAAATATTAAATACCATGCTCGCAAACACACACACACACACACACACACACACACACACACATATCTGTATTACATCTTTCTTCTCCCTGGAAGCAAGAACCTAGGAACTTAGCAGTAAAGTAGGAACTTTTTTCTGCATTACTACTTAACAACAAGGTTAGTACTTTTTCACTAATACTGGCCAGAATTTTTATCTACTCCTAGTTTTCTGCTGCTAGCTGTCTTCTAATATCTCCTAGTGGTTTGTATCAATGCAGTTGGGTGACACTTTCATCATTCTTCAAATATTTCAGTTAGTATTTCCAGTGCTGCTGTGATTACTACAAAAGGGAACACTGCCCCTGGGTGAACACTGGCAATACTTACTACTGTTTGAAAATGGGGTGATTGGGAGGGGGGTGCGATATTACATACTTTTGGCAAAGTTTATCATTTAGATCATCAGAGTGAATTTCACCATTTGATCTTATACGGCCTTAATTTTTTCAGTTCTGTTGGTGACACTTTTGTTTACCTCTGCTTTGAGTACTTGTAAGCATGACTAGATGGAAAGCCAAATCTGCAGACACAAGAGACATGGGCAGTTAATCTAAAACCTTCTGATAAACATCTGACTTTTGGACACTCACCAGATCTGCTTCGGAACTGCTCAAGGATCAGCCATCATTTATTAAAGGACATTTGACATACTGCTTTTATGCATCAAAAAGACTGAATAAGTAAAACTAAATGAAATTATAAAAGAAGAGGTAAAATGAGGAAGATGATCCAGTGCAATTAAAATAACTAGCTGCATTACCATTCCTATCACATTCTGATTGTGTAGCATAATTGAATAAGCCTCAAGACTGACCTTCAGTAACCCTTCTGTTTTTGCTTCTCTCTTTCTTTCCCTTTCCTCCATTAATTCTGAATATTTAGAGTCAGAACACCTGCATGCATGTCCACAAAATTAAGAGGCTATTTGATGCTTCACAAATTTCCCATCACAGTTTATTTCTGGCATAGTAATTATGGAACATTGCCATTTTTAAAGCACCTTAAAAATGTGGTTGTTGTATGGTCTTTGCTACTGGTGTTTAATTGTTTTATAAAGTTCCCTGGGAAACAACATTGAAATAAATATTTTTTAGACTAACAAGTAATGGGTCTATATTTTCCAATATCCCTCTTGATAGACCAGTTCTACAGTAAACCCTTTAGTTTTGGTATGTCTGCAGCCCTTTGTCTTTCTAAGCCTCTAGTCCCTTAACCAATACTGCTTTATGGACACTTATGACAAATAGCTATAAGCAGGGTATCAAAGTGGAAAATCTCATGTGTTGGCAAATTTAATAATATGCAATACTTAAGGGCTTTGAAGAGCTGAATAAATGTTACATAACCTTTGAACATCCCTGTGTAATTAACATACAGATGGTAGAACTAAGGGCAGAAATAGACATTGCTTTTTGTTGCCTTTGTGCTGCCATAAAAATGTTAATGGCTGCACACAGGAAAAGCAAATAGATGTCCTTACCCTTTGTGCACTACAGTGCAGTTGCAACAAAAGGTAGTAATAATTTGTGCTGCTTTATTGCAGCAGACATCTCTCCTTTATGGCAGGAGAGCACTGACAGCCTGGAGCTGCCCCCACTCTCCAGCTGTGCTGGGCAGATTCTCCAGGAGTTTGAAGGGCCTAATTGTGTTCTCCCCCCTGGAATTCCTGGGAAGGATTGAGGCCCAATCCTCCATGGGAATTTCCAGGGTGCACAGGATCAGGCCCCATAAGTCCCTGGAGAACACATCACCAATTGTCCCACACTATCAACAGGCAGGACAATGAATGATGTATTTTGCCCAGTGAAGCAGATCACCTATGCCAGGGTGATCTTCCAGCACAGATGATCCACTTTATTTGGCATCATCTATTTCTACTCTAAGATGCTAAGAGACAAAGTGAATTGTCAAAGGCCACCCACACTATATAAAAAAGCCAGGAGGTAAGCTTTTCAACTGTCTTTTAAAATGAAATACAATTTTAGTGTAAGTGCTGCTGAAGATTAGGCCAGCTCTGACGACTTTTGCTCCAACTGGCATAATGTACCTTGGCTTTGCTCCTTCTTGGTCCTAGGTGAAGTTTTGTCTCATCCACCTTTTTCTTTTGCTAAGGAAGCTAGCTTAGCACCGAAATTTCTCTGTGCCATACGAATTAGGGCTGTGTGAGGCTTCAGGTCGCGCCTCCGATCCAGGGTCGCTTTGGATGCTTCGGAGTCTGAAGCAGCATGCCTGAAGCGAAGCACTGGCTCATTCAAGCTGTCTGAAGCAGTTCTGAGCTTCCGAAGTGCTTTGGAAAAGCTTTGGATGCTTTGGATAATTCGGATGCTTCAGATGCTGAAAGTGAAAGTTAGAAGAGGGAGAGGGAATGGGGGAGGGAGGAAGAGGGGGAGGTAGAGGAAGTGGCGGGGAAGACTGACATGTGTAAGTGGCCAGTGAGAAGGATTTCTCTCTGGCTGCCTGTCCAAGGGTAGCGCTGTGCCGGTCACTTCCCTCCGTGCCGACGCCTCCGCCCCTCTTGGTA
>NW_017729025.1:128158684-128161004 GCF_001723915.1 Gavialis gangeticus
CCAGATCTGGTCCTGGGCTTGCACAGTCCCCGAGCCCCTCTCGGACACGGCTATCTCGCTGTCTTTGCTGCGAGTGCCCCTCTATTCAAAAGAATACGGCTCACCGGCTCTCCCTGAGCCGAGCTGTTCTCCGCGCCGTCTGTATCCGTGGTGCGGCCGCTGCTTCTCAGCTCCCGGGTCCCCTTGGGGTTTCCCCCGGCCCCAGAAGGTCCTCCCGCGCCGGCCGGCTGTCTCTCCCCCCGCACGGGTGCTCCTGATGGCTCCCTCTACGTCGCCACTGCCGCCGCCGCCTTCCGGGTCTCCCTTGCCAGCTGCCTCCGGCGTCCCTTTAATAGGGACCGGAACTGCCTCGAGGCTTCTTCCCCGGCCGCACGTGTGGAGCTTGAGGGTGCCCGGCTGGGCAATTTGGGCCGGGGGGCGTAACCCGGATGGGTTATTTCCGGGTGGTGGGGTTCCAGGGACCCCCTGCTCCCTTCCTCTCCCACACTGCCTTTCCAATTACAGCATCTTGGGGGAGGGACCTAAAACCAGCATTAAAGCTCTGTTTGGAGGTGTGCTGTGCCTTTTGCAAGCTTGTTCCCTCTCAGGAACTGCGTGAGAAAGGTACCTTCAGACACAGGCATCTCAGCTTGGTTGCTTTACTCAGTAGTTGAACTTGCCTGCTCCTTTTTGTTGTTAGAAAGGATTGGGTAGGATTTAGCTTGTCTTAGCTTATCTTAGCATCTCTTAGTACTATTCAGTTCATTTCTTTCAATTTATATTTGCTCTTTTTTGTTGTTGCAAACTTTGAAAAAAGAAAGCTGTGTTTTCCCTGCCAGTGTGATCCATCACTGTGCAGGGAGGCACACAGATTGCACGCACGCACACAGGCATGCACTCACACACATACACACACACACACAAAATATAAAGAAGAAAAATCAGATATTCATAGGAGAAGAAGACAGATAGATCAACAGCACGCAATTTTTACATATCTCTTAACACTGAAGCAAACAATCAAAGATGAGTCCAGTAGATGCATGCAACAGAGGGAATAAAACACACAACACAAAAGGAGTGACATGCACACAGAGACCTTTTGCAGCACAGGAAAGATTAATATGAAGCGTGCTGGAAAGGCAGGTGCCTGGTCTTCTGGCAGAGGAGGTAGGGGAGAGCTAGAGCTGCAAGCCCCCTCCCCCCCCAAACAGACGCATTCTCTTTCCAAGCAGCCATGACATTAGTGCTGCCAGTGGAAGCAAGGAGGTGGGAGCAGTGTCTGCACCTGACATTGCTGCACCTGCACCACCTCCTCTCAGTCCAGAAGTAGGCACCAGCAGTGGAATCACTGTCTCCTCCACCCCAATGTCATCTCTCAGCGTGAGCCTCCCACTGCCAGAGGAGAAGCTGGAGCTGGAACCAGGGATGCTGAGTGCGCTGGCTTAGGCAATTCTGGGGACTGAGGGGGAATCAGTTAGTACTCCACACCCCTCAAATTTTCCCTAGACTCAGGTCTCCTCTGGAAAGCAGCACCTCAGAGGAGGCTGAGGTTGTGGAGGCAAGTGGCTCAGCTGAGGCAGCTGTTGAGCCTCAGCCTGCTGAGGAGTGGGATAAGGCGGGATCCTCAGCCTCAACCCACAAGTGGGGGGGGAGTAGTGTAGTGTGGGAGGATTTTGAAGTGGCAGATGATCCCAGGTTTGCCATCTGCCAGCACTGCCATAGGTACATGAGCTGTGGCAAGGATGTGAGATACTTTTCCACCATGGCGATGCTGCTGCATCTGAGGAGGCAGCACCCCCTTGCCTTTCTTCCTACTCAGCCTGGCATCAGTGCGAGTGTGCTGAAAGGGAAGTCCTCCACTCGTTCCAAAGCCCCCTTCCCCCCAAAGCAGAGGCAGGCCACCCTGGACCAGTGGGGGAAAGGTGGACAGAAAGGGGGGCGTGTTCCCAAGGCGAGCGAGATCACCCAGAGCACTGGGGAGATGCTTGCTCTGGATAGCCAGCCCTTCTCCCTAGTTGAGCGGCCAGGGTTCAGGTGGTTCATAGCACTTCTGGCCCCATCTTACAAACTGCCCGCATGCACCACCTTTAGCAGGACAGTGGTGTCCTCCCTGTATGAGTCATGTGGGGAGTACTTGAGGGAGGAGCTGTGCAAGATTGGTCCGCAGGTGGCCTTACACTTCACCTCAGACATCTGGAGCAGTCAGGGTGGAAATCATGCCTACCACTCCCTCACAGGGCACTGGTGCAATCAGTCAGGCCATTGGTGGGCTGTACTGCAAACTGAGGTGCTAGATGAATCCCACACAGCAAGGGAGATCATGGGGGCCATGAACCGC
>NW_017729025.1:128161182-128165833 GCF_001723915.1 Gavialis gangeticus
GAGAAGCTGGAGCTGGAACCAGGGATGCTGAGTGCGCTGGCTTAGGCAATTCTGGGGACTGAGGGGGAATCAGTTAGTACTCCACACCCCTCAAATTTTCCCTAGACTCAGGTCTCCTCTGGAAAGCAGCACCTCAGAGGAGGCTGAGGTTGTGGAGGCAAGTGGCTCAGCTGAGGCAGCTGTTGAGCCTCAGCCTGCTGAGGAGTGGGATAAGGCGGGATCCTCAGCCTCAACCCACAAGTGGGGGGGGAGTAGTGTAGTGTGGGAGGATTTTGAAGTGGCAGATGATCCCAGGTTTGCCATCTGCCAGCACTGCCATAGGTACATGAGCTGTGGCAAGGATGTGAGATACTTTTCCACCATGGCGATGCTGCTGCATCTGAGGAGGCAGCACCCCCTTGCCTTTCTTCCTACTCAGCCTGGCATCAGTGCGAGTGTGCTGAAAGGGAAGTCCTCCACTCGTTCCAAAGCCCCCTTCCCCCCAAAGCAGAGGCAGGCCACCCTGGACCAGTGGGGGAAAGGTGGACAGAAAGGGGGGCGTGTTCCCAAGGCGAGCGAGATCACCCAGAGCACTGGGGAGATGCTTGCTCTGGATAGCCAGCCCTTCTCCCTAGTTGAGCGGCCAGGGTTCAGGTGGTTCATAGCACTTCTGGCCCCATCTTACAAACTGCCCGCATGCACCACCTTTAGCAGGACAGTGGTGTCCTCCCTGTATGAGTCATGTGGGGAGTACTTGAGGGAGGAGCTGTGCAAGATTGGTCCGCAGGTGGCCTTACACTTCACCTCAGACATCTGGAGCAGTCAGGGTGGAAATCATGCCTACCACTCCCTCACAGGGCACTGGTGCAATCAGTCAGGCCATTGGTGGGCTGTACTGCAAACTGAGGTGCTAGATGAATCCCACACAGCAAGGGAGATCATGGGGGCCATGAACCGCATGGTGCAGGGGTGGCTTGTTGGGCAGGCCAAGCTCACCTGTGGGTTATGTCACCAACAATGGGGCCAGTATGGTGAAGGCTGTCTATGATGCCAACTTTGTTGGCATCTGCTGTGCAGCACACAGGTTGTACCTCATAGTGAGGGATGCCTTGGAGAGGGACAGGGCTGCCAGTGACAGCGCCGTCACCACTACTGCTACAAGACAGCTGATTTCAAAATGCAGGAAGGTGGCAGGCTACTTCCGCTGAAGCATCAAGGGGGGCAAGATGCTGCAGGACAAACAAGCAGAGCTGAGCATCCTGCAGCACAGAATCATGCAAGATGTGGAGACTCAGTGAAACTCTACATACCTGATGCTTGAGAGGCTGGAGGAGCAATAGAAGGCCATCCATGAGATGGCCTTGCTTGGGGAGATTGGGATCAGCAGCTCCCTGAACAAAGCTGAGTGAGGTACCATCTCCCAAACTTGGTGGTCCTCAAGCCCTTCCTTGAGGCCACCGAGACCCTTAGCGCTGGAGATGCCCTCCTCAGCCAGGTGATCCCCCTAGTGAGGGAACTGGAGAACCAAATTGAGAAGTTCCAGGGGATCAATGTTCCTGGCTGGGGCAGGCTGCTATCACCAGATGTGCAGGCACTGGTGAGGCAGCTGAAGGAGGGCATCAGGAGACGGCTGGATCCCTTGTGGTCCAGTATGGTCCACATGATGGCAGGCACGTGCGACCTGAGGGTGGAGGGGAGCATGTGCACTGGCAGCCCTAAAACCCTTGATTAGTGGATGCAGGTGGTGGTTAACAAAGTCAGGGAGGCCAAAGTGCAGAGGCGAGAGAATGTGGAAGAGGGGGATCCACTTTCCTGTACCAGCACTCCCAGCACCAGCCAGTCTCCTCCATGCCAGCCACTGCCAATGTGGGCCATGGGCATGGCTTCAATGCTGGGGTCCAAACACACCAGACCCCAGCCTTGGGCAGATAGCACCAAGGCTTCAGTGGCTACCTCACTGAGAATGTGGAGCCACTGAACTGCGACCCCTTGGGCTACTACTGGTCAAGCCGCAGCCAGATGTGGCAGGATCTGGCCACAGTTGCCCAGCAACATCTGTCCCGTCCACCAATAAGTGTTCCAAGCAAGAGGGTGTTCAGCATTGCTGGGGATGTTGTGATACTCCACTGCACCTGCTTGGATCCTGCTTTGGTGGAGCAGCTGGTGTTCCTAAAGGTGAACCTCCTGCTGCTGGGGTTCCTCAAGCTCTACCTGCAGATGGATTGAGTGCCACCCTCCTCACTCTGTCTGCACCAATTTCCTTTTCTGAGTTTCTTAAAAGCTGAGTAATGCCCTGCTCTCAGCTGGAGGGGGCACTAACTGCATCACCAGCCAGCAGGGGAAAAACATGTCCCTGCTGAGCTCATTCCCCTGCCAGGATGAACTTGGAGGTATGGGATTGGAGCTATGGGGAAGGAGGAGGCCCCAGGTCCTGGGCATGACCACTAAAACTGCACCCTGCCAGGGTAGGGAGGCCTGGTGGGACTGCTGGAGGTGCGGCAGCCCCATAAATGCCAGGATCAATGATCCCCTGGTGAAAAGCGGGTAGGAGGCACCATAACCTCCAGCTAATGCATGCATGCACAAAGTCCTGGATGGGGAATGTCCAGACCTGTCACGTCTTTGACAAGCCTGACGCTTGCTGGTTGCAGTGCAGTTGTGAGGCTCCCAGTGAGCTCAGCTTAGTTGCCTGGGATGCCAGCTTTAGGGTTGAAAACCCCTTTGTCAGGCTGAGGAAGTATCTGCAATTGGTCCTGGATGGAAGGAATAGTAAAGAAGGCAGAGGCTGGCCTGGCCCACAGTGCAGGAAAGAAGGTTCCCTCCAAACCCCTGCACCTATCTCCTTGAAAATTGGCAGGCTTTGTGGCCTCACCACCCCTGCAGTTTTCAGCCCACTGCACCTTAACACACAATCATGAATTTCACGAATTTTGCCTGTCAGCAACTTGAGGTGCAGTTCTCCCCAAACCCCTGCACCTATCTTCTTGAAACTTGGCAAGCTTTGTGGCCCACCACCCCTGCAGGGTCCACCACCCCTGCAGTTTTCACCCCCCTGTGGTGTAACACATACACGTGACATGAGTTTTGCTTTGAAGAATTTGGGGTGCAGTTCACCCCAAACCCTTGCACCTATCTTCTTGAATATGAGCAGACTTCATGCTCTCAGCAGAGGCTACCAGCTCTCCAAGTTTCACTCAAATCAGAGAAAAAACAACAAAGTTATAAATATTTCATTGATTCCCCATTATACCCTATGGCTGGATCTTTGAGGCAGCTTTGGCCGGATTGAAGCAGCAAACCAATCCGGAGCTCCAGATTGGATCGCTGACATCTGAAGCAGCCAGATCTGAAGCCGGATCAAATACCTGCCTACTTGCACAGGCCTAGTAAGAATTTCTAACTGCCCTGTTTAGGAAATTCCCCTCTGTTTTTACTTCACTGAAGCAGTACAAAGGTGATAAAACAGGGGTCATGATCTGCTCCTAAGTGAAAAGGCAAGAAGAAGCTTATTACATCATGCAGTGATACAACTTTAATGTATTATGTTTAATAGAAGCAGAGGCCTAACTCACTAGCACAGGGGTACAGTGGTGGCACAAGCTGCAATAGCCAGAGGTTTGCTGCTGCTGCCAGGGGAGATGCTACTTCTTTTTTCACCACCCATATGCATGTCACTCAGCCAAACCCCCCCTACTGGTTTTCAGTAGCAAAAAAAGGAGGTTGCATCTTCCCCAGATGCAGCAAAACAGTGGCCACATACAACTACCACTTCTCTGCTCTTCCTGTTGCTGGAGCTACTGCAGGGCAGGTGGGGTATGTCCACACGTGCAGTCACATGTTCTTGCAGCAGCTCAAATAGGAGTGGCACAAATTTGAGCTGGGGTTATTTTCCTCTGTGCACGTGCCTGGACATGTACTTTGGTGTGGGGCAAGTTGTGTCACTTGGGGCAAAATAACCCTGCCAAGCTTCTCCCAGATCTGCAGCCAGGGCAAGCTAGAGGCTGGAGCCAATAATTTTCCTGGTCCCATCAGTACAGAAACCTGCCCTGTGCTGGCCCCAGCAATATAATTGGTGAGCAGCTCAGGGCTACTTGCCCTTAGGAGGTTCTGAGGCCTGGCCAGTTGGTGTTTGGGAACACTACCCCTTGTGCCAGCTGGACTGCTGAAGCAGCCCTAACTTGGAGTGGCCCCTGCACCCTCTACTCACTTCAGTAGTCTGGCAGTGGGGGCTTCTGCCTGGCTGTGACCTACTTCCACCTGTGACAGCATCTGCCCCCTTGCACCTCCAGCCCCATGGCTACGCTCCTGCCAGACCTGGATGGGGTGCCCCTGCTCTGCCATCTGGACAGCTATTATCCAGAAGATATGCCCACTTTGAACTGTCAAAGCATGTCCTCTTGGCCCCAAATGGCTAAGAGGTCAGCCACTTCATCTGCCCTCGAGCTGGGTCTTCAGTGCTGGCCCTGGACAGGCTGCTCTGCACAGGTCTTGCCACTTTCTCACCAGCAGAGAGCCTGGTGTTCCCTGTTTAAGAGTTGCAAATACTTTGATAAGAAATCAAAATTCTCTCATTAAAATACCCCAAAATAGTGTTCTTCCGCTATTAAAATGAAACGGCACCATATATAGAGAGATCAGTTGGGCAATATTTTATTGATATATTTACAAGTGT
>NW_017729025.1:128166036-128170258 GCF_001723915.1 Gavialis gangeticus
TTAGGGATGTGGGTGGATTGTGGGGGGGGCTGCTCAGGAGGGGTGGGTCCCCTGCCTCCCACACAGTACACAACTGCCCCCACCCACAGGGCCCACAGCTTCCAACCACAGGGCCACAGCCCCCACCACAGGGAACATGCCCCCCTGCATGGCCCACATGACCCCCCACAGGGCCTTTATGTGCCCCCTACAGGGCCCCAACCCCCACCCCAACAGGACCCCAGCCTCCCTGTTCAGCCAACAGATCAATCCCCCAGCAGCAGCGGCCATGAGACACTTGAGGCTTGCTGAGGCCAGAGCCCCCAGTGGTGCAGTGTGGCCATGATCACCTCAGATGTGGTGCCACTTCCATGTACATGCCCTGATGGCACCTGTTGCTGCTGGTGAGCTGTGGGCCATGCGGGGGTCTGTGTGTGCAGGGGGGGCATGTGGGCTCTGTGGGGGGCAGGAGGGGGACCTACCCCTCCCGAGTTGCCCCCCACATTTTCCCACACCCTCATAGCCTGCCCCCACAATCCAACTTCCCTTTACCCCCTACTTACCTGAAACAGAGCCTGGGTCCAGGTCTGTGCAGCCTGCACTGCTACTTGCCCCACATGTTCTGCAGCATGCTGCAGCATGAGGGCAAGGGAAAGGCAAATAGATGCTCTGGCCAACTACCAACTACTTTGGAGGGCCCAAGCCTCTGATTGCCTCAGGGCATGATCCTGAAGTGTGCCCTGCTCTGTTTTTCTTCTGCAGGTTATAGTTTGATATCTGGATATCCAGATATCAAATTTTTAGCCCACGCTGCAAATATGCAGTGCGGGGAACATTTTTTTGTTCTCAGCGTCCCTCTTGCCACATCTCAAACTGCTTTGAGATGCAGTAAGAGGCATGTGCAGGCTCATCTGGATGTGTCCATGCAGGTTATGTAGGAGAAGGATGAGGCATGGGAGCAGTAGGGGGGTTATATGGCCCCCAGCAGCAATCTGGCACCTGCCTCCTTTAGGCAGTACCAGGGGTGCATGCCCCACTTGCCTACCCGTTGTAACACTACTGTATGGAAGTATGGAGAAAAATGGCTAATTTCTAAGTGGGTGAGAATATGTTACTGTCTGGAGTAGCAAGATCAGTTTACACATGGAGCAGCAATCACAGGAGAGCAGTGAACAGAACCAAGTGTTGCAGAAGCCCATGACCAACTATACTACAGTGCTGCAGAAGTGTGCCACTTCTTTGCTGGTTGCCTTCTATAATGACAGAATTTACAGTAGCAATAACTGCTTAGAATGATGGGTGAGAGTAGTTTGATCCAGCTAAAACCACCTTGAAATGCTTTATTTTCAGAACCTGTAATTTACATTATAATGTAGGATAATTGCATGATACTGATCACTGACTGTCATATGGCAATAGCTTTTTTTATTGCTGGCCATATTCTTATGTATTTACAGCATAATGGGATCAGAATGTCATGGAAAGCTGTCAGCTTGTATTTCTTATGCAATTTAACAGCCTGATAATGTTTATGCAACAGAAATAGAAAAATCCCTTGAAATAGGAATATGAAGACCCTCAGCTTCTTTAAGGTCATAAAGTCATAGTGTAGCCTTTCTGCTGAACAATGTTTAAGATGCAGTAGTTTAAGATAAAGTAGTTTACTTTTACCCAGGAAATTGGTTAAAAAATTGCCAGTAGAAAACACAATGGCAGATTCCACCATGAGTCCAGCTGTCTTTGAATTCTATAGGAATGTCACTAAGAGAAGTAGACTCATGTCCCTTTATGTGGCTGATCCCTATATTATAGAGACTCAAATCACAACCATTTATCTCAACCCACCCTCAAGTCTTGTAACATCAGATAAAAGGGAACAAACACTTGAACAGCCCCAGGAGTTTTTTGTTTTTGTTTTTGCTCTTTTTTCTGTTTTTTTTTGTTGGGGTGGGGGTTGTTTTTTTGTGCAGCACAAACTGAACCAATGAAAAAAACTCACCTGGTTTTAACCATCACTGAATTAAATAGAGAATTGCATTACAAACTGGACAAATGCAGAGTGCCGTTATTTTGTTGTTGTTGTTGGATCCTGTCCATCAAAAATAATTTTACAGAAACTTTCCATATTTGCATTTTGTGCATTTACCCCTTTTTTGATTCCTCAGTCTGCCCTTTGTGGTTAAATTGTATCATATAGTGAATCAAAACAAACATTTTAAATAATTAACTATTTGAATGATTGGATTGTACATTCTTTCTCATATCTGTAATAACAACATGGCTAGATCTTGAAAGGAAGATTTTTAAAAAATCGACTCATGTGTAGAACCTTTAGTAATTGAAATAATTATTTAAGGTATTAATAGACTTGATAAACAAAAGTCCATTCATTGTTTGAATATTAATTAAGCATTTTGGTTTCATATTGGATATAATTCTAACTTGCCAAGCTTGGGGAAATCTGATTTTTGTTTTTTAGATTTGTTCAATGTGGTTTGAAAACTAAACATCAAAAACTTTCCAGAGTACAATTTTTCTAATTTAAGCTGTGACCTCTGCTAAACTGAAAATGCAGAATACAGGCATTAATACTATAGCCTGAAATCATCAGCATGGAAACATCACGAATAAAGTATTTACATATATAGTGTGTTTTCACATCTGACACGCTAACTTACAATTTTACAAAATGATTCCCCTTTGCATCATGTTTTCATTTATATAAAAAAAATATTAGAGAGAATGTGTATACTCTACTTACTCAAATCCAAGATGAGATTTTTTTCCCCCAAGCAGCATGGGAGAAAAATGCCTTGTCTTAGATGCAAGTACCTCCATCAGGCAGGCTGCAGTTCAGGTCCAGCTTTGACCCCAGGCCTGAAGCCAGACCGCAGCTGCCACCTGCCCTGGCCTGGAATGGTTTGTTTGGCAAGGGGCACACAGCAGGGGGAGTGTATGGTGTTAACTCTGGATTTAGGACCCAAATGCCATGCCTTGTTCGGTGGGGGGTACCATCCTCAGACCTACCCTCAGATCAACCATGACCTTTCCATTCAATAATAGGTAAATTTATTGATACGCAGTGATAACAAAAAAGAAGCAATACAAACAATCAAGCAATTCTATATATCTACCAAATCCTAGGACTGTCATCAGAGTCAAAGTGCATCTGGCCAGGACTGAGGCTTCACTCTGAGGCTCTCTCTTAGGTGTTAGATGTCAGCATGTCAGCAGCCTGGAGGTGGGATGCTGAGGCCCATGTTCCTCCTCCAATGGGTTGAATGAGATGGAGCTGGTGGTGTGCCCTATGTCCATGGTGGCCTTGGGGATTCTTCCTGGGGGATGGGACTCCTTTTGGGGAAGAGAAGGAGGAGGGTGGGACCCTTTGTTACTCTCAAGTCTTTGCTTTTGAATTCTCCTTGCCCCGGATGACTCTTGATGACTTTCCATCCATGGCTATCACTGGTTGGTCTCTCCCTGTATTGTCATATATCCATGTAGCTTATCACATGCACACATACTCATTTGGTCTTTCTGGGCCTTCTCCTAATTTGGTCTGTTCCCCCAAAAGTAGGTCTCAGGACCCCCTGCTCTGGGGCCTTGTTTGCTGGTGCCACCTTATCTTGTGTTATACGCAGTGTAGTACATACTCCCTCTGTTTTCCAGACTGCGTAGCAAAAACCTCAGTTTTTCTTTTTCTTTTTTTTTTTAAATGCATTCTCTCCCCTTCCCCAACCATTTCTGACTTTGTCTCTCCCTCTCTATTCCCTATAGATAAGTATAAGTGAGCTAAGACATAGGATAAGCTTCAGCATTTTATTTTGGTAGCAAGTTGTATTTGTTTTGTTTTTTCTCCTTCTTTATATTGTATATTATGTTTATATTGATTTTTACTGTTCTATATTACTGTTTTACTGGTACTATATGATTTAGGCCTACATATGTAAGTTAGCATAAGTCATGTCAAGTTTCGGTTTTGTTTGTCAAGTCTCCATCCTGGGGGGAGGCCCGGTTATATAACCCATGACTCACACCTACCCCTCCTATGTAACTTGGTTCCTGAATGAATAGGGGAGAATGAGGGTGCTTGAGAGACAACGGCAGTAGTTCTAAAAATAGCTCCCTCTGAATGACCAAACCAACAACACCAATACCTGGACCAATGACCTAGCCCTTGGAACCACCCTCAGCATTCAAGAAACAAAAGATGAGGCAACCCACCATTGTGCCAAGCTGCACATGC
>NW_017729025.1:128175258-128177162 GCF_001723915.1 Gavialis gangeticus
CCCATGCACCAGTGACCTTGAGTAATCCTGGGGCCACTTGATCTTAAGTAACCCCAAGCCTCATTTCCTCAGTCAGCTTCTCTCTAGTCCACTGGTTCTAATCCTGGTTCTGGCAACTTTAACTCTCTCTCTCTCTCACCTTAACCTTCCCCCAAGTATCCCAGGTACTGCAAGCACACACATACATACTATACCATCCAAGTTAGGAACTTACCTATGTGTAGGTGGGGTGTGTGTGTGTATATATATATATCATTGTGTGCATGATATACGAATTAGTGATCTGTGTGCGGGTATTGACAATTGATTTTTGTCTAATGTTTAATGTGTATGTGCTTGAATTGGTGATAGGTATGCATGTGCCTAGGCTGGTTTGGATGTGCATGTGCCTGAGCTGGTAGTGTGTGTGTATGCACCTAATTGGTGTGTGTGTTTGTATATGTGCAACTGTGTCACACCCTCCTGTCTAACAGTGCAATATTGAGATCCTGAGAGTTGGCCTGACACCACAGGGCAACAACTGTGTCCTTGTTGGCTTGTGTTGGACAGTCTGTCTGCTTTCAAGGCTGTGTGAAACTGTATGACTGTGTGACCCAGACTCTTAGAAATCAATTAATCCCTGCTGCCCATGCATATACACATACCTATTAGGGCTGTGTGAAACAGCACCATTTTGTTTTGACTTCTGTTTCACCATTTAGATGGGACAGTGTTTCATTTTGAGCTTAATTTATTTTCAAAAGCACTGTTCCATTTCGTTTCATCAAAACTGTTTCAATGTTTTGCCCAAAGGCTATAATGGGGAAGCACAAAACTGCCTATAACTATGTCATTTCTTGCCTGATTCAGATGAACGTTGCAAGGATGGTAGCACCTTCTGAGGCCATGAAGCCTATCAAGTTTCAAGGATATAGGTGTGGGGGTTTCTGGGAAACTGTACCTCAAACTGCTGACAAGCAAAACTCATGTCACGCATGTGTTAAGGCACAGTGGGGTGAAAAATGCAGGCATGCTAGGCCCTGAAGCCTGCTGAGCTTCAAGGAGATAAGTACAGGGGTTTCTGGGAAACTGCAATTCAAACCGTTTAGAGCAAAATTTGCATCACTTGTAAGTGTGAAGGCACAGAGAAAGCTCAGTTCAAACAATGCTTTTTATACTATTTTTCCATCCCTCCCACAGAGCACTGGGATGGGAAGAGACCTCGGGGAAGGATCACAGTCACTAGCCAGCTACGCAGCCGATATCAGAGCAGTCCTCCCCCCTTCTTCTCCCTTCCTCTCCTTAGTTTCTCTTTAGCCCAGCTTCGAAACTCGAAACATTTCAAAACTTTTGAAACATTTCAACTGCCTTTGTTTCATTTTGTTTCAAAGCCTTTTGTTTCATTTCAATTTTGCTGTTTAGAGCTCAAAATGAGTGAAAACAGCATCGATAGGAAACAGCCAGTGAAATTTCACACAGCCCTAATACTTATAAGCCTATAAGCCAATTCCCAAAAAGCAAACCTTTAAATACCATTTCTAAGACAACACTTGGGAGACTGCAGCATTGGGGGGATACCTTCAGCCTTGCCCCCTGCCCCTTGTCCCCCATGCCTGTGCCTGCCCTCCATCCCATCTTCCCTCATCTCACTGTCCCCTCCCCTCTTAGCTCCAGCTCAAGTCCCCCCAGCCTTGTCTCTGGCCAGGCTGGGCTAGAGCCACACTTCTGCTGACTGCCCTGGAGTCGCAAAGCTGCAGTATCAGCTAACAGGGGTGGGTTGGTAGGGAGATGAGGGAGGGAAGGCATGGAAAGGGTAGGGAAGGGAGGCAGGCATGATGGAGCAGGATATGGGAAGGCAAGGGAGTGAAGGAGCAGACACAGACATGGAGGGGCAAGTGTCAGGAGTGCATATGGCAGAGGGTAAA
>NW_017729025.1:128182162-128184271 GCF_001723915.1 Gavialis gangeticus
ACCTCAAGAAGAAGAATCAAAAACACAAATACAAAACGGAGGACCTCTGGCTGGATGGCAGCTTTATGGAAAGGGACTTGGGAGTCTTGGTAGAGCCCAGGCTCAATACAAGTCTGCGGGATGAGGCAGATGTGTTATAAAAGGCGAATGCAGTCTGAGGTGTATCCAGAGAAGCATTAGGTGCAAGACATGGGAGGTGATGCAGCCCCTGAACTCAGCACTGGTTAAGCCTCATCTAGGGCAGTGTGTGCTGTTTGAGGCTTCACATTTTAGGAAGGTGTGGAAACGTTAGAGAGGGTCGACAGGCAGCGGAAAAAGGCATAGGGGACAGGCAAACAAGGGGTAGGGGAGTAAGAAGCAGAAGAGCAAGGGGTAGGAATTTGGTGCCTCACCCCTGCCTCTGTTTTCTCCTCCACAACAGTGTGGGGATGAATTCAAGATGACCTCCCACTGATTAGATTCTATACATGGAAAATTGTGACAGATTTCTAATGTTTCATGTATAGAATCTAATTATGGGGGGGATCTTCTTAAATTGGAAGTCATCTTGGATTCAGGTAAATACAGTAGATGTATAAAAACACACAGCTTTCATCTGGAAGTGGTTTTGAAACACATAGTGATTGAACTGGAAGTGGAAGGACAGAGATGACATAAAAGTTATATTCTTGTTTAAGGCAGTAGAATATAGTCAACGAACTATATAATCTGAGTTTAGTACTCCTATTGGATACTCCAGTGGTTTCACTTCTGCACCATATAGTATGAACAGTCTGGCAAAACACTATTGCAACAAAGAAAGCCATGACACAATGCTTCACAGACACCAAGGGTCTAGTTGAAATGTCATTTGTGATCTGCCACCTGGCCTCTAAAATAAATGTAAGTGGGCATGTCTACATATGCTATTCATGTGAAACAATAAGTTCCAGCTCAGTTAGCACCAGAGGTTATTGCTCCTGGGCACAGCATTTGCATGTGCACCCAGTACCATAGCATGTTGAGCTGGGGTGGACCAGCCTACCAGCCTGAGGCTGCTCTGACTCAGTGTGCTGTGGAGGGGCTGGCTGGGGCATGAGTGTGCCTTGCCAGTAGGCAGTCCCTGCACTGTAGCACCCTCATGCCCCAGCTGGCCCTGTCATACATGTGCATTTCACGACACACAACTACTCCACTATAGCATAGTGTGTGCTATCCTTCAGCAGACTTATTTAGCTTACTGCGCCCTATTAGGGGCACACATATAGATGGTGATGCTTTACTGCGGTGCTAATTGGTCAACTCCACAGTAAAGCAACTCATGTAGACATGCCCACTGTCGCTCATGTGATCTGCACAACTAGTACATAGAGTGGGATTAACATAAGGATGAAGTTCTTGACTGTTACTTCTCCATCAGAATGATGATTGATTGGTATGGGAAGTTGTGAGGAGGGAGTAGGGCTTGAGGCAGTTTCAGTTTTAAGTGCTGGTGCACATTCTGTCACTCCCCTCCTAGATCACTGGTCAGTTGTGCTGCAATATTGCTGGATGGAGTCCACCAATACTGAGAAGTTCTCATCCTCCCTGCCTTCCTTGGCCTTTGCTTTTCCCATTCTCCCACCCCAGTACCTGGGAATGTTTCTCTTATGCTATTCTGTGTCAGCTGAGGAAGTACATTGGTCTCTATTTTCAGTGTGCCCATTCATAAAGTCAAAAGAAAGTTGAAGGTTTTTCCCAGGACTAGGTGGCCCACCAGGCTAGCATTATAAAGAAATACCAATTTCTGAAGTATGTGAGACTGTTTTCACTTTAAAGAAGAAAAAATTTTTTAAAAAATTAAAAAAAAAGGGAAAAAAAGCCTCTACTTACCCTAGAAGCAGGGGTGGCAGGGCTCCAGGGCCTCCTGGCAGACCCCCCCAGGCAGCACAGGACAGTGGGGGTGGGCAGCAGGGCCTGGGCTGGGGCCGCTGGGGCTGTCCCTCTGCCCCGCAATATGCGGGCTGGGCCCCAGTCATCCAGATGGCAGCTCAACTGTTTGTAAGTGCCAGGGTTTTTTTTTTTCATTTTTTTTTAAACTATGGGTTGGGGGGCAGGGATTGTGGGGGCTGGGGCTGGGTAGGGCAGTGT
>NW_017729025.1:128189271-128191202 GCF_001723915.1 Gavialis gangeticus
GCAGGGGTTGGGGGGCTGGGGGAGTGGACAGGGCTCGCAGAGGTCCCCCCCATGATCCCCTACCCCCTCCTCCAGCTCCCTCGACACCTTACTCACCAGCACTGGAGCCCTGGTGCTGAACATATGGCCTGGCTGCCAGGGCGAAGGGCCAGCCACAGAGACGCTCGGGCAGCCAGAGCGTTTCCATGGAGGACCCAGCCTCTGGTTGCCTCAGGGTACAGTCTGGGACTGTGCTCTGTTCTGCTTTTTTAAACTTCAATTTTTTTAGACCCCTGGATATCCAGGGGTCTAATTTTCTCCCTGCACTGCAAACTTGCAGTGCAGAGAACATTCTTTTGTTTGTGCATGTGCCTTTTGCCCCATCTCAAAGGGGTTTGACACCTAAAAGTACATTTTTCTTTTTCGGGCCCAAGTTATTAATAATAACTGTTAACCAAACTAATGAATAAACCATCATTGATAAAACCCATTATATCATATATTTATAGCTTTCTGGGATATAAAAAAATTCTAGACTAATTCTACTGCACATTAAAGTGTCATTGCAAAAGTTGTGCTAATGTTCAGTAGAATTAGTTTACTGCATGTTAGTGTCATTAAAAAGGCATACACTGGTGCTACATGTATCTGGCCCAGCTCCAGGCTGCTCCTGCATGGGGCTGAGTCCAGCTCCCTCCTATAGGGGCAGCGCATGCTGCACTACGACCCTCACCTGTGGGATGGCCTTGACCCTGGCCCCACAGGTAGGGAAGTGGCAGCAGCAGGCAGGGGAAGAGCGATGGTGGGTGGGGGGGAAGTGGTGGTGGTGGGTGAAGGGGGTGGAGTAGCAGCTGTGGGTGGGAGCTGGGGAAGATAGGGAAGCAGAAGAAAAAGGGAAGCAGCAGTGGTGGGTGGGGACAGAGAAAGTGGCAGTGGTGATGGCAGTAGCAGGCAGGCTGGGGAGGGTGGTGGTTGTGGCAGTGCAGCGAGGTGGCATGTGGGTGGGAATCCTGCACCAGTGCCCTGGGGAAGGTCCTGTGCCAGTGTCCCAGGGCCTGGGCTAGTGGGGACCCAGGTCTGGGTGGCAGGATTGCAGAGCCTGGGCAGGTTGGGGCACGGGGTCACTCTGTCTCCATCACTCAGGGCCTGCATGCTGTTCCTGGTTTGTGTGCCCATGCCGTGTGCCTGTGGGGGGAACTCCATATGATGGAGCTGCCAGCCCATCCCCACTCACAGCTATGCACAGGTCATGGCAAATGGTGGGGACTTCCATGCTATGGAATCGGGGTACCTCTGCTGCTTTCCCTGCCACCCTGGCCATGCCCCATGACCTGCACTGCCGGCTTCATCATATGGGGCTCTCCATTCCAGCACGGGGCTCAAGCATGTGAGCCCCATGCAATGGAACCGGCAGCTTGTCCACATACAGTCCTGGGGCTCACTGGGACCATGCACCACTGGGGGTCTCTGCCTGCCCATGGGCTATGTGTGCTCCGAGGGCCTGTTGGCTGCTGCTGCCACTGGTGACAGGGGTTGTGTGCAATGGGGGAGGGACATGTGTGAAGGGGGGGTGTTTTGGTAGGGTGTCCCACATGGATACCCCATCATACACACATACCCCCATGCACACTCCACAACCCCCAGCCACCTTCCCACTCCACTCAATCCAAAGCCCCCCACAAACCCCATACCCAGCCACCCATGCACACCCACACTTCCCCATGCACGCACCCCCTACAAACCCCCCATACCCATCTACAACCCCCGACACCCCACACATCCACACACACATACCCTTTCCCATACCCCACATGCCCACATACCCACGGCCCCCACAAACCCCATAACCACACACCCACACCCTCCACAAACCCCCACACACATCCACATACCCTCCACCACACACACATCCACACATCCACACATACTCCCACAGTCCCCCCACAAGCCCC
>NW_017729025.1:128196202-128197921 GCF_001723915.1 Gavialis gangeticus
CCACACACACATCCACACATCCACACATACTCCCACAGTCCCCCCACAAGCCCCATACCCACCTTCCAACCCCCCTACACCCTTCTACACTGCCCCCCACTACATACAAGAGTAAAACTTCATTTTCAGCTATTATAAAATCCTGTCTATATACATGATGCAATCACAGATAAAACAGGACAAAATATTTTTTTTTAATAAAATTAAAATATGTTATTGTAGATGTTTGATTTTTAGTATATAATTTGTTTTTCTCTGGTTTCAAGATGGCAAACTCCCTCCGGTGGCAAAGGCCAGGGGGTGGGATTTCTGGTCCCAAGATGGCAACCAGCAGGTGGGGCACCTTTCAAGGGGTGGGGCTACCCTTGCTGTCCTTGACAGCATACCAAAACTCATTAAGCGGCCGTGGGTACCCAACTGAAATAATTGCCCATCCCAGAGTTGGTACCTGCTATTACTGCACAGTAACTAAGACACATTAATGAATGTGTAGATGAACCCTCTAGCCACGTTTAATTAATCCAATGAAATTTGCACTTTAACTTTGGAGTTATGGTTCTCCCTTGAAATATCAGTACTACTGCTGTCAGGAATCAGTAATCCGGCATGTAGTAGTAAATACTGCTTGTAGATACAGAGTGAAGTTCAAATCTTTTTCATGTCTTTCACATTTTCAGCCATTCAGTTCTGGTGGAGCTTTTAGTTGCTCAAACAAAAATCTTGTGTGTTCAGTTATTATGCTCATCTGCCTTTGCATAACAGAAGACAGCCTTCCTCAGATTTCTTGTCTCTAAAGTGAATTCAAATGTACAGTTCCCAATGCCATACAATATGATAAATGCAGCTTTACTGAGCCCAAAATAAGGGCCTCACTATTTGGCCAAAATGAGGGGAAAAGGTAAAAGAAACCTATAAGGTGAATGGTTCCATGTTTTTTATGATAGATTTGAATACTTTCTGCTTCTTGAAAGTCTCAGTTTGGTATGCCATACAAACAAGGTCAAAACAGCACATCATCAAAATACAGCGGTCACATAAAGCCAATCAATCACATTTTCCTTGAGATGAAGGGCATTTCTTGACATTCCCTTGGAAGACATAGAAAAGTGAAGTTAATTTACTGAATAATATGTAGAGAGGAGCAAGAAAGCAGAGCCAGCCATTAAAATGGGCTGTATCCATGCACTTATGTTAGGCATCTCTGAGCTTGTGGACTAGGCATTCCTTTACAGAGGTTATTTGTCATTGTACAGGGTCACGTCCAATGTGTGACTGTGTTCAAGCACTAGAAAAGTACAAATCTCTGCCCTGAAGAGCTTGTAAAGGCCCCTGTATGGGTGCTGGCCCTCACTGGAGTCTGGAGCCACACCTTCCAATGAGGAGGCCCAGGAGTTGTTTTGTCTAAGGCAGTGGTTCTCAGCTGGGTGACATAGCACCTTGGGTTGCTGTGAGCCCTTCCAGGGGGGCCAAATAATGGGTGCTGCTGTTGCCAGGGCCTTCTGTGGCTGGAGACCATACTCCCCCTGCAGCCCTTCCTGGTCTTATCATGCATGCTTTTCCCCAAAACAGAGGAATGCTGGGCAGGCAGGGCTGTCCTGCGCCTGCTCTATTTCCAGGAGAAGCATGTTGGGTCAGACCAGGAAAAGCTATGGCAAGGATGCAGCCCTTTACACTGCCCCATGTTGCATAAATTGCTAATTTTGTCCCCTGGAGGCTAGT
>NW_017729025.1:128197932-128198928 GCF_001723915.1 Gavialis gangeticus
ACAAAGAAACATAGAGAAAAGTATCTATTTTTGCTACACCCACAAGGGAGCAGGATTGGGCTGTGGAGCGGTCGTTTGTGCTGCCCCACCACAGAAGGGTCAGGCTAGGCTGCAACAGCCTTTTGCACAGCCACCCAAAGCAGATAAGACCCTGATCCTTCCACTCACCAGGACAGGGGAGTTTTACACAGGGCACAAAACTGCTGCCTGCTTTGGGTTTGTCAGAAAACCCCAATACAGGAAGAAGCATGTGAGAGCACCCTGGTTAAGAAGCGCTGAGCCAAGCAGAGGCAGCACTACAGTGGCTCTCAATCAGGGGTGCCACTAAATTTAAAAAGGTTTTGGAGGGGGGCCTGACTCAAAAAAGGTTGAGAGCCACTGCTTTCAGGGAATTAAAATGGTTGACAGAGTTTTCCAGCCTGCTGCAAGAACATGCTTATTGTAGCAGCCACTTTCATTGAATGTCCAATACTTCTCTGGTGCACTGGTATCAAGGGACTGCAGATTGTAGGTAAAGGCAGGGCCTCCGTAGCACATTCTAGGACAATGTACATAGGTAGGATACCACTGGAGGAGATACTAGCAGAGAGCAGTCCATGGTTTGAGGTTTACACAAGGGAGAATTCTCCTAAAATCTCTGTATAAAGGATTATCAGAATCTGGGCCTAAACTACACTCTTAACAAAGCAAAACTGTGTGATGTGTGTTATTGGTTTAGGGCATAGTGGGGACAAGTAACAATGCGAAGGATCCTCAGATATTCTTGTTACATAAGCTTCTTATTAGTTTATCTTGAGTTTTCTAAAAAAAGATTTTAAGATACCAGTAGTAAAATTTGGAGTCAGGCCATAACAAAAACTGCAGGGAAGTACATGGGACATAGGTAAAATTCAGGGATCAAAAACCCTGAGTAGTGTTAGACCTGGCCTAGGAAGAACCTGTGTAAGATTTCTCACATAACTGCATCAGACTTCCACTTTCACTGTCCACTCCCAT
>NW_017729025.1:128203928-128206940 GCF_001723915.1 Gavialis gangeticus
ACATAGGTAAAATTCAGGGATCAAAAACCCTGAGTAGTGTTAGACCTGGCCTAGGAAGAACCTGTGTAAGATTTCTCACATAACTGCATCAGACTTCCACTTTCACTGTCCACTCCCATAATACCATTACTTTTCCAGCCCAGTATCTGTAGAGCAGGTGATATTTGGTGTTTTGTTTCAGATTTTTGTAAATCCAACAAAATTCAGCTCTCTTTACCTCTTTTATGATCAAATCAATGTGGTCTCTGTCACACACTGCATCACATGGTTTAATTATTTTTATAACTATAATACTTCTGACTACCTGTTCTTTAACTACAAGATACCATAGTTTATACTCAAAATATAATAAATAAAAAGTGGGGAATAGTTTCAAATTGTGAGCAAATAGGACATGGGATCATCTCACCTGCTCAAACTGAGGAAGTAGATAAAATATGAAACCAGGTTGCCAAATTTAAATAGAATTGAGCTGTTATAAGATATATAGTAACAAGACCAATTAATAAAACCATTAATATTGGGTACCATGGCACAGTTAATTTGATTAATATATGTTACTTCCTGTGTACAGTGAACCACCTGTAGTATAACCTTTATAATATCTTCTAGGAATTAACAGAGAAATACATTTAAAATGCAGCATTAGCACTGTTTTATCCTAAGGGATGCAATACACTGAGTTCAAGAATTAATAGAAGTATTACTAGGGTCTAGTGGAGATAGTTTTATATTATCTAAATATTTTATAAATATATATATATATATTTTTAAATGGTCTGACCAGCTCATATACCCACTGAAACATGAAGGGTTAGATATAAATGTGATTATAATAAGCTCTGATTTTACAGATACAATGTAAAAGAGGGGAGGCAGTACTAGTTGGGGGGATAGGGGTGGATAGGGGTTTACCACAGTCTGGCACAATTTTAGCTCTAGAACATGAGAAATGGAAATTTGGAAATGTATATCAGTTGTAACTCTGGCAACTTTGTATTTGAAGAAGGAAGAGAGAAGTGTAGGGCTTCCTGGTTTTCCAACCTTGAAACAGAAGACAGTATAGTAAAACAGAACAACAGCCAGGAGTTTAAGATCAGAGTTAACAGAACATCCTGCAAGTGCTGCCTGCAGCAGCTGTTGTCATCTAAGCTGAGATGCTAATTAAAAGCTGAGCTCAAGGTTAACCTGAAGTTTTTAAGTGAAGAAGGAATTAACACCTTTATCATACAAAAAACTGATAGGATGTTTAGTGTAAGAAAGAAAAATGGTGCCAGGCATACAGGCTGCATTGGTTTAGAGGCAAAAGGAATCAAAACTTGTGGAAGAGGAGATATCTTTTATTAGATCAACTAGATATTTTCAAACAAATGATTTTATTTATTTGCAAGTTTTCAGGCACACTTGCCCTTCATGAGACATAGGAGAGAACAGAGATTGTAAAAGATCTTGGTATTCAACAGATTAACAATATCCGAAATGCAACAATTATCCATTACTGTTGGAGGTTTAATCATAATTTCTGCAACAACGGTAAACCTTTTTTTCTCTTTTTGGCTATGCTTGCAACTGTATCGTTTTCAAATGTACCCAGTGCCCATTATCTGGTAATTTTCAACAAGTAGACAAGACAATAGGAAATCTTGTGCTAAATAGATTACCTTATTTGCTCACATACCATATGCACTTTCCCCCTCAGACCAGCCCTCTAAAACTGGGATATATGCCTTAAGCACAGAAACAGATTTTTCTTTACTGGATACAATTAGGGGGAGATAGAAGTAGGCACTGTGCTAAAATGGCTGCTGAGCTATCTATCATTTCTCTGTGGCTCCAGCAAGAAGAAGGGCCTTAGTCCTTTGTTAATCCTCTCAGAACCACTAAGTCTGAGAACTGTAGCCTGTGCCTCAATCAACATTTGAGCTGGCTCAGAGCAAGTGAGCTGCTGCATTCAGTCTATAATATCTTGATGAAGCCTGTGGTGTAGAAACAGCACTTAATAGGGCTGTGCAAAGCTTCAGTAGCTGATTTGATCTGGAGGAGTTTTGGCCCAATTCGGCGGCTGAATCTCCAAATCCAAAATCAAATTGGGAAACCAATTAAAAGATCCTAATTGAAGCGAAAGCCTCCGAATTGACTTGGAAAAAATTTGGCACCATTTCAGAGATTCGGCCATAGACTAAACAGGCAGCAGTCCTAAACATGCTGGACACAGCTGCCTCCAGCTGGTAAGTCTGTTGTGGTGGGTGGAGCGGGGAGGGAAAGGCATGGGGGGGCAGATCAATGCCCCCACAGCAAGGGCAGGATTGGGGCTGTGGCTGGAACAAGCTGCCCAACTGGGGAAGGGGGGCCTAGGACCCAGGGACGGAGGTGGGGGGCACAGGATGCAGGTGCAGTAGTGCTGGGAGTGGGGGCTCTGCCCTGCTGCCACTTGCCCAGCTGGGGCGGGGGGGGGGGGGGGGTGTGATGCAGATGCAGCTCACTCTGGTCAGAAGGAGGCAAATGGCAGCAGGGCAGAACCCCCACTCCCAGCGCTGCTGCGACCAGATCCCACAACCCCCACTGCCACAGCTGGGCAAGCTGCGGCAGGGCAGAGCCCCCACTTTCAGCACTGCTGCACCTGTACCCCATGCCCCCCCACCCTGCCTGGGCAAGCAGTGCACACTTCCCTGATGATGCTTGGCCAGGTGGAGTAGGATGGTGTGGGAGGTAGGTGTGGCAGCGCTGCCCTGCCATGCCTGCATCACACCCCACCCCCACCCCAGCTGGACGAGCAGCAGCAGGGCATAACCCCTGCTACCCCAGCACTGCCACACCCACATCCTGTGATCCCCACCCCCCTCCCCGAGTCCCACGACCCCCCGACCCAGCTGGGCAGCTTGGCCCCAATCCTTCCCTCACTGTGGGGGCATTGATCTGCCCCCCCATGTCCCTTCTCTTCCCCCTCCGCCCACAACAGACTTACCAGCTGGAGGTAGTTGTGTTTAGCGTGGTGAGGACCGCTGCCTGTTT
>NW_017729025.1:128211940-128224691 GCF_001723915.1 Gavialis gangeticus
CAACAAATCAAACTCTCTTTCAAATTCTTAGACCAACTGCTTGTTTAATCTATGGCCAAATCTCTGAAGTAGCACCGAATCTTCAGATCCAATTCAACCAAATTGAATCGGGACAGTGATTCAAATCTTGAAATCAAATCACTGTCCCTCTGAATTGGCCGAATCTGAATCCGAATCTGAAGTGAATATTTGCCACTTCACACAGGCCTAGCACTTAATTATTTACATGAACTCATTTAAGCAATTATTTACAGTAAAGAAATAACAGCCTTGCCATTGCCCTTGTAGGGGTCTGAGACCTACCTTTGTGGCTGTTCTGACTGACCAAGAATTTCCTGCTGCCTCACCTGCACTATCTCCTGAAATTACATGCTTCCTGAACGCTCAGTTTCCAGGCAGATTTACTTTGTCATTCAGTAGGCCATGACTATAGAAAAATCTTTTTTTCTACATTTTGTCTTCCAAAAACAAGTGTTTGATTTATTTGAGATGTATGTGGTATATGAGAAAATATGGTATTATGTTTGGGTGGTTTGTTTGTTTTTGGTTTTTTTTTACAGTAGCATCTTGATTCCCTAGTTGTTGTATATGCACATGCCGAAGGTCCTTGCCCCAAAGGACATCCAGTTTTAATGGACGATAGGTAAGATGGGTGTGAGAAGGTAGAGAAGCACAGAGAGAGTGACTTGCCCATGCTCATATTGTGTGTCACTAGCAAAGTGAGCAATGGAACCAACACCTCCTCATGCACAGTCACTAAATCACATTTTTACATCTGTGAAAACTACTCAGTACTTGTCTATCAAAACAGTGCATCAGAGAGAGGCAACTTTTAATGTGAAATGTGAATAGTATTACTCAGCTGAACTAGATGATTATACTTTGTTCATGAGGATGTTACTTTTTCGTCACCTTCCATTTTTCAGAATCTGTGTCAACCTAAGAAATTTATGCTAATTCATAAAAAATATAATATTGTTACCTTTAGCATTGGGCAGTACAAATGATCCAAAATTGTTCTGGATATGTTTCTGTGAAAGTCTCATTTTGACATAAAATTAGAGTAAATTTACACTTGCCTTTCTTTTCAATTTTCTCATGTTTATGAAACAAAAGTGTACCTTTGCCATATTGCATTCTGAAAAACTAGCTAATTTAAGACAATATGTTAAGCCAAAGTATATAGTGTGTTGTCTTTGCTGGTAACTTTTTAGTGATACTAGGTATGCTAAAGTTTCAAGGAGAAAGTTCTCTAATTGATATATGGGCTACAAAACTTTTCAAGATTAGAACAGATGAATCACCTCTGATGTCCAGCTGTGTATCTCAGATGTTTCCAAAACAAATTTATAACACTGAGGGGAGTACTTGATCTGACATGTTTATTAAAACTTCTTAGTTTCATAACAATGAGATCAGGCTGAGATGGAGAAAAGCATTAAGGTGACTGCGGGTGAGTTTGGAACACAGAAGTGTGCTGGCTGTCTTGCTGTGTGGTAACTTGGGTCTTGTCATAGATGAGTTGCTGATGAAGCTTGTAGTTTATTGATGATCTTTAAATGGCCCTGGCCATTAGCACCCAGCCAGAAGTTCCAACATTTTCTGTCAATTAAATTTTTTTAAAGGGAAAATACTTTTAAAAGTAGATTTTGAAATATTTACTGATATTGCATCGTTAGATGCATCACTTCCCATGCATGTTAGTTACAAATTGAGATGATTCTACATCAGTTTGTGACCTTAAGAAAACATGACAGATTTTTCTACTAAGACTTTAAAAAAGAACAAAGCTTTTTTTAAAAGTCAGTGAAGGACATTGCTCTATATAATATAGATTCTTAAAAGAAATAAGAGGTTGTAATTAATTATATAGTTTGTCTTATGTAGGAGCTGTAATTGCAAGAGCTTCTATTAAATATTTTCAACAGGTTCTAGTAATGAGCTACCCAAGTTTGTCTTGATCTTATGTAATATTTTTGCAGCAGGATTTTAACAGTAATCTGACTTTTCTTCTGAAAAATTAAATAAATGACTTAAAGATGTTGTTGTTGCAGCACCTGGGAGCTTTTGTTATGGACCAGGCATTCGGCTACAAATACTGAATAAAAGACAGTGCTTGTCCTAATGATTCACGGCTGAGTGGTGGAAGCTGGTATTATTGACCAATCAGGAGGTAGGACTTAACATCTGGATAATAAATAAGTAGTGATAGTTAGAATGGGAATAGGATGTGAAGGTCCTTGAAACTGATGATTTCAAACAAGCCATGGCTGTATTTGTCAAGGCTAAATAAGTGAAAGTTTTAGTGATTGAGATAAGAAATGGCAAGAGCCTCAACAACAGTTGACTGAATGGATTTAGCTGAGAGGGACTCCAGACCATGGTTATAGACAGCAAGAGTAATGGTCTTAACCGATGAAGAGAAAAAGGGATAGGAGCAGTAGTTGGAGAAGTAAATGGAGCTAACGGTATGCTTTTTTAGAAGAAAACTAAAGTGAGATCAGGAAATAGAATAGGAGAGGGGCAAAGAGGGGAAGGAAAGGAGGATGAGCAGAAGGGACCAGGAAGGTTATACTTGTATTTTTTCAATATTTCCTTTGAAGAAATAGGCAAGATCCTGGATTGAATTAAGATGTGTGGAGTGGGGAGTATTTGGGGCCTGGAGCAAAAGGTAGTAAAAAGGTAATTTGTGATGTGAAATTAATTTTAGGGCAGAGAAGTGGATTGCCTAGCTAGGCAGCTGGCAGACCTAAAGACAGAAAGAATACATTTGTAATGCATGAAGTCAGCCTGGTTGCAGGAGTGGGGGCAGTGACATTCCACAGGGTGAGAGCTGAGAGAAGGAAGTGGACGTGAGAAAAGTCAGCTAGAGGTAGGAGTCAGAGGTCAGATGGCATGAGGAGAGTAGAAAGAAAAGGTTCCAGGGCAGAGCAGTGTGAAGCATAAAGAGACTTGACCACCATATCAATGGAGCAAAGTAAGGGAGGACAAAAAGGAGAGGACTGAGAGCAGACACGAAATTATCGTGTCTGATAGGCTGAGAGTCTTGGAGAATGGGTCACAGGGCAAGAGGGATGGATAGCTTAGGAAAGAGTGTTTGAAGGCAGAACCAATGCTAAGTGGAGGAGTTGACTCGGGACTGCAGCACAAATGAAGAGGTGAGGGCAAGGACATGTATGGCAAAGCTGAAACCATTGAAGATGAGCACTGAAAATTGTGTGGCAAGAGAAAGAGAGAGCACCCACAGGCATCAGCTAGAGACGAAGAATGATTGGGGAAGAACTTGGGGTTCAACAACATTGAGGGGAAATGGAGCAGTGAGTCAGATGCACAGCTGTTCAGAAGAGCTGCAAAAGCAGGAAGGGAGAAGAGGAAAAGACTGGAAGTGACAGGGGTGGGAGGAAACTCTTACAGTCTGATCCAGGGCAAGGAGTGTGTGACAGCGGCGATGAATCAAAAAGCAATCAATCAAATGAGACACGATGCAAGTCAATTACTAAAATCTATAATGAAGAGCGAATTTACTTTGGAAATTCCTTTATTTAAAATGGATGATCTTCTCTGACATGGACAGCAGTGAATAAATTGAATTATTCAGAAACATTATCATTATCTCAAATGCACAGGTGTGAAATTTCTTTTTTTTAAGTTACAAAACTGATTTAAAAGTCTTTCAAAAACTTGGTCTCATCAGCAAAGTAATTCAAGTTCCCTGTAATCATGTTCAATACAAGACTAATTATTTCCCTGCGGTTAAACATTATATTGAATATAATTGAATTCTGATAGCTTACCACCCTACTGCCATGTGAATATTTACAAGTTAGTAACTTTTTCTAAAAGTCTGTACATGTCAGAGTAGCTATGCTTTTACATCGCACACTACATTTGGTATGAAAGAGTTATACTGAAGTGTATTAATTTCACCTTTCATGTTAAATTACTTTAATTTTGAAGTAATTTGAAATGTTACCTTTTATATCATTTGTGTATTGCATGAGCCACACTGGTAATAATTAATTCTACAGTAAGTTTGGTGATTAAGTCTGATAAACACTACCACAGAGAGGAATGCTGGAAAATACACTCCTGAGTCCCAGTCTAAGGTCTTACCGCTAGGAAGACATTATTAGTAGTAACAAATGAAACTGGCTTTTCAGTGACTTTTACCCCCACTCAATTAGATTAACCTATTTGATTCGTGTATATGACCCTCATCTTTGTAGTAGCTTAGTGGAATTCAGCACCCAAATATAAAAATCACATGCAATTCCAGCTCAAGAGTTAAACAGTTTCTTCACCCAGGATTTTAATTTATATTTTTAGTACTAACTATTTAGAGAGATTACTTAATAAAGCACATGTGGGAGGGGAAGAGGGGAATTAACCTTGATTTTTCTGTAGGTTTTATACCAGAAAGACTTATTCTAGTCATAATAAGCTATAGGATATACTAGAATGTAATGAATACTACTAATAAGTGTTGTTATTATATATAGAGAGAAATTACAAAAAACCTGAAATCAGATCTCTTTTCTCCTATTGAAAGCATGGTCTTTATTTTCTAATCTGAATAGGAAAAGATATATGAACAATATACAGACACTTGCAAACTATTTCATTGTACATACATGCTTGTGATATGAAGCAAAGGATATTGTGACAGCCAAAACAGTGTTATTAAAATGACCATGTGAGCTTTCATTTTATAATTTCTCTTTAACCAGCAGTCTGGCTCATATTGCATTTGGATTGTGAATCCCTGAGATTACAGTTTCAATTTCCAGTATTGTTCCAAAAAATGTAAGAATTAAATATTTTTTCAAATCTCTTGACCTTTAAGAATTGTGATTGGTCTATAACCTTTCTGTATGGGTATCTGCAAAGAATGAATTTTGAACTCTGATTATGTATCTTTAGCTGGTATTTTTCCCCCTGGGAGTGACTGGAATACATTTGATCAATTCCGAGGACTGTACCCTTCTGTATTATAATAAGGATGTACATTTGCTTAATGAGAATCACTAGGTTATAAACTGATCTGATGATTTTAGAATAGCTGTATAACATTTTTCTAGGTATCAACTGACTATGGGATCATCCTTACTGATAACAGATTAGTAGGTCCATCCTTTCCATTTTGTTTTGTTTGTTATTTTCTTCTGTGGGTTGGGATGGAAATAGTACTGGGCATGCTTGTACCTCTGAATCTCCAAAAAAAATAGGGAAGTCCCTTATGTAGTTTCATGACCATGATGTAACCTTTACTTAGGAACATGTATAGAATTTGATTCACATCCACTATCTGTTCAGAACTGAATGGCTGCCAAACCCTGTAATTGAGGCAATATGGGGTTCTTTTGGAACAGGAGTTTTTAAAGTTGATTGCACTTAATTTAGGGAGTTAAATTCATGAATATGTATTACAGTCAAGTGACTGCACTAAAAAAAAGTTCTGTTTCCTAGAAGGTGCTGGTATATAGAAGAAAACTACCAGCCTGCATTTCATTAATTTCCTTAGGGTCATTACAACAAAAGGTGCCTTAAATCTGTACCTTATAACATAGGTCCTAGATATTCAGTGAAGTGTGTCATTATAATCTGAGTAATTTATATTTTAACAACTTTGAAACTGCAGTGGAAACTTTTTTTTTTAATCTGAAAAAATTTTCCAGTGGATTGTGTATCAGATTCTTAGGCTACCAAAAGGAACTTATACCACAAACACCAACAAAACACACAGAACCATTTTTAACAGGCTATTATTAAGATACAGAAGGTGTAGCATTATAATATTCAGTTGGGTGGACTGTCTCATTTATTGGTTATTATTTGATTTACCTGGTTAGAGGGATAGCTGAATTCCAAGTAGGAAAAGCACTGAAGTTCAACTAATAACAAAGTGTCATTTTGCTGGCTTTCAAAACAACATTATGTAAATACACAGTAATGAGTTCACACCAGGAGAGAGAATTCAATGAGGGTTTTCTCCTTGATCATATGCATTGTCTACATTTGAATTCTAATTTTGTTGTTAGCTTGACATTTTTGGTAAACAAGTATTGGGACTTAATGAGCAAGACAATCTCGAGCGGGTACAGTATGAAGTGTATAATATCACGGAAGGAGCAGCGTAGGAATATCAAATTGATTCTAATGGACAGTGAAATCTTTGCAAGGTAACTCTAGTATTTTATGCAAAGAGCCTTTCATCTAATAGCCTCTTGTCCCCAGGGATATTTACTGTGGAATCTGGAAAATGTTTTGCATCACCCTTCTTTTTCATATTGTTCGTCACCTATAAGATGTTTACATAATACATTTGATCAAATGAATCCTAGATTTGACAATACTTGAATGTGTAGCTCTACTCCATAGGCTGAGTCTTTAGAAATAGTACCGTGGGTTCTGTTAGTACTGTGTCTCTGTGATTCCATATCACATGTTCTCAATTTACAAGTATTATTTACTAAATACCAAGTCTAAAAACTCAATCTGGGATGTGAGAAATAAGTTGGGTTCTTTTCTTTTGATGCTTTGTCATCAATACAAATAGTTTTTCAGACTAAATTATGCCCTGGGGGTTGCACAGGTGCAGGTGATTGGAACTTAGTCAACGGCATTTAGTTGATGATGCCCAAGAAGGAATAAAATTCATCCCCTTTTACTGTAGCTGTGTTGGCTCTGAGAGGTAATAGAGGGAGTAAGTAGTAAAACTTAATTTTTGTCATTAAAGTCAGAAAAGCAAATCTTCTAGGAGCAAATTGATTGTGTAAGAAGTTCTTACTTTTCAAGAACTGTGTTATAACCCTGGATTAGCTGTCTCTTGCAGATGCTTATCAGGTGGTTGTAATAAATTCAAACCTTGTATGCCTTAAGCTAGTTAGCTGTGGACAGCATCTAGTCCAGTGGCTCTCCACCAGTGTGCCGTGAGGCCCCTTCAGACTGATAGCAGTAACGGCCAGGTAAAACTGCCCAAGGTGCTCTCCCTGCATTCGGGCTCTCTAATCAGCCTAAAGCTGCCTTGTGCTATGCAGCACTTCCTGGTCTGGCATCTTCTACACTCCTCTTGGCAACAAGTGCTGGTGAGCTGTCCCATCTGCTTCTGTTTCAAGGAGCAGTGTAGGGGTGCTAGATGGGGTAGGGTTACACAGCTGAAGCAGTTTCTGCCTGCTTTAGGCTGATTAGTGAGTCTTAATGCAGGGAGAGCACTTGGGGCAATTTTACCTGGTTACTGCTGCTGTGTCATCCCTGAAGCGACCTCATGTCACCCCAGTTAAGAACCACTGGACTAGTCCTGAACTAGCTAGCCTAAGGCATACAAGGTTTGGGTATAGTACAACCACCTGATAAGTATCTGCAAGGGATAGCTAATCCAGGGTTGTAACACAGCTCCTGAAAAGTAAGAACTTCTTACAATCTTCTCCCAGAGGTTTTGCAGGGAGAGTGCTGTACAGCCCGCACACTGGGCAGTTTCATCTGGAGCCAGAAGCACCTGGCTGAGAAGCACTGAGGTAACCTGAGGGATTATTAACAGTGGTTCTCAGCTGAGGATGCTGCCACATTGAAAAAAAGAGGGGTTTGGGCAGGATGTCCTGACCATGAAAAGGTTGTAAATCACTAAGCTAGTCACTGAACATCTAGGCATGTAATTAGGTACAGATTCTCTGGCTATGTACAGATATTCAGTTTCTCCTGGAAGATTAGCTGGTCAGATGTTCATGATTTATCTCCCAGAGCAAAAATGGCTGCCCCAGGAGAAAAAATAATCCGAGAAAAACAAGAGTTAAATCACTCATGGGAGAGTTTCTCCTGAGAGTGAAAGTCTGTACAACTTACCCTTCTGAAAGAAGCCACAGCAGAGTCCTCCAGCATCTCAGTGGGAGCAAAGGGTGATTTGCTCCCACTCCACTTCATCTGAGACATGTGTCACTTGGCTGGACTCTAAGGGCATGTCCTGATGAGTGTGCACATGCAGGGGCATGTGTTTCCTGCAGGACAGGCTGCAGCACATTTGTGCAGGCATGCCTCTGCACATGAGCTCCTGAGCATGGCAAAGTGACCCAGGTAGGGTAGGGAAGACTGGGGCCAGCACCTGTGCTGGCTGGCCTCAGCAGCATTACCTGAGGTCCTGAGGGTCCTCTGGGGCAGCAGCAGCACTGAGCTAGCTGCTCAGAGCCTGGCCGGCATCCAGAAAGTGGCTTTGGCCATGCAGGCTCTGTTTCTGGTTGCACATGATACTGCTGCATGCGCCATGCTGCTTTTTTTCAGCAGCAGGTTTTTTTTCCACTCTGAGACCTCTTGGTGTCAAAAAATCCCAGCATACTGCTATTGCAGTGCAGTGAGCAGGTGAATGTGTGCTGTGTGCAGCTTGTGATGCATCAAACGGATTTGAGGCCCTGCAAAACTGAATGTGAGCTCTCGTCAGGATGCACCCTAATACTTCATCCAAGCAAGGAGCAAAACATGTTCCCCCCACAACCCCATATTGTGCTTCTGGGAAACACGGGCTGACACTGAGCAGTTTGGGTCAGCTAATCAGCTGCCCTATGCATTGCTGCCATCTGTTGCCAAGCACACCAAGGGAGCCTGCAGAACACATCCAGGTATGTGCAGAGCCCCCTCCTGGTTATGCAGCATCTGTACTCCAAGGTCTCTGCTCTTCTGTTGCTCTTTATTCAGATGTCTGTTCAGGCATCTCAAGGTAAGTTTTTCTACCATGAAACTTAGCCTGGTCATTTCTCCGAGGTCATTTGATAGGAATCTCTTCAGTACTCTTTCCTCAGATGCAGAAGGCTACCCAGTCCAACTGCCTGTCCTGAAATTAGTGCTCATCCTTCCAAGTCTCCACTAGAGCTCAGGCTTTGTTCCACCCAAGCCTGGTCACAGGGAAAATATTTAAGGAAATATTTGCAAATATACTCTATTAGCTAATAATTATGGTAAAAAATTGTTAATAATTATAATGTGTTATAAAGAGAACAGACAATTAAAAACAAAATCAAATGTAGCTTTGACCTGTCTTTGGATATTTTTTAAAAGGCCATGGTAATTTAGGATCTCATGTCATATCATTTATCATGATCATGAAAAGTTTTTGTGAGTGTGATGTATCCTTTTGGGTTTCTAAAATGTTACCTTGGTTTTTTTTTACATAACCTAAGATTGATTATTGTGAAAAAAACAATAATATTTTGGCATTTTTCTACACCTCTTACTTCAGAATGTCTTTCAACTTATGGCAGTTACTTGCAGGCCAATATAGTCCTTTATACAGTCCGTTATTATAAGTAGAACTGAAGTCAACTGTTTGCCAGAGAGTTAAATTATGGGGTGTCACCTCTTCCAAGAAGGTAATTTATCAACTATTCCATCTATATTACATAGATTAACCAGGCCAAATATCAAGGTCTTTATTCAGCCACATATTTATTGACTTCAGACAGAATCAGCCTGTGTAATGGCTGTGAAGAAATTGGAGATGAGCCAGAGTGCAGCTAAAAATTCAAGTTCTATGGGGAAAAAAAGACAATTTTGAAGTTATATAAGAATTAATAAATTTATAAATGAAGAAAATTACTCTTCTGCCTGTACCATTATTTATTTATTAGGTAGTTTTAGTGTGTTTCTTAGAAGCATAGAGTGATAGTCTACCTGAAATTTGGTTAGGAGAAAAAAACGCAGGAAACATGAGAACACCCAAAGTGAATTTTCCTTTGTTCTCCATCCTCAACAAAATCTAAGAACCTTAACATTTAATAATGGAGAATGAAATGAAGAATCATGTTACATACAGCTAGAAATAGATCAGATGATATAAAGATCCATATTCCATTGTTCTCATGCCTGTTAGTAATCATACTAACTGCAATGGGACTAATTCAAGGGGATTTGAATCAAGCCCAAATTAAGCTCATTGGCTGCTCAGCTCCAAATGTGTAACCTGAGAAATGTTTTACAGGCACTATAATTCCTTCCTTTGGTACCAGCAATAGATGTATTCATGGAAGTAGAATTACACCAAAAGAAAAAAAAGAGCAAAACAGATTGAGTACATTAATTTTTTCACTTATTTCAGTTGTTCTCGAGCCCAGAGAATAGGAGATAGTGAACATGGTCTCCATAGCATCATGTATCCACTTTGGCCATCCAGGATGCTATTGTGTATATTTAGGTTCAGTATTTAATAATTAAACTTACTTTGTCATTTTCTTTAAATAAACATTTTTGCTGTTGTTGCAGTATTTCCTTATCAAAACATCTCTCAATAATAGTTTGTGGCATGTCCAGGCCATAAAATACATTATTAAAACAGGCTATTATGTGTACTGTAGTTAAAGTTTGGGAGCATTGCCAGGAGTACCAAAAATCTTCTCCTGTTCAGAATCAACAGTATTTGTATGTTTGAGAGGGATGGTTTCTACTTGCAGCAAGGAAGATTTTCACCCTTTGTGGAACAGCAAACCTGACATCTGCAATCACTTTCTTTTCATTTTTTTCCTTGCCTTTGCTCTTCTTCCTTGGCACTTAACTCTCAAAGCAGTAAATCCTTCTCTTAAAATTCTTTGCATAGTTGCCAAAAATTATAGAAAATGACAATAACCTTGTGTATTATATCTGATAGACAATGTCCCTGAGGCAGCAGAATTTAGTAAATGAAAGAGATATCAGAACAACTGGTCTCAGTTAAATTTAAATTAGTGGCCTCATAGTTTGTGAAAGCAGCCCAGAAAACTGGTAGAACAGCAGCGAAGAAATAGAAGAAGTGTCCTAAAAGGAAGAATTCCAGGTGATAGAATGCATTTCCATCTAAATGCCTATTCAGTCATTCAGTCTGTAGCCTTTCTTTCTCAGTTTGCCAACAAAGGAGTCCAGGAGTAAAGATGGGTCTGAGGGCCAGATCTTACTCAACTTATAAGGTGCCTAAGTGCTATTCTGTTTTACCCTGAGTCCTTGAAAACCCATTAATATATCTATTTTTGAAACATACTTTCATCTTAGGTTTAAAACCAAGTCACAAAAAGCACTGAGGAGGAGAAAGATATACCCCACCCCCATACCTTAGGTATTAACTGTTTTTCAGGGATTAGAGCAGTGTGGAAGAGATGGGTACAAAGAACATGCAGGTTCACTGTAGAAGGGTAGAAAAGAAAAAAATTGAACAATGCTTTCCCACTTATTAGACTAGATGTAACTTCTTCTGATGCTAGATAGCCTTTGGAAACTTGTGTAAGCTTTTATTAGTAAATCAGGAGCTAGGGTGATCAGAAAGTTTAAGTGGCATCCTTCCCTTTTCATTGCTATCCAAATATAACTGCGCACAAACCATTTACTATGTATGCAGTCCATCACCATGGACATTTGTCCCTCTGGTACAAGACAGTTAAAAATAGATAATAGTATAAATTACTTCTATTAAAAAAATGAAAGAAATAGTTTCTCTCTCTTGGGGGCCTGTTTTACAATACTGTGGGGTAAATAACTGGGCAGAAGAGAACTGAATGGGGTTAAATAGTTAGAGAAGGCAGTTTCAGAGGCTGGTTTGAAAACTTGGCACACAAAGTCAATGTGTCGTGTCACTTATTTAATATTTCTAGACCAAGGTTGTCTGAATTTCTTATATCATATAGTTTGATGGACATGAATGCATTTTTCTGAGATCAAATTTGATGCTCTTTTTGCATAAAGGGTACACTTCAACTGGCTTATTGCGAGATAGCTTGGAGTTTGAAAGATGTGCTGACACTCAGGAAACATTTATTTTGACACCAAGTGAATATCAGTGGTTTAACATGCTACTGAAAGGTAGTCTTTCTGTGCTTTTCCAAGTAAGTACTGTACTAAGTATGCAGATGTACTGCCACTAACTACTGTAGGCAGATATTTTTCTTGGATCATTTCCCCACATAGGGTGCACACTGGGGGACTTCATAAGAATCTTGGCTGGAGAATTTCTTCCCTTCCCACTTTTCTGTGGGTCCTACTCCAGCAAAACAGATTGCTTACCTATGACATGGAAAAATAGTTGTTAATACTCATTCCCCTGCATGCTGTTAGGTACCTTCCATGCAGTGATGGAGATGACAAGGGATCATGGTTTGTACTTGTCTGTTCATGCTTTTAGTATAATAGTTTGCCCAAGTGTTTATGTGCAGTCTTGCTCGTTCTTTCAGAGGATACTTATTGCTAATTTAGAAAGCCATGTTTCTAATTTTCAGTGACTGATTTCAGTGTCAGAAAAATATTTGCTAACAGTAAAAATTTGTACACGCTCATGCCTGATACTAAGCAGTCATATAAATTGATGTGACCTGCCTGGGAATGGCAACAGCTTGCTTACTTACTAAGTGCTGTTGTTGAATTCATAATCCCCCAATAAATCTAAAAGGCTCTTTTTAAGTGTCATCCAACGTTGGGGCCGCAGACAGAAGAGCAGCATTCAGCTGTAACTCAAAATGATTTTTGCAAAGCATTCTGAGTTGCACTGTTATGCCAGACCAAACAGAAGTTCACTGTTGGTTCCAGGAGGAGGGGAATGTAACTGTGGCTGGGAGCCTACAGCCAGGTTCCTATAGCAATAACCAGGCTCTCTGCCAGTGCTGCTGTTTTCAGAATGGGACAGAGAAAAACAGCAGAGGGAGCTCATTCTTGGGGTTCCCTAGCTGGTGCTGAAGGTTGGGGTGAATTGGAGTCCCCTACCTTGGTGGGGGGGGAGGGGGCTGCAATACATGCATCCCACTGTCCGCCGGGG
>NW_017729025.1:128224906-128239413 GCF_001723915.1 Gavialis gangeticus
GGGGGGTGGCGCTGAAAGCCCCCCAAACTGAAATCCCTCTGCTTCCTTTTCTCCCTCCCATTCTGAAAACAGTGACAGGCTGGGAGCTTCGCAGACACAAGTTACAAAAGATGTTACATTTTGAAACATCTTTATCTGATACCACATGCAATGAGGGGGTCAGATTTTCACCAATCAGCCAATTTTAAAACTGTTTACAACCATGCTCTTGTGTTTTGTCATGGCTATAAATTGTTTTTTTGTGACCATATCAGACAAAAATTGTCTCTCTCATCCATAATATCAGTATGAATTCAATAAAGTGCCAGATCTCAGCTTGCAGGAGTTTAGGACCTTTCTCTTGTATAAAGATTAGTATGGAAGAAGCTCTTCTTATGAAATGAATGTACAGAAAATAACTATTAATTGAAAAGAGAAATGCAAATGGTTTTAGTCTAGGAACATTTCTTAGATGGTTTATGCAAACCACCGACGAGGGGAAATAAAGCTTTCCATATAGACCCTGTTGTTAAGTATAATACTAGATGGCTGGAAGCTGTACATTTTTAATAAACTAACAGAATCCAACCCAGCACTTGGTAGTTATTCATAACCAATATTTAGTACCTAGCACTGCTATATGGTATAAAAACACATTCCCCTACATTAGATACCTTTGGAAATTAGTTACTGCATTCCCTAGTATTTGTGTACTGGGTACCTGCAAGGAACATGGCCATATGCCCACATGCAGTGCTTTGAAGTAGTTTGTATTGTTAACACTGGCATTTTACAAGCATTTACCTACAATTTTATTTTAAAAATTAAATTTGCAAAGGTATTTTTAATTTTGTGCACTACCAACCCATAAAAAACAGGGGATGTAAATTAGATATTTAATTTTCAGCCACTTCCCATCCAAGTCTAGATTGGCACTGCAGCCCCCACTTCCAATTACTGATCTAATTAAAAAACAGTCGTTGAGGCAGGAGGCATTTCCTGGGAACTGAGAACTGTCTGGGAGGAGGTGATGACCACAGGCTATACTTCAGGCCATTAACCTTAGCCAGCCATTAATCCATAGGAAATGCCCTGCATTGAGGTAGTTGCTATTATTATTACAAGCTGGAGATAAAATTAAACAAAAAAGTAGTATGGATTTTTTCTAATGGGAGCTATAGTTGCAATTAGTATTTGCAGGGTATTTCTAGAAAATGAAATCCTTATACCTTAGCCAGCCAAACTGATTATATTCATCACCAGCATTCCATTGCATTCAGCTTAAAACAGGAATTAGTGACAGGAGTATGGTAAATCTACACCTTGAATATCTTGCAGACCTATAGAGACAAACTTTCGGGATGTGTATAGAGCAGTAATCAAAGTTATGTACAGCTTTTTGTGTCTAAGACCAAGAATGTTCTTAATCTGATTATAGGAGATAGAGTCTATAGTTGTCTTCAAGAATACCAACTGCAAAAAAAAGAACCATTTACGCTGATTATAGGATGTTGTTATTTTTACCCCATCTAATGTAAAATAACTTCCTGGAGAGGGTAAGCATGATGGAAAAAACTGGATATGTTACGGTGCCCCAAATCTGCCATTACTCTACATTTTTTAATATTTTGACATTTGCTTCATACAATCATAAAACTTCCTGCATGTTCAGCACCTAAATGTCTTGGGAATTTTGTCTTTAAGAGCTGAGTTTCCTAGTGTCCAGTTAGTGAAGCACTGCTGAATAGAAATTCAGACTCCAAGTCTTACTTCAAGAAAAGAATATGTTGTTTTGAAATGTAATACTGCATGTCTTATGATATTTATAAGCATTAGTAAAAAATGGGCTTTTTATTCTGTCAGGTCAGCTCACATTGTCACTTCCAATTGCCAAAGGTAAACATGACACTGTTTGTACAATGTTGCGGAGGTCAGGAAGATGATGAGTGTCACAACTATACTTTTGTAAAAAGCTGTGATTTTTCTGTAAAAAAAATATAACAGAGTCAAAAACAGTAGTACGCGGTATTCCATGTGGGGAGCAAAACTAGATGTAATCTCTATAAAAACAAATCTTGACTCATTAAAGGTGTGAAATCCTATTACACCCATATCATAGGAGCTTTATGGTAAGAATGTTAAATTCTTATATGGGGCAAACATGAAAATTGAAGGAATATGCATCTTTGGCAATTTAATTTTGTATAGTTCAACATATTGGACTTTGCCACCTTTTCTGTGAAAATAGTTATAAAATGTAAAGCTTTCAGTGATAGACAATTTGATTTCCTGAGAATTTCATAAAGATTATTTTCTAGTACAGATTTACTCCTGCAATCATACAGAATGGAAACTGTCTAGTTTATGGCTTTGTTTACAGGGCACAAATAAGTATGCCATTACACTGTTTATATACTAACTATATGTAAATATATTGTACTTATCTCTCTTAAGCTACAGAGTAATTTTGTATTTCCATATAATTAAGAAATGCCAACAATTATTAACATGTCAAGTTATACTTCATTCGAGGTATTAGTTAATATATGAATATCTTTTAATATACTTCTGACATTTTTCATTATCCCAAATTATTATTATTATTTTTTTCACATAGATTAGACCAGGGGTTGTCAACCAGGAGTATGTGTACCCCTGGGGGTGCTTGGAAAAGTGCTAGCGGGTATGCATGGGCAGGTGGGGACAGAGTGCCACCACCCACCACCCCATGCTGCTGTTTCCCAGGAGCAAGACTGGTGGGGGAGGGGCAAGGGCAGAGGCTCCCCTCTGTGGGCCTCACAGGTGCTGCCCAGCCAGCTGGATGTGGGGAGAGGGAGCCTCCATCTGCCACCCCATGCCACCACTGCTGCATGCAAGCCCTGCCCTGATCTGCATCCAGCCACCATCACCCCCCAACTCCACATCCGGCTGCTGCCACCCCCCTGCTCTGTGTCTGGCGATTACCACCCTGCCATTCCACATTCAGCTGCTGACACCACAAGGGGTAATCTCCCTAAAAAATGTTGAAAACCTCTGGATTAGGCAAATGCAAAGCTCAAGTTTTAAAAAGATACAGGAATTCCAAGCATTTCCCAAGAAGCTGTTATACAAACAGCATGTGAGAATCAAGGGGCTCTGACAGATGTGTAGCTTCCTGGTCTAACTCATGGTGCTTCACAGAAAGCACAATGAGTTAAACCAACCCTCCCAATCCAACAGATATTTGCTGTTGGATCAGGGGGGTTCATGATTGAGTTCCCCTTTGAAGCTAATCTGGAGGGAAGCTGCGTATTTTCAACATATGACCCCTAGCCCTGCCCCAACTCCAAATTCCTATGCTCTCTCAGGATGGAAGCAGGGGAAGCCAAGAGAGGAAGGTCCATTCTGGGGTTTCCCCAGCTGTCCTGAATTGTGTGTAGGGCTGGATTGGAGCTCTACCACCCTGGGAGGCTTCCAATTCACCCACCAGCACTGGCTGGGGAAACCCCAGACTGAACTCACAGCCCTTCCTTCCCCCCCTCCCATTCTGAAGACAGTGTATGGAGCAGAGCTGGGCTGTATCACCTGAGCCCAGTTTATGGCCACAACGACAGACTTTAATGAAAGCACTCTGCTTTGGAACGTCTTCATCTGAACCTTCATGCAATGGAACATCTTCATCTGAACAATCATGCACTTTTGAAGTGTTCTGGAGCTGCGCACTTCTGTCAGTGCATGTCTGTAAAGCACTTTCAGTGGCTGATCTTGTGACAAATCACCACATCTGTCAACATCCAAGGTGACATAAACCCAAGGTGCATGTCTATGAAAAACATAGTGCACTTTCTAGTATATAGTTTTAGTAGATTATTATATTGACTTTCTGAGCTGAGTAACTCAAGTGCACATCTGGAAGGAAGTTAAATAATATCTAGACTGAGAGAGACAGTGTTAGTTTGATGTCATAGTTCAGTCTCAGGATCATTCTTGTGGAGATTGGTTAATAACAAAAACAACAACAGCAGCAGCAATTGCAGTTATTGTTATCTGTGTTATTATTTTTAAAAAACTGAATTTGCTGTAACCACTTCCTTTCACTTTTGCTGCTGCTTTCCATAAACACATAGAAAACCAAGATTTTCTAGCCTGTATATTTGCAGAAAATATATTTCAAAATTGCTTCTATTTTCAGAAATCTTACAGTTGAACATATTTTCCATATTTCTTTCATCCCCTTAATTCCAGGGTGTCTAGAAGTTCTTCCAGGACTCTTAGGTTTCCTTTTCCTGATATTCTTAGCTTTATGTATTCAAATTCCCTTTTAGCCCTCTGAGTATCAATTTATATTTTACCTACCATTATGTATGTTGTATGTTTCTAACTACTGACCTCACTTGAGCTACATTTTATTTTTCTAAGTATGGCTCAGGTTAGACTGAGTCTGGTGTAGGACTCAGAGCTCAATTAATTTTCACTTCAGTTATGGATTTCCTGTATGGCTTTAGGAAAGACATTTATGATATCTGTCTTGCTGTGGAAACAGTAAATCCCACCTGCCGACTTGTGTTCTACATGTATTAAGACTGGAAGTGAGGTGACACAGATGCTCTGGTAGTGTATTCAGAATCTGGATTTCCAGTGAGATCAATGATTTGGAACATTTCTAGGGCATCTTCATTAACTCATGTCCAGGACTGATTGGATTTGGGTAGAGTGGATGGGTGGGGTTTATTGTTTTGGTGGTGAGAATGAGCAATCTGTCACCCTACCCTTCATATCTCCAAACCTTGATTTCCCTTTTGTAAAATGAAGTTTATAATAATAATAATATATATAATTATATAATTATTATATTATAATAATGTTGTACTATCATTATATTATATTATTATATAATGATTTATAATGGAGTTTTGCCCTCTGTCTTCTCTTTTTGTTTATATTTATATAAATATAGATACCTACTACAAAGCACTCCTCATTTCAAATAAGGCTTCCAGGCCTTAAAATAAAACAAACAGTATACAATAATAACATATTTGGCTGAAATAACTAGAGGTAGCTAGGAATTTTTCAGCAGAACATTTCCTGTTGGATAATGTCAACCTGTCAAAACTGAAACTTATAGAAGCAAATTGATTCTGATGACACTTTAATGGAGAAGACTTCTTATGTCTAGAGGAAATTTATGGTCAAAACTAGGGAGTGAGAGGCTGAAACTAGATGCCAAATAGCCAGTGTCCAAGTGGTTTGAGCACTCCCTTGGGTTGTGAAGGAACTAATTCTTTCTGATAGGAGCAGTGACTGGAGTCTCAGGGTGTGGACAGGCTTTATATTTCTAGCAGGGGAAATGCTTCTCTCCTACTAGAAACCATGAGTGTACAGACATCCATGTGGTTTCTCATGGAGGAAAACTGATGGATTCACAAGAATGATATTCTACTTATGACAAGGAAGATCACATCTACACAAGAGTTTCTCATGCCAGAATGTCCATCTGTATGCTTCACTTGACTCCTCCTTGGACCTTTCTGAGACCTGGCTCACTCTGGTCTCGGGAAGGCATAAAGGGCATATCCCCACTGTTCAATTCCTCCTAGGGACTGAGATGAGTCAAGCAGAAGTCCCTCAGGCCTTCTCCAGAGCCAGGTCACCCCAGTTTGGAGATGGCACCGGGGCCAGAGCCCTGATGCCAGAGTTCAGCCCCAATTTACCCACAGGAGAGAAGGGTAACTGCAGGCTGGAAGGCCTGTATGCCGTCCCTATCACCTGGATTACTTGCTCTGCAAGTTTCCTGCCTGAGTACCCACATCCCAACTGAGTATCCTAGGGCATGTGTAGATGAAATGGGGGCCCTAAATTGAAGCGGTGGGTTTTAAAAAAGCACTGCTTCAATTTAGGGCTGATTAAACCCCCCATGGTGCACACACCCCATTGACTTACCTGCATCTCTGGCAGGAAGCAGAGGGCTAGTGGCCAGTGGGGGAAGCTGTCCCTGGGTTGCGGGGGTGAGGAGGGGTTTGGTGCTTCCCTCCACAGCAGTGGGGCCCCCCTTCCCCTCCCCAGGAGGCACTCAGCTTGGGTGGTCCTGGGGGGCACCACAGCTGCAGAGGGAAGCACCAGGCCCCTGCACAGTTCTGGCAGGCAGGCAGGTAAGCTCCAGGGGCTGAGGGGGGAGATCAGGCTCTCTGCTGTTCTTGGATGGAGCCTGCTTTCCCAGGCTGCTGCCAGGCTGCCTGTAGGGCTTCCTGCAGAGCCATGGAGCTACACATAGCCTGGTGCTTCACTCTGCATCTCCAGGCATGGCAAACTAAAACTCCTTGAAGGAGTTTTAGTTTGCTGTGCCTCAAGTTTTTTAAAGCGCCACTGAATTTTCTACAGTGGCTGGAATTAATGCACAATATGCTGCTGAGGTGTGCAAACACTGACACCATTAAAGTGGTGCAAAAGCATTTAGCCCACTTTAAAGTGCCGTGCATATGCCTCTCATTTCATCTACACACAGCCCTAATCACTAATCAGTCTCCCTCTGAAATTTCAAAACATCTAAGTTGGATCCAATGCAAGATGAAAGCAATTTGTGAAACTTCAAAAAGGTTCATAAAACCAAACTTCTATTTTCTGGTTAGGTTTTATTATAACCTTGCCATGAAATATACTCATACTTTCTTCCCGTATTTTTATTTCTCTGTTTGTTTAAAGGAGTGCCTATCTTCCGTGGCCCAGTTACAAAATGCTTAAATAGTCTACGTCGTGAGTGAAAGTATTTTAGATTCCTTATATTTTCTTTAGGGCCTTTTGATCAACATCCTCATTGTTTGTATCCATCACAGTGCTAATTTATCCTCTAAGGATGCTGAAAATACTTATATTGTAGTCACTATTGTGATTCAACAGATTCCTTTGTAAGATTATGCTGAGAGTAGCCTCATTCCCTTCTGTGCACTCTACAATGAGCTTCTCCAGAAGTGAAGGTGAAATATTTTTGAAACATTGCCCTGCTGTTATATTTATACAGCTCATATGCTGGAAGCTGAAGTCACATCTTATTACTATTGCCTATTTGATCTCTTTCAGCATACACTCAATAGCTTTTTCCTCATACGGAGGTTGAAATCATGATCCTACTAGTTTATTTGCATCCTCATGACTTTGGGATTTGAACTGTGTGATCCTGTGCATCCCATGTTCCTGCTTCCGAACTGTAATAGAAACTTATATTTAAGAACAGCAATTGCTTTCCCCTTCTTTCAGATTCTTTAATTATTTGCATTGCTGAACTACATAATGAAAATCAGAACAATAATGTATTTTCTCTCTGTGAACACTGCTTTTCATTAAGCTTTATGGAAGTTTAATCCAATTTATGGACTTACACATTCAGATTCTAATGGTGACATTTTTCACTTTTGCATTTCACACTGTGCTTTAAACATCCAGAGAACAGAAAAAGCTGGAGATAAATGGAAAAGGGAGGAGGAGTAGGTGGAACAATCAAAGGTCACCTACTGTTTTGCACTACTGCAAAGTCCACCTGTTTCCTTACTGCTCAGGAAGACTGTATTAGGAAGATCACACCATTCCTTTAGTTAGTCACTTTTAACAATAAGAAATCTAAATTATATAGGCAACAGAACAGAATCCTTAAATCATAGGTGGAAAATACATATTGGGGTCACTAGTTCAATCTCTTGTCAATGGGAGGTTCCTCCCCTTGGTATAGAAGCTGGAATAGAAAAGCATATCCACCTTTTGTAAAGCACTTTGAGATCAGCAAATGAGAACATCCTGGGTACCTAAGACACATAAACATTTTAACAACAGTATCCTCCTCCTTGTTATTATCATCCTGTACTTTAACTAATATCAGTTTAAAATTCTAATGATGGAGACAGCACTGTTCTCCTTAGAAAGGACCACAGCATAGTAAAATATAAGTCACTACTAGGATTTTTTTAAAGTATATATTACATTGTTCCTAATTATAGCTTCTTGTTTAATTTGTTCAGCCATTGTACAGTTTCATCTGGCTGCATGCATCCTGGAAAATATTAAATATTCTATCCCATGTAGTCCGCTTACAGGCATATGACAAACATTAAGTTCTTTTAACTTTTCCCTATAAACCAATCCTTCCACCTTCTTTAAGCATTCAGTTTTGTTCTCTATTTTTTCCCTGTGGTTTGCTAACTCATTTCTGGTACTAAGGTATTTGGCAGATTCAGAAGAGTTGTAGAGTGAGGGTCTATCACATCCTTGCTCTGTCACATGCAGTCACTACAAATTGGCCCATGATTGCATTGGCTTCTTTGCCACCAGGGAGAAAGGCAGGAATCCCCTGCAACATCACATTCTGCAAAAAGAACCTTCAGTGAAGATCATGTGAAGTTGTAGCCAAGAAATCTTAACTGTTCCAGGCACTTGTGGTTTTTCCAAACCTATTATAAGGCTCTTTATACAGAGGAAAAGTTGGTGGCAGCCTTGTCTTTCCTCTCTTCTTGTGGCATACTAGGTTTCTGTGGGAAGAAGGTGGTGGTGGTGGAGTGGCACGAAGAGGGGGATGAACTATAAATACTTACTTTATCCTGAGGCTTTAGGGAGTGCTTTGGGTATAGGAGGGATCAGAATGGTCTCCAGAAGGGTCTACACATCTCTTATGTGGTTGCCTGTAATTGCAGGGAGATAACCCATTTTCCTGCATTTTGGGTATGTCTACATATGCAGTTAATTATGACTAAATTTACTGTGCATTAAGCTAATGTGCAATAAACAATTTTGGCAGGTATTTACATGTGCAGGGACTATTTAGTGCCAAGTCCCTCCAGCCCTGCCATGTGCCCCTGTGTCCACCAGGGGGAGCTCCAGGGTATGGCCCTAGCTGCCAGCATTTGGCAGCCATCTTGGAAATTCAGCCCCTCCCTCTGATCCCTGGCCAGCCCCTTCCCTGTCCAGGAGCCATATGCCCAGAGCACAAGAAGCATGTGGCAGCTCCCTCACTGCCCACCCTGCCTTGCCATGCCATGGCTGCTCCTGCTCTTGCCCCTGCCAGCAAGCCCAGCACCCCACTGCTCCAACCCTGCCCCTGGCAGTGACAGCCAGTGCCCCATATTCCTACTGGCCTTGGTGCTGGTTTTGCTGGCCCCAGCAGGCCCACTCTGCCCATGCCCTAGGAGGGCAACTCATCCACCAGTGGGGGTCAGGGCACTGGGTGTGGGAGGCCCCAGCTGACCTGCTTCTATTGCAGTCCCTGGTCCAGCTTGCCTGCCCCACCTCCCACACCCTGCTGTCCCCTGCCCACCCCCCCAGCACCACTCTCAGGCCAGGCACATATTTGAAACAAAAAAGTTTATTCCCCTAACATCACCCACCCCCATCCCTCCCTTTTACCCTCTCAGCACAGAGCCACCTACCTCCCCAACAGACAGAGCCCCTCCACCACCCTCCCCACCCACCAACAATAAAAAATCTGCTTTACAATGTCAAAACTATTTACAACATCTCTATTTTTCTGTCCCAGAGTGGGGGGCTGTGGGGTGGGAAGGCTTAAGTGGGGCAAAGCCTGGAAGCAGGTTTCCAGCACCCCAGCTTCAGGCTATTCCCCTGCAGGCCCAGGGGCCACAGTGACCCCAGTGGGTAGTGGCTTCATGCTGTGGCCATCTGGGAATTTAATACTTGAATTTGCAGTTATCAAATTTAGTTGTGATTAGCTATTTTTACTGTGCAGTAAGGACATGCATGTGTAGATGTGCATCCTTACTGCACAGTAAACTAAGCTAAGGCACATTAATATGTCTTGTGTAGATACACCCTTTAAAAGTCAATGTAAAAGGTATGTAGCTTGATTCATGGGTACACTCCTACTGAAACATTAGTTCTGGACAGCAACACTCAGCTTCCCATGTGTGCCTGTTTGTTTAACATTCAGTATATCAATTCCTAAAAAATTCAGTGCACACTTTAAAAAGTTTCATTGCATACCTGTTGTTCACTGCACTGTTTTGGGCAGTTCTTGAAATGACATTTGAACACCCCCTGCTGTGTTAACAGGCAGGTAAATAAAGCACAAGTAGGCACAGGAAGGGTAAAATTTAATGCTTCTTCAAATCTTTTCTAAACTCATATTGGCAGGCATAAATTTTAGCTCTTTTGGCTTGTGCCATATAATAGAACAATCATGTAAGAAGAGTGATTATGGATTGTATGCTTAGTATGTTTTAACAGGTTTTGGTTTGGTTTAAAACACAAAGTTATATTCCTCTTGAGTATATTTTGGTTAAAAATATCAACCTTTTTGCCCATGGGTATTTAGTCTGTGTCACTGCTGGCATTTCCTATAGGTCTGTGCCAATATTTGAACAGAACAATGAACTATTAGTAGAGCTACTGTGTACATAATGATGAAAGGTGGAGGATTGATTGCATGTTGCTATGGCAGTAAAGTAATCACTTTGAGAATTGTGCTTTCTCTGGAAAATTATGGTAACAATAATGCATATGAGCGTTTTGTGGAACTGCTTCAAATATAAACTTAACAGGAAAGAATATTTTAAAATGCTGTCAAAAGTGGAGCATTATCTTTTCCAAGAATTATCTTTTCAGTCCATCACCACCTGTGTGCTAGAAAAGATGAACTCAGAACCCTTGATCCTTTTCCTGTTCAATAAGTACTTGCACCCTCACAAAATAATTTCTCCCTGTACAAAAAGAGATTGTTTCTCGCTTTCACAAAACCAAGGATGAGAAAATGTATTATTTTCCCTGGAAAATAACCTTTCAAATGCATTGTTCAGTCAAATGGTAGGAGATGCTAACATTCTTAGTCATGTAGTGAGCCTTTTTTAGTTCTAGTAACATACTATTTTATGAATATTTCCCCTCCAAAAACCACAACAATTTTCTTTGGAGAAGATAATTTTGCTTCTTTTTTGGTTTGCTGTGATTTAAAGATCACATTTTTATTATGGCAATTATGTGTTTGCATGCTCTAGGTTCTTGTCATCAGAATAATCTCTTAACACTTTATGTTTATACAACAGACTGTTATGCTTAAACTTTTAATGTAGCTTAGTGTTACCTTGCAAAATTATATTTTCCTCCTGAGGGGGTTTTTGGTTCTTTTTTTGGATAAGTAAATAAAATATTATTTAGTATTTTCCACTGTTAGACTCATGGTAGTAGGAATCTGTGAGGAGATTTTTATGGACTCATTTAAAGATGAACTTTCAAGTTCTACAACATAGCATGTTTCAATACTGTATCTTAAAAGATACAGTTGTATGACACTGAGAAAATTGCATGGGTGTTGAGGTTTGATAAAATAAGAATTAAACCGAAATAATATGAGGTGCTATTCTTGAACTATTTCTAATCAGAAAGTCTAGAAATTTTAGAAGTCATAGCCCAAGTCATATGTCTGCATAGCCCTGTAAAGGAGGGTTGGCACACCACCAGGAAATATACCTCATCTTTTCATGTATATTCTGTGTTTGGAGAGTGTGCAGGGGGCCCCTCTGTGCCCCCCAGCTCGGCGACTCATGACACCTGGGTCGGGGGGGCACCTAGGGTCCCCTGTGGCCAATTGCTGAGCTGGGGGAGGGGTGCCGGGAGGCGGGAAGCTGCACGCTTGCCAGTGGATCCAGAAGTGGATCAGAAGTACTTCTGGTCCATTTCCGGGTTTGACACCAACCACACGCTCCCCCCCCAAGCAATCCTGTGGGATGCTCCATCTGTTCCAGCATTGCAGCATTCATAAGCCACACCTGGTACCTCGAACTACGTAGAGAAAACATTTAAAGCTATGTCTATGACCTAATCGCTGATTCTCAGAATCAGCATTGAATCTTCAGATTCAGATTCAGCCATTTCGAATGAAGGCAGTGATCCGAATCAATGAATCAAATCACTGTCTCTGATTCAGACCAAATCTGAATTGAATAGGGCCCATTTTGCACACCCCTAGTAGACAGCTCAGTTCATACTCCAATACAGAGAGCCTAAATGTGGTGCCATAGTATGTTCTGGTGGCTGTACTGAGCTGTTCACTAGGCAAATTTGAAACTCCAGGCACATGAGGAATTGGTTTGAGTGAGTGCAACTTATTCCTTGGCACTGTACCTGGTTTCACTCAGGAGGCCATTGAGACAAAGCTTATTCTCATCAAGATCCCAAGCAAGTTTTGTAGAAAATAAAAACATGTATAATCATCTGAAATTTGGGCCTTCTTGAGGACTAGAACCTTCAGACTGTTGAAGCTCAGTTATCACTAAAGAAAACAAAATGAAACACTCTGACATCCTTCTTTTGTTTTTTTTCTGTATGACTTCAGGTCCTATATATATGTGTGTGGAGACATCATTTTTGGTAAATCCTTCAAGACTTTCACATCAAAATGTTGTGTTCCATTTAAATATTCTATCAGATGTCTTATAGCAAAAGAAGCTGCAAATTACATCAGTGGGGACTGGGCTTTCAATAACAGGGTGCATGCCTTGTTGATTGATAAGTCTTTTAGTTCTGTAAGTATTTCAGTACTTCTGCAAGCTAGGCAAGGGACATATGACCTTAGTACATGTTAAATATGAGTGGTATTAAATGCTGTGTGTACATGTGGGCCCCGGGGGGGACTCACCTGGGCCTAGAGTGAGTGAGGATTTAGTTAGGGAGCTTCTGGAGGGGCTGGACATCTTTAAGTCAGCCGGCCCAGATGATCTTCACCCTAGAGTCCTAAAGGAACTGGCTGGGGTCATTGCAAGTCCCCTGGCATGGCTTTATGAACACTCGTGGTGCTCTGGAGAGGTGCCGGAGGATTGGAAGAGGGCCAACGTGGTTCCCATCTTCAAAAAGGGGAGGAAAGAGGACCCGGGGAACTACAGGCCAGTCAGCCTTACCTCGATCCTGGGCAAGCTGTTCGAGAAAATTATTCTGGCACACATCCAGGAGGGGCCAGCAGGGAGCTGCATGCTCAGGGGCAACCAGCACGGGTTCATCAGCGGCAGGTCCTGTCAGACCAACCTGGTGGCCTTTTATGACCAGGTCACTAAATCATTGGATGCAGGGGTGGCAGTGGATATAGTTTTCCTAGACTTCAGGAAGGCTTTTGATACTGTCTCTCACCCCATTCTCATTAGGAAGCTGGGGGACTGTGGCGTAGACACCCATACAGTCCAATGGGTCGCCAACTGGTTAGAGAGTCGCACCCAGAGGGTGGTAGTGGATGGGTCCTTCTCGACCTGGAAGGACGTGGGAAGTGGGGTCCCACAGGGCTCGGTCCTTGGGCCCGCCCTGTTCAACATCTTCATCAGTGATTTGGATGAGGGGGTGCAAAGCACCCTGTTCAAGTTTGCTGATGACACTAAGATGTGGGGGGATGTGGGCACAATAGAGGGGAGCAACAGGCTACAGTTGGACCTAGATAGGTTACAAGGATGGGCGGAGGAGAATAGGATGGGGTTTAACACAGACAAGTGTAAGGTGATGCACCTGGGGAGGAACAATCGGCACCATACATACAGGCTGGGGAACTCCCCTCTTGTCAGCACGGAGGTGGAAAAGGATCTGGGAGTCATTATTGACTCCAAGATGAACATGAGTCGGCAATGTGGGGAGGCGGCTAGGAAGGCCAACTGCACCTTGTCGTGCATCCACAGATGCATCTCGAGCAGGTCCAAGGAGGTGATCCTCCCCCTCTATGCGGCACTGGTCAGGCCGCAGCTGGAGTACTGCGTCCAGTTCTGGGCGCCGCACTTTAAGAGGGATGTGGACAGCATCGAGAGGGTCCAGAGGAGGGCCACTCGTATGATCAAGGGACAGCAGGGTAGGTCCTATGAGGAAAGGTTGCGGGACCTGAACCTGTTCAGCCTTCAAAAGAGAAGGCTGAGGGGGGATCTTGTGGCCTGTTATAAACTGGTTAGGGGGGATCAGCAGGCGCTGGGGGAGTCCCTGTTCCCCCGAGCGCCGCAAGGAGTGACCAGGAACAATGGTCACAAGCTGGCGGAGGGAAGGTTTAAGTTGGACATCAGGAGGCGCTACTTCACGGTCAGGGCGGCTAGGGTCTGGAACCAGCTTCCAAGTGAGGTGGTGCAGGCTCCCACCCTGGGGGTTTTTAAGAGGAGGTTGGATGACCACCTTATTGGGGTCATTTGACCCCAGTGCTCTTCCTGCCATGGCAGGGGGTCAGACTAGATGATCTGCTCAGGTCCCTTCCGACCCTAGAAACTATGAAACTATGTTCAAATGATCTGGGAGAATTCACCCCAGTTGTTTTCCTGATAGAAAAGCTTACCTGGAGATGCCTAAACTGAAATTTGACTGTCTAGCTACTGCATAGCCAGTCAGTCCTGTGTGCATATCTCAGCCTGCTCTGCAAGCTCACCAGTCTTCTTGGTGAAAGATGGCAGTAGTCCACACGGAAGCCCTGATTGGCTGACCCAGACTGCCTTTTGGGCTGTATCTCCCTGCAGCACAATGAGGGAATTGTGAAGGGACACACTAGGAAATTTGGTCGTCACACCAGACAACAAAGCTAACATATTTAATGATTTCTTTGTCTC